>NW_027397109.1:0-226509 GCF_003265705.2 Callorhinus ursinus
CAGAGTACTAAGCACCAAAGTATACACTATAAGCATTTAATTCATTTAACCTACTGTTTATTAACATCAGTTATTAGTAACTCCTTAAATCATTACTTGGTCTATTATTCTGAATTTATAAACTTTTAATTCCTTCTTGGTGCCTGTATTAGTCAAAGTCTCCAGAGAAACAGAACCAATAGGAGATAGATAGATAGATAGATAGATAGATAGATAGATAGATAGATAGATAATGATTTATTTTAAGGAATTGGCTCATGGAATAGTTCAAAGGCCTGAGTGCTGGTGGTATAGATTCTGGGTCAGGTGTGAAGGTCTGAGAACCAGGAGCACTGAGTGCAGGAAGATATCTCAGCTTCAACTGTCAGACAGAGAGAGATTCAGGCATTTAAGAGATTGGGTTGGATGATGTCTACCCACACTGCACAGGGCCATTTGCTTTAGTCAGTTCACCTTTTCAAATGCTAATCTCTTCTGGAAACATCTTCACAGGCAGACCCAGAAATAATGTTTAATCCTGTGGCCTGTCAAGGTCACTCATAAACTTAACCATCACAGCAACCAAACTAGAACACATCACCTTCTGGACAAACAATTGAACACAGTGGTAATACCTTCTCGCACAGATCTTCCCGAGTAGCAGTTGCTCAGAGACATTTGTGTTGAACGTCTCCGGACACACTCCGTGGGCTGCACATACACACGGGTCCCTCAAGGCATCCCATATCCTTCATCTCTACAGCTCAGCGAGAAGCAGAACTGTCCCTTCTCCGGACCTCAACTGAGCACATCCATGTCACACAGTTAGGGAGCAGTGAGCTAGCTCCCAAGGCCTGTCTTTTTCCTCCAAGTCCAGCACTTTCTTAGCTGTATTTATTGTCTCCTGTGTCTTTTGAGATAATCCCTAGTGCCACCATTAAACAAAAAGCAGTAGGCAGTCTTAAACATTGAAATGTTGCTCAAAACCTCCTTAGTAGGGACAAAATAATCTATTCCTGAAGGAAGAAAGTTGAAATTCAATGTATTCAGGTTGAACTTGCTGCATCCTAGAACATTAAGCCTGGATGGTTCAGGCAATTAAGCATCCGACTCTTGATTTTCAGGTTATGATTTCAAGTCCTGAGATTGAGCCCCTGCATGGGGGTCTTCGCTTAGCGTGGAGTCAGCTTGTCCCTCTACCTGTGCCCCTCCCCTCATTTGTGTGCTGGCTCTCTCTCTCTCAAATAAATAAATAAAATCTTAAAAAAAAAAGAATATTAAGCTCTGGCATCGTTCTCTCAGACCTTCTGAAACCTCACAGAGATTAGAGGACATCTTGAGATTTAGCATATGTATCAGAGAATGAGGGTAAGAGGGCCTCTTGAAACTCCACTACAGATATTGACTTTAAGCACAATAGTCCTTTAAGGAGAATGTTTAACTGACAACATAGTCTTTTTTTTTTTTCTTTCTTCAGATACCTCTTGTGAAACCTACCAGAATGTTTATTTTAGATGATCAGTGAAGTTTTACGTTGAAGGGGACTTCAGCGGTGACGTTGAACAACGCCATTTTGTGGTCAGTGACAACTGAGGCTCAGGAAAGCTGAGTGACATGCCCAATGTCACACCCCAAGGAAGGAGAAACACCACTGATAGGACCTAGATCTCTTGATTCTTATTTCAGAGTCTCTTCAGCTGTGAGCCTTTCCCTATAGATCCCTTGTTATATTTTTCTACTGGCTACAAATGTCCTCCCAGGTGTAGCTTTCTCGGAGAGCCATGAGCCTGGAGCATTAAGGATATGCCATGTGGAAGTCAGCCAAATCTTAAACCCCTCTCTCTGGCCTGCCTGGTCTTAGCCTTGTTTGTGACCTGCGTTCTAGCTTCCATTCAGACTCCCTATTTTTCCTCCTCTCCTCTGTGCCTTTTTTTTTGGATTTCAGTAGGATTGATAAAATTTGCTTTTGTCTGCACTTAGGCTATTACTTAATAAAATACAAGGTCACTTGTGTGAATGGGAGTCAACATATGGTAGTGATTACATGGTAAAGGAACAAAAGCCCAGCGAGGGAACACAAAAGCACATTTTCTGCTGCCAACTAGCAGCACTCACTGAGGGATGCAAAATGCGTGTAATTCTGTCAACAAGCCTGAGGCACAGACTCTTGAAAATCCCAGAAGTGAATCTGTGAGTGAGGGGAAAAGCCCTAATGAAAGAAAATAGAGAAATGAGCTCTGTGCCGAGCAGAGTCACTCTCTGTGGCATTGTGATTGGGGCGCAGGCATCCATCCACATGCTCTTGGGCTGAAGTCCCCGTCTCCCACCCTTATGAACTTTACGTTGTTGGTCACATGGCACAACCTCTTTGAGACAGTTTATTTTCAACAACAACAAAAAGGGGAATACTAATAATACGTACTTTGCTGAGTTATTGTAAAGGTTATAAATAGTGTCTGATGCTGGGCATGAGAACTCAAGACATGTTAGCTATTATTATTATTATTATTATTATTACTAGCACCTTCCATCATCATCATCTTAGTCTAAGGCGTCATGATTGATCCTACCTGGAAAAGATCAGTAGTTCATAAGAACTTCCCGACGAGTTATACATACAAACTATTTATATTTTACCATATGTGTGTTTGTGGATACAGTTACACAATCTTTTATCCAAAATCACAGGTCATACACACTTTAGAGAAAAAAAAAGAAATCAGAACTTTGGAAATATTAGATAAGTTATACAGGGCACATAGAGTATGCTACGTAACAATCCCAGTAAATTCTGGAGTAGTGCCCTATAATCAGTCACATTCACTTCATTGTCAGGGGTTCCCAAGACCATCTCCAGACCTGGAGATTTGCTAGAAGGACTTGCAGAAGTCAGTATATAGTCATGCTCATAGCTATGATTTATTATAACAAAAGGACACAAGGCAGAATCAGCAAAGATAAAAAGCTCAAGGGACAAAATCCAGAGGAAACCAGGCATAAGCTTCCAGAGTCTTCTCCCAGTGGGGTCACACAGGAGACACTTGATTTCTCCAGCTACAGATTGTGACAACACATGTAAATGGTGTCTACCAAAGAAGCTCATTTGAGATTCGGCGCCCAGGGTTTTTATTGGGGACTCGACACATAAACACCCTCCGCCTTGCACAGACCAAAATTCAAGACTCCCATAAGGAAAAACAGGTTTTCAGCATAAGGCACATTGTTTCTATGAACAGCTTAGCATAGTAAGCCGCTCTTATGAGTCAGGGATGGTGGCAACCCTCCCAAAATGCAAGTTTCCAGATGCCAGTCAGGGGCCAATCATGCAGAGGCCTTTTTAAGGGGGAGCAGTCTCAGGCCTGCTGTGCTAACTCTTTCCACGCGGCTTTCTGTAGCAAAATCTGTGAGTAATTACAAGAAGAGTCATAAAGACTCCAAGCAGCCTCATGCCACTTTGGGTCAGGCTTTGCCACCAAATCAATTCAGATTAGGTCAGGTATTGCTGTAAAACATGTCATGAAAATCTCTGGTTTTCAGAACTTCTTGGGTTTTGGAATTGCCATGAAGAGATTAAAGCTGTTTTGTTCTCTCTCTCTCTCTTTCTGCTTTTTCTTTCTTCCTTCTGTTTTTCCTTTATTCCCTCCTCTTAACTTTACCTTTGCTCAATCTAATTATTAAGCAAAACGTACACAGTTGCACAAAAGTCAGGAGGTGAGAAATGCAAGCGTTTCATACCATTACAGGCTTTATACCATACATGGTGGTATGATGTCCCTTGAAGGGAGATTGTGATAAATGTAGGGCAAACCCTAAAGCAATGACTAAAATAACCAAACAAATGGCTCAGCTAATGAGCCAAAAAGGAGATAAAATGGAATCACAAATTTATATTCAATTAATTCCAAACAAGATAGAAAAAGGGAACAGAAAACAAATGGGACAAAGAGGGAACAAACAACAAGAAAACAGATTAAACCAAATGATATCAATGATTACATTAAAAGTAAAGAGCCCAAACATTCCAATTAAGAAGCAAAATGTCAGATTGGATAAAAAAGCAAGACCCACATTTATGCTGCCTAGGAGAAATGATCTCTATAACAATGCAAATAGATTAAAAATAAGGATGAAAAAATATGCTATGTTAACACTAAAAAACAAAACAAAACAAAACAAAAAACCCAGAAAAACCAAACAGAGTGGGTATATCAGTATCCCACAAAGTAAATTTCAAACAATATTAGAAGAGATAAATAAGGTAATTTTATGATGGTAAAAATGTCCTTTAAGAAGACAAAACAACCAAAAATGTTTATGTACCTAAGAGAGTTTTAAAATTCACAAAGCAAAAATCCACTGAAACTGCAAAAACAAATTCACAAAGAGAATCAGAGATTTGTATCCCCCTTCCTCAATAATTGATAGAGTGAGCAGACATAAAATCAGGCAGGATATAGAAAAATTGAACAAAATTATCAATAAACCTGACTTATTTTACATATCTAGAAAAATCCACTCCAAAACATCAGACTACACATTCTTCTCAACCACACATGGAACATTTTATTAAGTTATAATTTGGACCAGGAAACAAATCTCAATAAATTTTAAGCCAGAAAACAAATCTCAATAAATTTTGAAAGATTCAGTTCTTGCAAAATATGTTCTGTGATAAATTTAGAATTTAATTACAATTCAAAACCAGAAAGATTTCTTGAAAACTTATGAAGTACAGAAACTAAGTAACATATGTTTAAGCAGTCCATTTATCAAAGAAGCAATCAAAAAGGAGAATTAGGAAATATGTTGAATGGAAAAAGAAAATAAAAACACAGCATGTTAAAATTTGTTGAACACTGTAAAATAACACTAGGGTGATATTTATACCATGAAACAATTCTATTAAACAGAACACATGTCTTAAGTTAATGGCCTATGTTTCTACCTTAAGAATCTAGAAAAAAAAAAAAAAAAGGAAAGGCACATTTGACCCAAAGAAGAAGAAAGCAAACAGAAATGGAAATCAATGAAACAAAAAACAGAAAAAAAATTATTACTAGAGATAATAAATGAAACTAAAATTATTTGAGAAGATTGATAATATGGAATATTGACAAACTAGCCAGGCTTGATGCAGAGGAAAGAAAAGAAGACCCAGATTGCTAATGGGACAGATTCCATTAAAGCTGATTCTATAGCTATTAGTGAACCTCAAAGGAATTTTGTGGACTTTTTTCTTTTTCTTTTTTAGATTTTATTTATTTTAAAGAGAGAGAGAAAGAGAGAGGGTGGGGGAGGGGCAGAGGGAGAGAGAAAATCCCAAGCAAACTCTGCACTGAGCATGGAGCCTGACATGGGGTTCAATCTCATGACCCTGAGATCATGACCCGAGCCAAAATCAACAGTCAATCTCTTAACAGACTGACCCATTCAGGTGCCCCCAAAGTAATTTTCTAAATAACTTCATGTCAATAGATTTAACAATGTAAACTTTGAATTAGGCAAAAAAAAAAAAAAAGTTTTAGATCCACCTTCAAAGTGTAGTTATAATCAAATATTTTTTTAAAATATACTTCAACACTTTTTAAATGTCTGCTCTTCAAACAACACTGTTGGGTGGATAAAAATATAATCCACAGACTAGGAGAATATTTGCAAAGTTTAGCTCTGATAAAGGATTTGAATCTAGGATATGTAAAGAATACTCAAAACTCAATAAGAAACAGCACAATTTTAAAAATGGGCAGAAAGTCTGATGGAATATTTTGCCATAGTAGATATATTGATGGCAAATTAGTGCATACAAACATGCTAGACTTTGACAAGTCATTTAAAAATGCAAATTAAAACCACAAGGAGATATCACTACATACCTTTTAGAATGGCTAAAATTAAAAACCATACAAAGTACTGGCAAGTGGGTGGAGAAATTGGAACCCTCATATACTGCTATTGGAAATGTAAAATGGTACATCTGCTCTGGAGAATCATTGGAAGTTACTTTAAAAATTAAACATCCATGTACCATATGATCCATTTTACTCCTAGCTATTTACTCAAGATAGAAGAAAGCATATGTTCTTTCAAATACTTGTATACAAATATTCACAGCAGCCTTATTTATAATTGCTATAAATTGGAAAGAATCCAATTGTCCATCACCAAATGAATATATAAACACATTATGGTATATCCACACAATGGAAACAACTCAGCAATATAACTGAATGAGCTGTTGGTATACACTACAACATAGTGTAGGAATTGAGAACTAATTATCCTGAGTAAAAGAAGCCAGATAAACATAGAATATCTTCTGCAGACTTCATTTATATAAACTCTAGAAAATGTGAGTTAATCTACAGTCATAGAAAGCAAGGAAGGGATTGCCAAGGGGCACATGGAAACTTTGGAAGATGGATATGTTCACTGTCTTGATTGTGGTGATGGTTTCATGGACGTATAAATAATTCAAAACTTTAATAACGGTACACCTTAACATGTACATTTTATTATAGGTCAATAATTAAATAAGAACATCGTACAAATATGTCAAAACTTATTAAATTGCATACTTTAATATGTAAACATTATTAAAGGTCAACTATACCTCAATATTCTCTAAGGGTAACAGTGAATACTAGTGTAAGATCCCTTTCTAATAATAACATATTTAATACATTGATCCCAATGAAATTGATTTTAAGGTTTGCAATGTTTTGTGAAAGAGTGCTTTAACGATTTTTCTAAGTTAGTCCTTCTAACCAAAACACAATTCAACTAGTTAATAAGTTTGCTAAATATTTTTTACTTTTAATACTTAATTAAATGGTTCTATTTGTGTAAGTCTTCCTACTCACCAATTAAAACCGCAAACACAGCAAAAGCCCTTCTATAGATAGCACTGGGAAATGGGTCCTTTAGTGAAGTTGTAATTCCTGGCAGGAAATCCTTGTCATTTGTATATTCATGGGGCCATCCTTCCCTGGAGCTCCAGGGTGCAAGAGGCAGGTTCAGGGGCCAGCAGCCTAGTGCCAAACTTAATTATTTATTCAAGTATATTCCTTTAATATGGGGCATTCAGTTCCCTTTAATATTTCTCGCAAAAGGAAGTAGGCATGGCCCATTTTAAACCACCCGTAAAATAAGCAAAAAAACAAACAAAACAAAACAAAAAACTATGTTCACTTTCCTTTGTTCTTTATCCCCTCCCAAAAAGATCGATGCACACAGATTTATTTTCTCAAAATCTTGCATTTTGATGAAGAAAAACTGCCAATGTACAGACTATATGTGAAGAAAAAAAAAACAAAAAGAGATTAATTTTCATTCATTGTACGTGTATTTTATTTTTTTTAAGATTTTATTTATTTGAGAGAGAGAAAGAGAGAGTGCATGAGGGATGGGGAGGGAAAGAGAGACAGGGGGAAGCAGACTCCCCACTGAGCACAGAGCCCAACGTGGGGCTCGATCCCAGGACCTGAGATCATGACCTGAGCAGAAGGCAGACGCTTAACCTGAGCCACCCAGGAGCCCTGGTTGTACCTGTATTTTAGAATCATGGAACACTACATCAAAAACTAATGATGTAATGTATGGTGATTAACATAACATAATAAAATAAAATAAAAAGAAAAGACCTTTGCCACATGAATTCATGGAGGAAGGTCTGTCTGACACGTGACCTTTCATCCTTAAAAAGAGGATTACAGAGACTTTTGTAAAACTCTATCCATAACTGCACGAGTTCGAAAGGACTGGGAGCCCTGTGTCTCTGAGACACAGCTGGGTCTCCTTAATTTTGAAACTTACCCAGGCCTTTTATGTCATTGCAGTGGGGCCATGCATCTGCCGGAGAAATGCTCTCACACTCTCCTGGGCTTGCTGTAGGAGGGGCGAGGCATGACTTAGCAGAACTTCTTTGCAGATTACTGGAAGCCTGTGTGTTCCTCCTGCTCTGGCTTTGTGCTGGGATAAACCAAGCACCATTTAATAGGGCTGGTGGTTTTCTTGCCCTTTCCTGTTTGGAGAAGGATATTGACAGTAGAGCACGCCAGGTCACTGACTCAGGGTCAGTGGAAATTGCCAGAGTACACAGCAGAGGACCATACCCACTCTCTAAACTTCATGCTCTCCATTGTGATGAAATACCCAGACAACATCCAAAATTATTCTTAAAATTTCTTAGAAATCACAGGGGGGTGATGGGAAACACATCAGTGATATGTGGATATCCTGGATCCTGTCTGTACCTCTGAAACAGGATGTGACAATAAAGGTACTTTGTTTAGGTGGTATCTTTCCAAAAATTAGACACCAATCTAGTCAAAAGAAAAACCAGACCAGCCCAGATGGCAGGACGGTCTACAGTACACCAGGCTAGTACTCCTCAAAACTGTCAAGGTTGTGAATAACAAGGGAACCATCACAGACCAAAGGAAATGGGAGACATGACATCTAGGGGCAATGTGGTCCCTGGAATGAATTCGGGAACAGAAAGAGCCTGTTAATTAAAACAAAACAAAACAAAACAAACAAACACGAAAAAACCATGAAATCTAAATAAAGTCTGGAGTTTAAATGATAGTAAATACCAATGACAGTTTCTTAATTGTGAAAAATGTACCATAGTATTTTAAGATGTTATCCATGGGGGAACCTGGATGAAGGGTGTGCAGGAACTCTGTGGATTGTCTTTGTGACTTTTCTGTCAATCTAACATTACTCTAAAACAGAAAGTTTATTTAAAAAGCTTAAAAATGATTCTGAGAAAGGATGTTTGTAGCTTGCTGAAATTGAAGTGTCTACAAAGAAAATTTATAGCTGATGAGGATGATGGGTGAATAAAAGAAATAAAGTTATCTAAGTAGATGATATTCTTAAATCGTTGCCTCTTTGCTCTGAATTTCATTGTTCCCTTCCAAAAAAAAAAAAAAAGTCAGGAAGAAATGTGAAATTAAAGTAATTCAAGTTAAAAACAAAAAGTCTTTAGAAAACTAAAAGCCCCCGCGTCTATGTGGCAAGAAGAGCTGGACAATGGAAAAGGTAACATTGCAGTTGTTTTTTTTTTTCTGTGCCCTTGTGCAAACAGAACGCACATTGTAACGCACAGCATATAATTACTGTTTACACATCTGTCCCTACCATTATGCCTTAATTTCCTTGTGCGGCAGTATTCTATAGGTTGAAAAGTAGTTTGGGGAATCATTAGATTTAAATATAAATAAATCCCAGCTTCCCAATTTACTAGCAGAGACTCTGAACATTTCTCTAATTTGAATCATAAAATTAGGTAGTAATAACTAATCTTCCAAGGTGACTAGGAGAATTTCATAATGTTTAGCAGTGAGCTGACCCATAGGTACACAATAAATGTTAATTTATTAACATTAACAGATAAATGTTATTAACTTTCTTCATAAAGGTGTAGAGAAAAATATGTATTTCCACAGAAAAGGATGCATTGTCTATGAAAATCCTTCCAGATTATCTGATCTTAGCCTTTCATTGCCTTTGAACTATTTTATAAGTTGGTGAATTTTAGATAATTAATAGCAATGCAAAATAGTTGTTGTGTCTAGTTATATAAATGAAGTCTGTCCATTGAAAAGACAACTCTCCCTCCCGCCATGCAAAAAGATGGTTTTGCATCCGTCTGCAAGTTCATTTCAACACTATCATACTCCATTATTTGAGAAGGTCAGCAAGATGTAACATCCAGTTGACCCTCAAGCTAGACTAGGGCCATTGGAGGTTCCTTAGCCCCTGTCTTTGGAATGTATGCTTTGCCTACTATTCCCACAGTGGGAGCCTTTTCAAGGATGTAGCCTTGAGAGAGAAAGGTGTTGTTGATGTCATCTGGACAGTATACATGACTGAACCTCATTAAGGCCTCTATGGAAACTTTTCAGATTCTCAAGGCAGGTGTAGATATTTACTTACCTTGGGGCTGCTCAAGGCAAGCTTGGTATGTAAGTTCCCTTGTTTATTAAACCTGCCCAAGCTGCCAATCAGGAGTGGCCTGTCTGTTTCTTCAGTCTCTCCTTGCCCTCCACGTATGGGGGACAGTTTCCTTGCAAACCAAGATCAGTATAAACTGATATGTTTTTTTGGCTTCCCCCTTTGAACCAGGTTGTAATATTTTAGCAGGGTCCCCTCATTAGTAACAAGTTAAATAGAATCTCTGACACTTGTTCATTTTACATCTGAAGAGCAGGCACGATGTTACCATTTTTTTAAAAAAAATATCCTTTAACAACGATATGTATGCTATTGCATTCATCTTTGCATTCCCTATGCCTATCCTGAAATAAGATGTGTAGTAAATGTTCATCAAATAAGGGTGCCTGAGTGGCTCAGTTGGTTAAGCCTTGTACTCTTGATTTGGCTCAGGTCGTGATCTCAGGGTCGTGAGATCGAGCCCCGCATCCACATCAGGCTCTATGCTCAACATGGAATTGGCCTGAGATTCTTTCCCTCTCCCTCTGCCCCTACCACTGCTTGTGCTTTCTCTAAATGAATGAATGAATGAATGAATGAATGAATGAATAAATAAATACACTCTTTTAAAAGTGTTCATCAAATAGAATTGACACTGGATTTGAAATATGTGGGGGGTTAGAAGGAAAGGATCTTGCAATCTGAGATGAAATTAGACAGAACATTGGTCTCCCTGTTGATGATCATGACACAGCCATAGGGAAGGCTGAGTTCCAGTGTAAAGTCAGCAGTATTTCGTCTGCGGGAGGCAGCTGCGGCCTTATCCATTAAGACCCAGAACCCGGCTGGTTTATGCTTAGGAGGAAATGCAGCTACTTCGTGGCTTCGAAGCCAGGAGCAATCTTCACCATTTATAGGATGCTGAGAAGGCTTTCAGCGGAGGTGGTTTATCATTAGCATTAGTAATCCTTAATGCATGCCTGCTAACTCCCCCAGATAGTCGAAGAGCTCATGCTATTTACAAAGGCCTATTTGAAATGCTTAAGACCACATTTTAGACTCAGACCAATCTAGGTTCAAATTTCAGTATGTACCGGCTACATGACCTTGGGACTGGGGAGCATTATTTGCTTGGAAAGCTGGGTCTAGCACACAGTGGGACCAAAAAAGTAATACTTCCATTACAATCACTGGAGAACTGAGGTGAAGTTCTAGTTTTTTAAAAACCATTGTATTTATTTGACAGAGAGAGTGAGAGAACACACAAGCAGGGGGAACAGAAGAGGGAGAAGCAGGCTCCCCGCTGAGAAGGGAGCCCCATGCGGGACTCAATCCCAGGACCCAGGGATCATGACCTGAGCCAAAGGCAGATGCTTAACCGACTGAGCCACCCAGGTGCCCCCAAAGTTCTCAATTTTTGATGACTCAGAAATCCCAAGGAAATTTGAAAGAGAAGATAGAGTGTAATTATGTTATTTGAATGAATATTCTGAAATTGCTTTCATTCATCTCTGTGGTATTTTAATGATCATTGGGCCCCCTGCCTTCGTTTTCCTACTGGAAAGCTGATGCCATGAGGGGTCATGGAGGGGCGTTCCCAGCATGGCGCAGTGAGTGCCCGTCAGTGAGGCATCAACACTTAGTCTCCCAGCCTCTGTTGTAGATCTCCTTCTGAAATATGGCACCGACTCCCAAGTCCCAGATGGAAGGCAGCAGAGCTTCTCTCTGCTTTAAACAGCCCTTCAGAACACAGAACACTTCTCTTTTAAAAAAAATTAAAAACGCAGTGCAACGTGAGGACAGGAGGATGTAGGTGCCACCATCAGGGTACCTGAGACCAGCATTCTGGACCCAGAGTCCCTAAAATTCTGTACAAGGCCACTGACTATAATGGCTTCAAGAAGCTGACCTCTTGGCTCTTTGTCAATTACACCAACTATTTTTATAAAATGTATTAATGGAACAATGATTCTACATCGTCAGGTTCAGTAAAATGGGTGAATCGTGCTCACCCAGTTCATTAAGATTGCACTTCCAACCCCCACCCAAAGTTACGGAAAAGAAACACCTGACATCTGTATACCTGTTAGCTCACGAAAGGCCTTCTCTGGAGGAGGGAGCAAAATCACTGGTCAACTTTTATTTTGTTCTTTTAATGCTTTTGCTACTAGGGATGTGTGTGTGTGTGTGTGTGTGTGTGTACACGTGTGTGTGTGTAGGCACACGCATGTGTATGTCAAGCTTTTCTTTTCAACATCACAATAGGTATTTGGGGAATAAAACGGAAGGGATACTGGAACCCTCATGCTCTACTGGAGACCTAATAAAGAAACACATATGTTCACAAAAAGTTTTGTTCAAACACGTTTATAGCAACTTTGTTGATAATAGCCTCACACTGGAAATTGTCAGGTGTCTGTCAACAGGTGGGATGAACAAACGTAACATATCATATTCATATAACAGAGTATTACTCAGCAACAAAAGGACAAATTATTGATACACAGAAGAGAATGGATGAATCTTAAAAACCGTGAAGAGAAAAAAAAAGCCTTCACACAACAGAGTACAAATATAATATCCCATTTATTTGAAGTTCTAGAATAAGCAGAACTAATCTGTGATAAACTGTCAGAACTGAGTAGCCTGTTTTTGTGTGTATGATTGTGTATGTGTGTGTGTGTGTGTGTATAAGACAGGGAAGCATTGACTGGAGAGAGGAAGTATGGAGGGTGAAGATAATGTCATGTTTCTTGGTTGCCCAGATGTACTTATTAATCAAAACTCAGTGAATTTACACTTAAGATTTGTATACTTGAATGTGTAAAAGATTTATATTGAAAGAAGAAAAAATCTAGTTAATGTAAAAAGAACTCTAGTTAAGAGAATACATGGTGGGGGGAGATAGGGAGTGTAAGAATGTTTATAGTTTACTTTGAAATGTGTCCCAACTTTAACAGATTGGTGGAGGGATAGAGAGATACATAGTTGTATAGATATGTAACAAAATGTCTAGTGGAATCTAGGTGGTAGATATACAGGTTTCCATGGTAAGTTTTACAGGTTTGTTGTATGTTTGAAATTTTTCATAATAAAATGTTGAAAAAACCCTACAAATTTAAGGAATTTACATGGAATGAGCCTTATCTTCATCATCACTATTATCACTACTGTATCCAAATATTCAATTTGTTGGGAGTCCACTTTGGTTCAGATACATTCAAAATATTTATTAACCAAAAATGAATCTTCAGCTGTAGATAGTGTTTCCAACTCACATAGAAGGGAAATTAATTTGTTTCAAGTCACCAGCTAATAAATGGCTGACCTTGAGATTTTATTCTATACCAGGTTTGTTGTATTTGTCTATTTGCTTATTATTGCTTTTGCTCTCCTTAGGACCATTTTACTTCCCCAGTGTGGGTCAAAAAAACAACTGAAATATAGTACAAGCTTCGACAGACTCATGTTTGAAGTTTTGTGGTTCAGATTATAAGATATATTGGTTAAGCAGAAAAAGGAATAATTAACTTGAATAATAATTCCATGGAGATATATGGATAAATTAGGAAAGAGAGCTAATTTGAAGTGGAAATTCACATGACTGATGTTGTTTGTTCTGCAAATGGCTCTTGAAGTGTGAAGTCAGCCATAGGACAGGAGCTGCTAAGCTGGATTTGGGACACACAAGAAGACTGTTAGTCAAAGATAGCTTGGATATACTGGAATTACCCACCTGATAACAGTAATAGAGAGCCTGCCCCTTTTACAGAAATCTTTTGATGATACATTTGCACCTTTGTTAGGCTGACAGATGAAAGACGTGTAAGGGTGCTTCAGATCATGAGTCATATCTTTGATTGTTTGCCAGTTACCTTGGAAGGCAAATTTACTCAGTGACTTCATGCTTGATGGCTTCATTTTCCAATTGCTTTAGGTTCTATGAATCTAGAATGCAATGCATTCTTGTCCAAGTGTCTTGAGGAAAAATCAGCATGTTTTTGGTATAGTTCAAAGAGAATGAAAAGCAGTGTCCTGACCCAGAAATCTTGCTCAAGTGTCATCGGGACCTGGAAATTTGCATGATTGATATTAAAGAGCTAGGCCAATATTCAGAGTGGTGAGCCCTGTGTGAAATCTTAAATATCATTCCTACTTGTGCAAAGATACTATTTAGTACTGAGGCAAAGACTGATTAAGATTCAAGCACTGGGCTCATAAAGGTTTATATTTAATGCAAGTAGACTATTCCTCAGAATAAGATGGCATAGGTGGTCTAAGTTGCTATTTCTTTGCCTTCAGTTAGAATTGGTCAACTCAGTGAATCAACACTGATGATGTCATGGCCACGAGCCCTCTGACAGCATGCTAATGACATTGTAAGAGGGCTGGACCTGCTTATCAGAGCTGCCAGCAAGATATTTATTGTAACCAAATTGAAAATAATAATAGTAATACGGTGAATTTTTGGCGAAAATACTAAGAATCTTTGATCTGGTCCAATCTCTCTTCAAGAAATTGACTGCCTGAAAATTGACACTATAATTTGATGAAGAATTAGGTTATGAACTCAGATATCCTGAGTCCTAGTATATTTCTCTATAATTAAAATGTTTTAATTATGTTTCTTCTCTCATAGAAAATACACGTTATGCAAGTCACTGAGAGGCTATATGTTTGAGATCGAGTCAAATATCTTTTTTTTTTAAGATTTTATTTATTTATTTGAGAGAGGGAGAAGCAGACCCCCCGCTGAGCAGGGAGCCTGATGTGGGACTCGATCCGGGGACTCCAGGATCATGACCTGAGCTGAAGGCAGTCGCTCAACCAACTGAGCCACCCAGGCGCCCTCGAGTCAAATATCTATAGGATGTGACCTCAGCTTCTGGCCATGATGAAACAAAAGAAACTAGATTTACCCTCTCACAGCTAAAAGAGAAAACACACAACCACTACATATGCGACAATGGTTTTCAGGCATTAGACAAGAGATAACGTAGTACTGTGATCCCAGAGAAAAGGGACGTAAATGAGGTAAAGTCTGTGATTGTCCCAGCTTACTCTCTGGAGAATTTCCAGTCCACAGCCTGGGGATGGGGAGACCAAGCAGAGCCTGATGACTTCTCTTATTTGAGGAAAGATGAGGGAGGCCAAGGTAACCATAATTTGTGTGTGTTGAGGGGGGAGTATACAGAGGAAAGATCTACAGAGAGACAGGAAGAGAGGAGAGTAGAGAGATCTACAAAGGTTCTCTTCAAGTGTTGAGCTGAATGCCAATCAGCTCAGGTGTATGAGGAAACTCCAAGATCAGGAAAGGATCACTGGAAGAAGCAGATGGGACAATCCCTGAAGTTCATACAGGGCCAGAAATAGTTCAAGTTTCCATAAGACAGTAAGGCAAGATTTCCTAATACAAGGGTTAGAGTCCTTGGAGGGTTTAACCCCAGATGAGAGATTGTTCCATATCCACCCAACAAAGCTTAAAAACAATCCTCAAGAGAATCAAACTATTTCCAAGCAAACTTAATCTGCATTCCAGAAAAAAAAAAAGCCCCCAGATACTTAAAGGAATAATCATTTAAAAAATTCAGCACTAAGCAACATAAAATTCACATTTCATGGCATTTAATCGAGATTGACAAGGCAGGCAGGGAAACAGGAGAAAAGACCCGTGGCAAGTAGAAAAAATTAATAGAAAAAAACCCAGAAGCAAAACAATTGATAAGAATTAGTAGACAAGGAAGATAAACAATATTATCAATATACTCTCTACATTTAACAAAGTGGAAGAGAGAATGAGCAGATAGAAAAAAATAAAAGATATACAAAGAACCAAAATCAAAATTTTCAAAATGAAAAATAAAATGTCTGTTGAAAAACAGATTGGATAGGATTAATAGCAGGTAAGATATTGCAGGGAAAAATTAATTAACCTAACCACATAGAATGAAACACACAGAAAATAGAAGCCTAAAGAAGGGGAAAAAAATGACCAGAGCATTTGTGAGCTCTGGGACAACATTAAGTGGCCTCACATATATATGTGTGTGCATTATTATATACATGTATTATATATGAGTATATTAAGTGTATATACATATAGTTTTCAAAATGAAAAAAATGGGGTCATAAAATATTTGAAGAAAGGGTACTTGAAATTTTTTTTATCATCAACAAATTCAATGAAAATCATAAACTCACAGGTTCAAGAATCCTAAACATATTATTCATCACACACTTGTGTGTGGTAATTAGGCATGGTAAGAGGTCTCTAAGTTTATAATCCTGGCCTCCTGGTGTTCATGTTCTTGTGTAATACCCTCTCCCTGCATATGTGATGAATTTATTGGTGTGCATCTAATAAATAGAATATGGCAGAAGTGATAAGATGTCATTGCCAAGATGAAGTTACAAAAAGATGGTGGCTCCATCTTGGTCTCTTTCTTTCTCTCTTTGATCACCAGTGGCCATGACAGGGGGACCCATAGGCCACCTACGGAATAGCCCATATGGTGAGGAATGATGTTCTGCCAACAACTGTTTGAGTGAGTTTTGAAGCAGATTCTCCAGCCCCCTTTGAGCCTTGAGATGACTGCAACCTCATGAGAGATGCTAAGCCAGAAACATCCATCCTAGGCACACCAGGATTCCTGCCCCATAGAACCTCTGAGATCATAAACGCTTGTTGCTTTGAGCCATTCAGTTTTTAAGCAATTTGTCACATATCAATAGGTAATTAACATGTTGAGTATGCATGAACCTAAAATCAAAAATCTTATATTCTAGAGTTTATCCTTGAATTGAGAACGTTTTCCAGAAACATTTGCAAAACAAAGTATGAAAGATAAGACTGGTACCCCAAATAACTGTTACCATAAAGACGAAAGCAATTGTTCTTCATTAAAGCTTTATAAGATTGGCAAGGATACTGTTATGAGAGTTCTTGGGAGGAGGGATTGCTTCTGGTTGAGAAAAGAAGGGATTCTTTCAGGAGGAGACAGTATTCTGGACCTTGAAGGGATAGAATTTGACCACATTTTGCTGACAATGAATCTAGGCACTTGGAGTGAAAGAATTAGTCAGAAGACTGATGGGAAACGAAGGGGCACGTATAGGAAACCAAGAGCAGAATGTAGCATGAGAAAACAAGAGAAAAGATACTGATGGAATAGATACTACTCTTGTAGGCAGATGACCATAACTTCTGTTTGGGGCTCATGTTATAGAGATACTGCATATTAACACAAAACATTAGTTCTTGCAAATAACTCTTTTTTCATTATACTTTCCTTAGTCACATTGAACCTGTGGTATCTACCTGCGTTGAATTTAAAGGCATGAGCTAATTAGCTTTCTTATTCTCAGAGAATAATAGTCAGATAAAGCACAATGGTAGACTACTAATCTCTTCATTAGGCAGAGTATTTCTGTATTTCAAAAAGCTGCAATGACAGGCACACCTCGAGAGAGGTGTGATCACAAAGAAGAAAAATCCATTTTCTCGTCTGACTTACATTACACCTACACGTAGTATGAACTTGGATTATATTGGGCCCCTTTGACTTATTGTCTATATTATTTATCTTCACACTTTGATTTTCTTTCCCTGATGGTTTATAGTAGTTTCTCTTTGCCAATTTAAATTCTAGCTTGCTTCTCCACACTGTTCATTGATCACTCGCTTTCTCATTTTTAATTTCCGCCCTTTAGAGTCCAATCACACTTTTCACGGTGCTGCTAATTCTGTTCTTTCTTCCCTTGCCATGTTTCATCATTAAGTGACCATGGAAGTTTCCAGCTTGTTGGGGACACAAGCCTCCTTGAGCCGTACAAAACATGAGCAGGAAACAGCACAATGACCCCACATGCGTTTTAAAGATTTTATTTATTTATTTTACTTGAGAGAGAGAGAGAGAGAGAGAGAGAACGCACACACGTGGGGGAGGGGCAGAAGGAGAGGGAGAGAATCTCAAGCAGACCGCTTTGAGCAGGGACCCTGACTTGGGCTCGATCTCCCAAACCTGAGAGCGTGACTTGAGCCAAAACCAAGAGTCAGATGCTTAACCCACCCGGCCACCCTGGCCACGCATGTTCAACACTGGTCTTCTGAGCCTACTCCTTCTGACTCAATTTGCAATTCTCTTTAATTTAACAAAATTGACATTTATGCCATATACTAAAATATAGTTTGTTCAGGTGAAATAACATGATGTTAGGCTTTGCTTGGTTCTTAAGAGAAGTGATTAGTTTTTATTACTGGGCAAGAAAGAGCCTGTAAGAAATGAGGCATTATGGACACAAAACTTAACCAAGGCCCAGAATGTTTTAATCTCCTGTGTGGGCATATAGCTTGGATTCCTGCCTTAGTTTTATGGAATTCCTGAGCACATTTTACCACTGGATGTGTGTGGTAAAGCATACCCAGTTTGATATATAAGGCTGGGATTTTCAAATGAGAGTTACTGAAGGGAAACTCCATTTTGCAAATTCATCAAGTAGGGTCCAGTTTCACCAAAATCCATCAAGAATAAGGAGATAGGTCACAAATTCATTTGGAGGGTGGGTGCAAAGATCATTATAAAAGTTCAAAACTACAACCAAATTTGTCTGACATTGAGAGAATCAGCTGCGAAATTCTCTTTCCTTTATGATCTAAAATATATTTTTCATTTCATTGAATTGGTTTTTATCCTCCCATTCTTCATTTTAAAATAAGCCTAATAGGAAGTTCAAACTACCAAGCCAAGTTATTTTTTTTTTAAAGAATAAGCCCTTAACAGAATGTATACTTTTTAAATATAGAAAAAAAAGAGCACATTTATACTGGAAATTAAGAAATTCATTTAGTACTAAGGTCAAATTTATTATTATTTTTTAAAAAGATTTTATTTACTTATTTCCACAGGGAGAAAGAGCACAAGCAGGGGGAGTGGCAGGCAGAGGGAGAAGCAGACTCCCCACTGAGCAAGGAGCCCGATGTGGGACTTGATCTTAGGACCCCAGGGTCATGACTAGAGCCAAAGGCAGACACTCAACTGACTGAGCCACCCAGGCATCCAGATTTCTTACTATTTTATTCTCTATTTTGGGCCCAGAGTCTCTCAGGAAGATTCAACAATAGTCATTATAAATATGAACCTAAAAAATCAGTAAAGCAGGTAATTGTTTACCAAGGTCAGCTTGGAAATATTATTATGCACTTAATAAAGCCCCATGTATTTCCTGGCTAGTTTTCAATGCATTCATTAGTGATTCTGTATTTTCTTTGTAGGTCATCGTTACAGCCAGTAATTGGAGCCTCGATGAGTGAAAACTTATTCAAATTATATGTCCCAGGACTCACAAATATAGGCTGGAGACTTCAAGTCCAAAATTTGTTAATGTCCTTGACTAAAAGTGTTATTTCTTTCCATGTATCTATATTTTAATTTTCTGATTACTCCAGTAAACAATCACCAAAATATTGCTAGACAGGTCCGGCTTCATTTCCTGAATTGATCTCCTGCTGGTTGAGTGTGTGTTACTCGCAGTGGTGTGCACTAAGACTAAATCCTGAGGATCTCCTTTCTCAGCACTTGGGGCTGCAGGGAGTCATTGTGTTTGCTCATTCCCTTGTATATTTCCTACCTGGAATCCTGCATCTGACTCTGTACTTTACTTGCTGGACCCTGCAGGTGCTCCTACTAGAATCTCATCCTCCTGACATGCTATTGTGCTCATTTGTTTCCATGTTTCCCCCCTTCAACAAACTGTGAGCCCCTGGGGGGCAGGAGCCTCATATCTTATTTATGTGTATCCATAGTGTTTACATTGGGGCTTGACACATTGTTGGCCAGGGGATAGGAATAGCCACCTGACTTCTAGCCACCTGCCTTATCTGGCCAGCACAGAGTTAATAAATGAATTCCTTTAGGTGGACAGTTTGTGGGAGCCTCTAATTTTTGTTTGTGGCCAGTCACACATTTATTTCATCAGCCTGGCCCCTGTAGGCATCCTTGTCTGTGGCCCTCATCCTAGCTACTCGAAATATATTGTAGTTATGTGGGCGAATGTGTCAATGAATGTCCATCTAATTGCTCAGAAATTATTATTCCAATATTCCAGTCCTGAAAATTCTTTTAGTTTCATCTCAGACTTACAACAGTAAAGGTAGAAAAATACAACTTTGTTATACAATGTACAAAAAAGCGCTGCAGAGGGAGACCTCTCTGAGCGTTCTAGTAGTCCAATTAGAGAGGAAATCCAGTTCAGTTGTGCTATTTGCAGAATTCAGGGGATGCAAACAAACCAATCCTGTGGAAAAGCCTAGGTTTGCATACCCTACATGACTGACAACTTCTACCTTGGATCATCTTAAAACAAGCACCAGGATTTTAAGAACAATAACCCTGGCCAACATTCCAAGTGCAAATTCAAAAACACATTTCTCAAGACTGATTCCAAGATGCTCCAAACTAGGGCCAATGGCAGCACTCTAGAGAACAATCCAACAAAGTGACTCTGTGTGGGGCTATGGCAATGCTGTACCATATGGAATGCTCTCTTGGTCTGGTTTAATCTGGGGGAAAAGCTTAAGCAACAAGCTCATTGGATGGAATTCACATCACCAGACGTAAAAATGTTGATGATGACCAAGTATTCTTGAGAAAGGTTAAGCTTCACCTAAAAAAGTAAATTTGGGTCTGCCTTAATTATCTGATAAATGGGGGACTAAGGCTCTAAGATTTACCCTACCATGTCTCCAATAATTTTAACTTTTTAAAAGCAACTATTACCAGATGTTCATTTTGTCATAAAAATTCTCACCCTTAAAAACTATAATATTTATGAAAATGTAACTTTGAGCAATTTACTACCTGTGAACATATCCAGCTAATTAGCTTGCATTAAATACATGTGTAGGTATTTGAAATAATTTGTTACATAGACTTATTATTAATAAGACAATTGAATGTTTGTTTTGGTTTCCAAAGAAAGATTTTATAATAAGTCTTCCTTCTGAGCAATTAGAAAGTAGACTCCTTTTCTGTTGGGGTCACTCCTTTGTTCAAGGAACTGAAACCCCACCAACCACTGTCTTTTTTTTTTTTTCTTTTCTTTTCTTACCAACTGCAGGAAAACATGTAGTTAGTTAAGTGGCAGGGCTAGGAGCGAGTCCTTAAGTGTGGTCTCTCTACACAAGCCACTATAAAAAGGGGATATGTTTTCTGTAAACTATCATGACAATTATATGATAGGAAGAAACCGAACTGAGCAAATAGAATAACAAAGATGATTCGCACAAACTGTAAAAGGAATGCCATTTTCTCAAGGCCATGCAGCAAAGTGCATATGCTTCCTTATGGCACACACTAAACATCGGCCACTTGGATGGTGGATTAAATTTTACCTTAACCATGACGTGGATTTCACCTCCTGGCAGGTCTAGACCTATATATCTCAATTGTTTTTCTACTTCAGTTTTTTTTTTTTTTTTTTTTTTGGCCTAGAAATTAAAAGAAGCACCAATGAAGGAAAATATGAGGGACGCTAATTGCCAAGCTTTTATGTCACTGTTAGCAGATCTCACAAACTTTTCCTTGGGCATTCAAGGGGTTCATACCCCAAGATGAGCTTTGAGTCCTCCAAACAGAGCTGCACTGGACTGACCATGTGACCAGCTCTGGAGGGAGGGCACAAGGAGTCCTGTTGTGATTCCCTACAAGCAGAGAAGAGTTGGAGCTTTTGATCCTCTGCATTTACAGACAGGAAAAACTCCTTTAACTCCATGGGCCGAGATCCCAGGTGACTGTTTAACTTTCCTATTTAAATTACTCTTGCTCATTCAGACAGGCACAGTGACATTGCTAACATACCTCCACCGGAGTGCTTCTGAAATATGCCATTCAACATGGGAAAGAACAGGGGAAATTATTACATCGCCACGGAACCCAGCATATGTTGTCTAGCATCTAAGAGCAATTGTATCTGGTAGGACTCTAATCTAAATGTGGGCAGTGAGAAATTCCCACCTCGAAGATCATATTCATAATAGAGTTGTTTCTTCAGAGGCTACACGTTTTGATGTTCATGTGAATCAAGGAGGCAAGACCGAGAAGAGCGGAGATTTTATCTTATTTTCTTTAGAAAAGTAACAATTATGACATCAAGGACAGTGCCTATAAAACTTGGTTCAAAACTTGTTTATGTCAAGAAATTCAATGTTACAACAGTGTATTGAAAATTTATCAGCCACATATGTGAGTCCAGCTGCTGGCACATAGTGAAGTCGAGTTGGTTAAACCGATGATATTATTTCCTGGATGGAACATACCAGAAAGAGGCAGGCAATATATTTGGACAAGTGAAAAAAAAAAAAAAAAGAAAAGAAAAAACAACAAAAAAACCTTCAAGGAAGCTTGACAGAAGATTATATTGTGGTGAGAGATGAGGAGGTATGACCTTAGATTTCTGTCTCTTTAGATGTTTCACTTTCTGCAGCATTTAATGATTGAAAAACGTTGTTAGTCATTTTCAACCTGCGGTTGAGCTGCAGGAACCACAGAACAGGAACCCCACTGTGGCAGGAGTTGGAAGCAAAAAGCTTTTTTGTGTGGGTTCACTTACTATTTTAATTCTGTTGTATTATTAGTGGGCTTCCAAGGTATGGTTGTTACTTCTCCTATTTACTGCTCTTTCCCTCCTTCCTGTACCCTTTATGTCCCCCCTCCCCCCATTACCTTCCCTCCCTAAGGCAGGGGATGCTGCCTGCAGGGAGGCCACTGTGGGAAAAGCCAGATTTGCCATAGGCCCAGATGACTCTGCTACTAACTTGGTTCATACCCGCAGGCCAATGATTTCATGGTTCTGAGGCTAATTTTCCTCATCTTAAACCAGGGATATTACGAACTGTTTCACAGGTTTGTGAAAATTAAATGGGATCCCGTGTTGTAGGCCGAGCCCAGAAATCGGTGAGCGGCGAGCCTTTCTGTTCATTCACAGGGAGCAGCTACTCTAAGTATTCTTTGCATGAAGACGGCAGCTCTGCTTTGGCCACAGTTTGGCTCTCATGTGTTCTAAATGTTTTTCCTCCTGGCCCCCAACATTTCTTACCATACTATTATTCTCATTAGCCAACGTTTAATAAGTGCAGATCATGGGCCAGGACACTGCGGTTAAGTACTTCATGAAAAGCACTTAATTATTTCTCAGAATGTATACGATAGCTATTATTTGCATCCCAATTTATTAAAGACAAAGTGGAAATTCAGAGGCATTAAGTGAACTCTCCGGTTTATACCATCAGTTGCCAAGGCAGGACTTGATGAGGTCTTTCTGACTCCGGAGCCTAGGCTCTTAACCACCAATTACACCAGTTAAATTCTCCAGCTCACAGGCCACCCACTCCCACAACCTATAGAATGCCAGTCTGTCCCACACCCAGTTTAGCTCCTATAACTCTCTTGTATCTAATTTCTGCTGTTCYGTGGGGGTGGCCGGGTGTGTAGTTCTGACCTCCTGGAAGGCAGGGATCATAACWCGCATAACTCCTCCTAAACCACCCAGCGCCATGCAGGGCAGACTCGGTACACGGGAGACATGAGCTTTTCAATCCAGGGAAGAAACTGACCAGGCAGAGATCAAGAGTGAATAAAGTGCAAGGAGAGTACAGCAGTAAGAGGAGAGGAAGGAGGAAGAAAAATAATTCAAGGGAAAGGAACCAAGGGCAAATATTTGCTGAGCGCCTTAGTGCCCATCATCGGACCTAAGGATCTCTAAGGGTCTCTGAGTAGGAGTACTCAACGCGCTGGGCTCAGAAATTGGCCTAATCTTTCCGGACCAGGAACCAAGGCTCAGCAAACAAAGAGCTCAGCGCGTCTGGGTAGCCGACTTGCACCCACAATCGCGTACGCATGGCAGGGGTTTAATGGGGTGCCTGGTTCCGGTACTTCCTGCCAGGGTCAGGGTGGTAAAAATGCAGGCTGCGCTCTCCCCACTGATCTCTTAGGGAGCCACGGCACAAAGGGGGCACCCCTCTGAGTATCCGCGAAGACACGTTACTCAGCAATTCTAAGTTTGTAAGGCACACTTGTCCTCCTTCCTCACTTTGAACTCAGCTCCCCTAGTCACTGCCAGACTGCTGGGGCACATCTTCCTTTTCTTGAGAGCCAAGCCAGACGAGCGCGTTTGAGTGATTTTCTTCTTCCTCTTCGCTCCGCCGGGGCCCAGCGGCGGGGCCACCGGCCGCCACGGTGGCGCTTAGGTGGGAGGTGGCTCCAAGGTGACGCGCGGCCGCCTCCGCCCCCTGGAGGCGGGGCTGGCGAGCGGGGGCCTAGGAAGTCGGACGGCCCCGGAGGTACCCCCGCCCCCGCCGCGTCCCGGCTGCTCCTGCGCGTGCGAGCTGCGGCCGCGGCGGATCCCGGCAGGTGAGGGGCGTGCGCCGGCGGGTCGTCAGCCCCCGCAACACGGCCTCGGACAGGTGAGGGCGGCGCCGGGCGCACCTGGCAGCGCGCGCGGAAGGGGCGCGGGGGTCGCCGCCTGCTCTCTTCCGGGGCCGGGCGTCTGCTCGCCACCGAGGTGAGGCGTTGGGGACCCTGAGGGTTCGGGGTAGGAATTCAGTGGAGCTCCTTCCCGGGAGCTGCGGGTTCCGGAATCCAAAAGGTGTGCCAAGGTCGGGAGGCAGAAATCCGAGGCGGGTAGTCCTGGAGAGCGCACGAAGGGCGGGCGCGGCTTGCCCCAGGAATTCTTGGCTTTTTAAAGGACACACTTTTGGTCCCCTCGGGGCGCAGTGGAGTTAGTCACCGCCACCGCCCGGACTCTTTCGGCAGAGGTTAGCCCCTCATTTATGTGGGATTTGATGCGCTCTCTTCGTGGAGACCTTGGCGGTCCAACTTTGGTTCCTAGCGCAGGCATTTATTTGCGCAGCGGCACAGGAGCAGAAAGCCTTAGGATAATTGTGTAGGTTACAGAATGTCTTGCACATTAAAAAAAAACAAAACAAAAAAAAAACCCAAAAAACCCCCCAAAACCAAAAAACCCCAATACGGTGATAGTGGTGGTGAACTCGAGAGGCGATTGCTTCCGCAGTTAGTTCCTCAGCTCCCGGTCCATTTGTCAAGCAAATGGGGGCGCCTATGGCTTTTAGAGATCTTTGGGTTTCCATAAGCGTGTTAGAACATCTGAAGGAATTTCTGTGCGATGTCTGAGGGTTTGAGCGGCTTGTAGGTACTTAGCTAAGTGTGGACTGGAAGTTACATTAACAGGGGCCACTCAGAGTTACCAAACAGCTTCCAGGTGAACCCTGGAACTTTACAAACACCTGCTTCCGGAGACACTGAATGGCAAACAGGTCTGTGGATTATGATTTCCATTCCATTCATTTTTCGCTTGGGTCGGCAGCATTTCAATTCAATAAATATTTGTTGTATGTATGCCTTTTAAGGAGGAACCTCTGCAAGAGCCAGGTTGGTGTGCTGTTGGGTAGCACAGGTGTTAATACAAAGGGGCACTTAGGGCACCCATTCCACGCAGGTGGGTGTTCAGAAAGAGCAGTGGCACAGCGGCACCTCTTTAATCTCTGGTAGTAAGCATTTAAATGCAGGGAGAATGCAAATCTTTGAAGAATATCTGTCGTTAGCCTAGTCTGACATCCGAACTGACAAGGACTATCAAAACCATCCTCAAAATTAGGTTAAGAATCCATTCTGTGCCACCTACCATGCTGGGCACTTTATCTTGCTGCATAAAATGCACAAGGTAGATATTATTCCCACTTGTACAGGTGAGAAACCCAGGCAGGGAGGAATCCAGCAGTTTGTTGAAAGTAATTAGTGGACCTGAGAGATGAAGGGGGATATTTCTGAGTGCAAAACCCATGCTTTTTCACTATTCCATGGTGCTGTGAGACATATAGTGTAAATCTGGCAGATTTAATGGAAAATAATTCAAATCTATTTTCCTAAAACAATCCACATCAGTTAAAGTGACCGTTATGAATAAAATGAGTATTGCTTTCATTCTCTTTGTGTGGTTAAACTATAACCAGTCTGGGACAAGAAGAAGAACAGCCGTTTTTCAAATATAAAATTTATTATGTGTCTTCCTTAACATATTTTTTAAGGACCCAATATAGCCAAGTGGGACAAATCAGTAAAACTTTGTAAGTATTCCTTGTATATTACACATTGAAGTTAACAGTTAATTTTCATATTATTAATACCCTTTAACATATATCAGCTTGATTCCATATCTTCCAGATGAATAGAAGCCACTCTTGTCACCTAGAAAAGACTTCATGTGTGTGTATAAATTTATAATCATATATGAATATACATAACATTTATTAAAATGTGTATCTGTTTTTCCTTAAATCTCTCTCTAGAAGTGTAGAGAGTACTGAAGTGCACTTATTTGGTAAGGAATCCTAATATTCATAATTTAGCCTTTGAGTGAATGATCCATGACAGCTCGTAATTTCTTCAAATTCCTGTAAACCACAAAAGTGATTTTCAAACTACAGTTGTTATGCTGTAGAGGATGAGAATGAAAATAGTCCTTAGAATTTTAAATAATATTTCCTGACATGGAGAGCACTTGCTTTCTTAAACCCTTCCTTATACTTGTTAGTAATTACACACAGAAATTGAGGGGTTTCATAATTAAATTATCTTAAGGTGTTGGGAAAAAGTGTCTTTTGGGGGGTGGGGTGGGGAAGAGAGGCTTTTTGCCTGTGTTGGGAGGATCAGGTAGGCTATATTCTGCCTGGGTTGGGCGTGGCACAATTTTTATTTTCTGTTTTCATTTGACAGTGAAATCGACAACACGCCTTGAACTCCTCTTTAGGAGTATTTGAAATCCTGACTAGAATGTGTTTATAGAAGTGTGCTTGGCTTGGTTAAGATGTTGTAATGAAGGGGCCGAGAGTGATGCATTAGAGAAATATCCAGAAAAGCGAAGGGGCCAGGGACCAGAGTATGCATGAGATGTGAAGTGGGCAGATCTAGATTTTGTGACACCTGGAAGGCAAATAATTCGCGGATCCTCTTTAAAAAAAATAATGCAAAATTAGTTACGAAAGTGAATGCTTATTTAGAATGGAAAAAGAAATGATCACCGTTTGCTGGAGGTTTTTTTCTCTTTCTGCTGAGGTCTTTTTGGGCAGTTTACCAGAAATGCTTACATAAAAATGCTTCCTGATTGCAGCCCTCTCTCCCTGAGAACACTGAACATCTCCTAGCAGCCTGTAGCACGCATGAGGTCTTCTGCCAGTGAGAGGCCAGAAGCTGAAGCTCCATTACTGTCAAAGAGTAAGAGGGCCAGTTGTGGTTGGAGGCAAAGGCCTCATTGTTCGCTGAGCAGAGTAGAGGCTGGTGGCTGGGGTGAGAGGGATACTCGGCTTCTCAGGGACTCAGGGCATTTCAAATCTAGTGAACAGTCCGGAGGGGAAGGCCCAGAGCTGACTTCTAGGACCTTCTACTTTGCTTTGCTCTCCAGGGATGCCTTTGGCTATTGGCTCTCATTCTACCAGTCATCATTTACTGAGGCACTCCTATGTCCCAGGCACTGACTATGGCGAGGTCCTATTTGCTAGGGAGCTCCTAGCCTCATGGAGCTGATTTCATTCTGATAGCACAGTGTCATAGGTGCTGGCCTGGAGCCTGGAGGGCCCCTGATGGCTTGAGCTGAGTTTGGAATTGGTGGTGGAGTTACCAAGATGAAAGAGTCCAGGGAGAGCATTCTTGGTGTGTGGAGGGGCTGTAGAAAGCCAGAGGTTTGGACTCATACACTCTCCTCCATGGATGCAGTGAGGCCCCTTAGTCAGTGCTTCTCAACATGTCCTTCCAGATCAGCTGAACCCACACAACTGGTTTTAACTTATTAGAAATGCATGTTCTCAGCTCCCATCCCAGACCCTCTGAATCGGAAGCTCTGTGTCTGGAGCAGAGCAATCTGCGTTTTGAGAAGCCCTCCTGATCGTTCCGGTGTATGCTAAAGTTTGAGACCCACTGCTCATGGTATTTCAGAGAACTGGTAGGGCATAGACCCCCCCTGTGGGGGTGGTAACAGGGGAGTGGGATTCATACTAGTGCTAATATGTTATGATTGTAGTATGAGTATCATTTATATTACCATCACTGACATTTACTGAGCACTCAGATTGTACTCAGGCCTATTTCTTGTGCTAAGAAATAGGAACTCTTTTAATCATGAATACAACCCCACAAAGCGGGGCTCTTGTTACTTCCATATAATGCGAGAAAACTGAGGCCCAGAGAGACAAGGGTATTGTCCCTGGGCACACAACTGGAAAGCCATTCAGGCGCCTTCCCTCTCTTCTGCCTGGGACAGTTTTCATCTGTGTCTTTGTTGTGTGCGGGCCTCGTAGGAAAGGTTGGAAGGCAGACTGGAGACTACCTGCAATAGCCCTTTTTAACAGTCATTGTCATTTGCTGACCACATGGGTTTAACAGGTGTTTCTTTAGGGACAAATTGCCAGATGAGAGAGGTAAAATGTTGTCATTCCCTCCTAGTGGGAATTTCTAAAGTTTCATAAGCAAATGGACACAATTGCATATATGTAATTGAGTAACGTGGAAGTTGCCTCCTTCCCAGACATAATGATGGGCTCATATGCATTCCCCCTGTGGGTGGAAGCTGGCCTTGTTTTGTAACGTGGGTTTCACCCGGGTATTAGCACAGAGGCCTTTCTTCTAAAGCCCAGCTCCCTGTCCAGGACACAGAGGGCTTGAAGGTGATGATGTGTTTGTCCATGATGTCCTGGAAGGTATCTAGAAGAGGTTTTTTTTTTTTTTTTTGCATTTTCACAGTTTTGCATTTTCAGAGTTTTTTTTTTTTTTTGTTTCCGAAAACGATTCTCTGGAGTTCTATATATTTGATCACAGAATACTTCCATCATTTCAGGAAGCATGAAAAAAAGATAGAGCTATAGATGTGAGGACATGTGTGAGTGTGTCGAATGGTGGTTTGCCTTTGGGTGTGGACCTCAGGTTACTGAGTCTTCACTTCTCCTCTGGAGACAGATGTTTAGACAAACATTAATTTGAGTGTAGGGCAGGCAGCAGAACTTAATTCTGGGAGTTCTGGCTGTCTCAGTCATGGATTCATGTGTTCACATGGCCATTTGTCACCTGCCTAGTTGTGCTGAGTGTTAATGTCAGGCACCGGAAGGAGATAACAGTGGTGACTGGACAGATGTGATCCCTAAAGACTAGTAAGGACAAACTTGCTCTGCAGTGCTATGGCTGAATGGAGTCAGATGCCCTAATTCCCTCAGTGAGTCAGCCAGAAAGGAGTTAAGAAGTTATCTTAGTTCAGGAGAGAGGTTGTAGGGCTTGGCTTAAAGCAATAGGGAAGCAGAGGTGTGTGAGGGTTTGAGAGATTATCTGGGAGACGGCGGAGGTGACCAAATGGATGTGGGTGATAGGGGAGAGGGAGGGTTGGGGCTGAGGTTGGTGCTGGGCCCCTGGGCTGGTGCTAGCATCACAAGTCAGGACTAGATTGTTTTCAAAGAATAAAAAATGAGTTTCGTGGACATTGTGAGTTTGAAATGGCTGGATGACTCCAACGTAGAGGTTTGTGTACATTGAATAATGCGGCAGAGAGCACAACTGAATAATTCAGCGGATTGAGTAATACCAACAAATGAATAATGCTGCCTCCCAAGGAGAGGGTGGAAGCGAGAAGCAGGTCACAAAGGAAATGTGGGCATTTCTCCTGGTGTCTGCAGGGTAGACACAAATTCCAATTCCTTTGATGTGAAAGGTGAAAAAGGTTTACTTCTCATTCTTTTTTTTTTTTTTTAATTCATTCGAGACACAAAGATAGAGAATATGAGCAGGGGGAGAAGCAGAGGGAGGGGGAGAAGCAGGCCCCCCGCTGAGCAGGGAGCCCGATGCGGGGCTCGATCCCGGGACCCTGAGATCATGACCTGAGCTGAAGGCAGACGCTTAACCATCTGAGCCACCCAGGCGCCCACTTCTGCTCATTCTTGAGAGGGTGGAGATGAATTCTCTGCTCACTTTGGCCTTTCATGTTTGATAGCCGGAGATCTGGCTTGTGGGAGGAGGGCGGCACCGTGGAACAGCAAACAAGGGCTGGCCGGAGCAGGAGCGTGATAAGGGGCTTGTTGAAAACTCGTTTGCAGAATTTGAGCCCATATAATTGTCATAAGGTAAAATGCTTGCCATCTCTCCCCTTAATCAGTTACTTTTTCTTGTTAAAAGCACTCACTATACATATCTATATATCATAAATATTTCTATCCTATTTATATATCACATATATATCATATTATAAATTAATATAGGTCATATTTATTATATATATCATATTTATTATAAATTAACTGGATCGTTTTGTAGATCACAGATTGGCCAGTGCTGTTTTGTAGATGATACTGCTGATACCAATACTACCAGGTTAATTTTTGTGCGGAACATTAGGTTTCCTTCGGTGCTCAGAGTTGAGCCGAAGGTTTGTTTAAAACCTGTGTTACAAAGTGGTTGAAATAAATAAATATGTGTTCTTTTATCCAAAGGTATTAATTGAGCATGTGTTATGCAGAGTATGTGCTAGAGTTTTCATTGTGAATCAGACAGATAGCTCCCTGTCTCCTGAGAACTTACAGCTAAGATGGGAAGTCAGGCACTTGAACAGGTGCCTACAAGAAAGTGTGCTGTTTGCTAAGGATAAGGCACAAGGTGCTGTGGGAGCCAGGCAGTGAGGGGAGGCCTCCAGAGGCCAGGCTGCCTGCGCTTAGCAGGACTGGTTGGCTGGAGTCAGCCACTGGTGGGCAGAGATCCCTCTGGGGCATGAAGCAATGTTTGGAAAGAACAGACAGGTTTTCAGAAGTTGATGGATGGATGCTTTTGAGGAACTGAAAGTTTATGATCAATTTTGTCCATGAAAAGTCAGAAATATTCATGAGAGGTTGGTATCTGGTCAGGAAAACTAGAAAAGTATTAAACTTATCTGTGTGACTGTCACCATGTTCAGAGCCAAGAGGCAGCCGAGGTGACAATACAAAAATGAAACAAAACCCCAATCAGACCAGAAACAAACAAAAATGACTGTGATGATTATGATGTGGATAATCTGTGTTTTTGGTGGGGGTGGGGAGGGGACTATTTTTTGCATTGTGAAAGATGTTGGTGTTTGGTTTGAGAACTTCGTATATCAGAAAAGGACACTATATTACCTGAGCCACAGTACCAACATCATTCCTGTAACAGTCTTGCCTAGTGTAAAACATTACATAATTATTACATATATAGGTTTCTAGTCTGAAAATGGTCTCCGGGATCAGTTCTTCCATCTCCTGTTGCTCTTTCATGAATGAGCTGGGGACCAGCGGTGCCGCAGTCTTGCTTACCTTCACCTGGTCAGTCTGTCTGGTGAGCGTGTCTGTCTCTGTTTGTCCCAGAAAGATGTGCTTCACTTGAGCAAGAATTCTCACCTGTCTGCAACAGGCCCTGTAGTGAACTGTCTCCATCTTCTCCAAGTCTATGTTTCACCCTTTTGTAACGATTTCATTTATTTATTTGAGAGAGAGAGCACAAGTGGTGGGGAGGGGCAGAGGGAGAGGCAGACTCCCCACTGAGCAGGGAGCCCGATGAGGGACTCAGTCCCAGGACCCTGGGATCATGACCTGAGCCGAAGGCGGATGCTTAACCGCGTGAGCCACCCAGGTGCCCCTTGTGTCACCCTTCTAAATTATTTCCTCTCTGGTGTGCTTGTCATGCACTTTGTTCCTACATAGTTGCGTGTTTTCGATATTGTAGGAATCTTTGGCAGAAGCTGCTTTCAGCATTTTCGGCCTGTCTAAACAGGCAGAATTTCTCTGACATTTCTTTCTTTCTCTTAAATCTATTTGGGCTGGCACAGAAACGTTTAGCTTTAGCAAGGAATGAGAAAGAAGGTGCTCAGGAAGTTTCCTCTGTTAATATTTGAACCAGAAGACATGGCAGAACTGAGAAGGTACATGATAAATTGTTTCTGAACTATTTAGGTGATTAAAAATAAAAAGTTTGAACAGGTCGGTGCAGCCCTGGTCATTAGTAACAGATGGGTATAGTTGCTTTGTTAACTACTTCCTTTCCAACTTCCGGCTTTGTGTCCGTTTCTGCCTTTGTCACGGTGAGCTCAAGATGGTAAATCAGTAATTGAGTGCTTAGTTTTTATGTTCATTGCCGATATGTGCCTTTTAATGGACGATGTTTTTTCTTTTGGTGGAAGAAGCTTTTCGTTTTTCCGTGGTTTATTGGACATATGGACTCAGCAGGTATGTATTTCATTTCATGTGCCAGCTACCTAGTAGAAGCTCAGGGCAGCATCATCTTATTCTCAGGAACCATGCTGGATAGGAGTCATCCCCATTTTATAGATGAGAACACCAAGACCCAGAGAAGCCCTGTAAGTTGTACAGGGTCATCTAGTTGGTGGGAATTTTACTTTTTTTTTTTTCCCCCCTCTACTATTCCATTCCAAGCCAGGGCTATTTTAACCACTGCATTCTGACTTATTTTCCGGTGAAGTTGTTTAGCCCCCAAACAAGGGAGTCTCCAAGACCCATGATAACTAAGATGCCAGGTATTTCTCTGGATCGTGGGTTTGGAAACAGTTGCTCTGTGCATTCCCAGGCTGAATACAGAGTTGAAACCCTTCACCGCAGAGGCTGCTCTAAAACCCACATCGATAAAGCTTTGGAATCCTGCTAAACCCTGTTCTGGAGATGGATTTGGCAGGATATTGATCAATATACCACGTTAGAGCAATGTCCTGCCAGAAGATTGTGAATGCATGAAGCTAGATGCTCTGAAAAGGTCTCTCTCTTTCATCTGACCCAAGTGATACCTTAAACACATAATAGTTATAATAAATTTGTGTAGCAAAGCAAGCAGTCACGTAAGTGTAAACACCATGGTTAATTCCACGCGAGAACAGCCCCATGAGAACAACTTCACTGTGTTTTTATGTTTTTTAAACTGATGTCAGCTTTTAAATATATACAGATGTTGACATTCTAAAACCCAGATAAAATTCTTGTGGTGCTGTTGTTTGGATCTGGTTGCTTTTTTTGCTGTTCATTCATTTATAAATATTAAGCCCAAATGAGATCTTTTAAGGGTTCACAGTGTACAGATAGGGTTGATATTCTGGTTGATGTGGTCTTGGAGGAGCTAGCGTTCCTTCTGCTGAATGTTCTGCTTCTCTCCCCATGGGGACTTCTGAGATACCTCTTGGGAGCCTTTCTTTAATCTAGATAGAGAGTCTGTGTTCTCTTAGAACACGGAAGGAAATTGAGACTGCATATTTCAAGCTCTATTCATTATACTTCCTCTAGGACTGTATTTTACCTTTCTGTTGAAGCTGATTTGGTGGCCATGGGAAGCAGCAGGATATGACCAAAGTTGCCCAGCACCTGTGCTCATGTCCCACCCATCACCAGCTTCATGTGCCTTTGAGTAGAGCACTCATCAATGTTGTCTGTATTCATTCCAGTTAGCAGTCAGTCTCTTTCAGGGGCACCAGGGTGGCTCAGTCAGTTAAGCGTCTGACTCATGGTGTTAGCTCAGGTCATGGTCTCAGGGTCACGAGATCGAGCCCCATGTTGGGGCTCCCTGCTCAGCAGGAAGTCAGCTTGAGATTCTCTCCTTCTGCCCCACACTGCATTCACACCCCCCCCCAAATAAATACATCTTAAAAAAAAAAGGAAGTCAGTTTATTTCATGATATGCAATGAATGATGACTTTGTTGTTAAATTATTTTTTAAATGTAAATTTTGCTGAGCAATTCTGGATGTCTTACTGGTATAATTTTGGTAGTGTCTTTGGTTTGTGGTAACATCCCGAATCTAGCCAGATTGAAAACCAGTCCTGGCTATGAGATTTTTTTGTTGTTTTATTGTTATTTTTTTGCTAGTGGCTGTGAGTTAGAGCTAACTGTCTTAGTGCTTATACATCATTGATTTTATGGCTGCTTTTAAGATTATATGAGAAAGCGTGTATGGAATAGTGTAGAGCAAAACTGCTTTTACATACACACGTATATTCACGCTATGTGCTGCTATATGAATATATTTGTTTTCTGTTAATAAGCACCAGAAACGTACTAGTGGTTCCCTTATGCAGATGTCTAGTCTGAGCTGAGTCATTTTTCATTGCATACCTGTCTGCACAATTACAATTTCCTAAAGGCATACCTTGAAAAGGTATTGCCAGATAACCATCTTTACTTTTTATTTTTTTTATTTCTTTTAAAGATTATTTATTTATTTATTTGACAGAGAGAGAGAGAAAGAGAGAGACAACGAGAGAGGGAGCATAAGCGGGGGAGTGGGAGAAGGAGAAGCAGGCTTCCCGTGGAGCAGGGAGCCCGATGCGGGACTCGACCCCAGGACCCTGAGATCATGACCTGAGCTGACGCTTAATGACTGAGCCACCCAGGTGCCCTTTTCTGTGGTCTTTAAAATGTCACTTAAACTCATCCTCGGACATGAGAACATTAAAAACACTCCGCATTTGTTTAACTTTGTTAAAGCTTTTAAAAAGCCTTGGTATTTATTTTCAGATTTTTATCAGCCACACATCTCCATTTGCGAATGGGAGAACTAGTCCTCCAGTGCATGCTGCTTGAAATGATCACAGAGAGGAAAGTGTCCCGAGTGTTTCTGTCCGCTCAGTAAGCCTTCCTGGAGGCCACGGCGCATGGGGTGGGCATGGAGTGGGACCACTTAAGACACTTCTACTCTAGTAAGGCAATGAAGGAGGCTCACACTGTGGCTCACTTGACTCACCATGACTCAGTTCCTGGGAAGAGCCCCAAGTTTGGACAAACCCTGGGCTCAAATATCAGTTCTGCCATTTGTAAGAGTTTGGTGTCTCCAAAGCTCTGGCTTCTCATTTGTAAAATGAGTTTGCAAATGCTTACCTGGGGGTTCTGTGAATATTAGTGATAATCCCTGCAGAATGCCTTGTGTAAAACTGGTACTTTATAAATTCCTGTTATTCCAGGAAAAGAGGGAGTCTGGATACTTTAAGTAAGCGTGCAGATTTTGGAGGAGTGAGTGCCTACATGTTACCGCAGCTTTTCTCCAGGAATCAGACACCTCTGCACTGTTGGTGTTTGGCTCTACATTGCCTTCTAACCAGAAGGATGAGAAAGGAGAGGGTAGAAAGCATGAATAGGAACTGGTACTAAATTGCAGAATTTCAGTTCAAAAATTATACATTTTAGGGAGCAATAAAAATTACCCAAATCCAGGCCATTTTACCCAACTGGAGGCTCTCATTTTTAGAGTTGAGACGCTATCTCCTTCTTTATTTTTCTTAACTTTAGATTTTTACTTTCACTTTTAAGGTGTTTTTCCCTTTTGCATTTTTAAGTAAGTCTTGACGTTAGAAAGCTGATATTGGACATGCACACATCGATTGTGTGCTGGATTTAGCATTTTCTTGGTGATTATAGTGTAATTTGATGAAAGCCCAGCCACTCCTCGGGGAAACCAGACAATGTTTCCTAAATATATATGGGTGAATTAATACCTTGGAAGGTTGACTTTGGAAGGTGACATCTAATGGCTTCATTGGGTTCACAGCCTACATTTCTGATTGCTAAAAAAGAGAAGAACAAAAAAAGTATTGATTAGCTAAGGATTTTGTGTTTAAATGGAACAATCGGGAAAACAGAAGCAGTTTCTGTTTTCAAAAAGCACATCTCTGTGGAGAGTCAAGATAGATCTTCCTGAAAAGATGATTAGTGGCACCCTCTTGGGAGCAGAGAGGATTTTAAAGGCGGACGAGTTCTATTTGGCCTGAGAAGCAGAGGGAAAATGTGACTTAAATCTGGAAGGATGGGGAGTGAGTGACCCTCAAAGTCTTGGAGAGGTCACTGGGGAGAGATCGGGATCGTTTTTTTTTTTTTAAGATTTTATTTATTTTTAGAGAGCGTGTGCAAGCAAAAGTCGGGGGAGGATCGCAAGCAGACTCCACGCTCAACACGGAGCCCTACGCGGGGCTCAATCCCATGACTGGAGACCATGACCTGAGCTGAAACCAAGAGTCGGATGCTTAACTGACTGAGCCGCCCAGATGCCCTGAGATCGGCACTGTTTAAGTCTGATGCTCTCACACTGCATTGCCCTCCTACAGTTTTGCTGGTAGGCTCTTCACAGTGCTGCCCTTTTTGGGAATGTTGACCATGAGCAGGAGTTAGGTGACAGAGACAGAGGGACAAGGTGGCACAAAGAATAAGAACAGACAGCTGGGCTGCTAAGCCTGCGTGTGGGGCTCTGTGACATGTGCACTGTCTGAGCTTTCTGTGCCTCAGTTTGCCCATCAGTGAAATGAAGTCTCTACTAAGATCTACATTATCAGGTTATACAGGTTAGAGTACAACATACCTAAAGTTTCATATGTGACGCCACATGTAAGGGTTAGCAGCTGCTGTTCGGTCAACATTGATGGTGGGAGACTCATTTTAGCTCTGTTTTATTTATTTGAGAGAGAGAAGAGAGCGAGAAAGAGAACATGAACCATGGGAGAGAGGGAGAAGCAGGCTCCCCGCCGAGCAGGGAGCCCGATGCAGGGCTCGATCCCAGGACCCCGGGATCATGACCCGAGCTGAAGGCAGACGTTTAACCGACTGAGGCGCCCAGGAGCCCCATCATTTTAGCTTTAAAGAACTACGGCATGCCTTGTTCGCAGTTCCTGATGATTGTGTCATATTTAAAAACTCATTCTCAGCATTTTAGCTTAGTGGGGAGATTTGGATGTTTCAGGATCGCTCCCAGCCTTTTTCTAGCTGATATTCTATGAAATGGGTTGCAGAGTGCATGCCATGAGAGACTATAGAACATTGGGAAAGTTCATTTGGGAATTATCCATTGAAGCTGTCATAGGATCATGTCCACTTCATCGAGCTGGCACTGGTATTGATGGAATCCGAGAAGCAGGGGGAAAAAAATCGATATAACCTTTTTAAAAGATAGATGGTTTTAATATTGATAATAGTGTTCTTTATCTTTTCATTTGAGAGATGTGGCTGTAATGGAATGGCACATAAATACTAATGTGCACTGACTGCATTGTGATAGTAACTCCTTTGGGTATTGAGACAAAAAGTTCAGTGATCTGGGCAAATGTCACCTTAATGCATCACTAACAGGCTGAGAAATATAGGCTTCAAATAAACCATCCTTCACTTGAGAGTAGGAAATACCCTTTCATCTGCATTTTAAAAATCTTTCTTAACCCACAGGTGAGGAAAGTCTTGGTTGTGTGTGTATATGACTCCTTCTAATTCATCTATGGCAGTTTTCCACATTTGCTTCAGACGTTTGGATTAGTTCGGAGGTGATTGAGCGCATGGCAGTCAGTTCCTCAGGCATGTGTCTTGGAGATCTCACCTGTTGCCTTTTCTCTTGTTGAGGACACCAGTTGTCTCAAGAGTGAAAAAGGATCTCAGCTTACTGAAATCCAAGCGTTGATGGGAGGAGAGAACCATGGCTGGCCTTGTAGACTTGCAGTTATGCACAGTTCAAGGGCCCAATAGCCCTTGGCAGATAGTTTCAGAGATCAGTTTTGTGGGCTTCTTTCTTTTCTGGAGTTCAAGGACTTCACTGGCAACTGGACGACCATGAATTTGTAAAGGTTAAGAAAAGTAGATCATTTCATTGATGAAATGATTGAGGAAATCCAGATGGGAGGCACAGGCAGATAAAATGAGCTCCATCCTCAGCAGGTTACACCCAGTCCTCTAATGAGGCTATGTTGTCATTACTGATTTAATGCTCTGTACCCAGTGCATGAAGCTGCTCAAACACCTTATCACAGAGCAATCAATATATTACCCAACAGTATTTATTTAATAATGAAACATTTATTGAAAAACTTAACAATTGTGAAACTTTTTAGGTTGATGGAATATACTGGCCTCTATGCAGGCTTGGAGTTCTGATGAATATTCAGTCATGATAGCAGTAGAAAGAATTGGCCTCTGAATGAGTTCATTCGTTCATTCCATCCAAACTTAACTGCTGTGTGCCAGGTACTGTTCTAGGTGCTGAAGATGTAGGGGTGAACTAGGCAAACACAGTCTCATCTCCTCAGAGGACTTAATTTTTTTGGGGGGGGTGGGAGTAGATAGGGGAGACCAAATCAACTCATGAGACAATTTTGATCGTGAAGGCCATGATGAATGTCAAGTGTGACAAGAGATTATGGTGCAGAAGTGCAGTTTCATACTAGAGGGTCCAGGTCAGGGTGGGGATTAGGGTTAAGGTTAAGGTAAGGCTCTTGGGGTTCCTGGGTGGCTCAGTTAAGCATCTGACTCTTGATTTTGGCTCAGGTCATGATATTAGGGTCATGAAATAAAGCCCCATGTTGGGCTCCACGCTGGGTGTGGAGCCTGCTTAAGATTATCACTCTTCTACCTTCTCCTTCTGCCCCTACCCAGCTCCACACTCAGGCTCGCTCTCTCCCTCAAGGAAGAAAAAAAAAAAAAAAAAAAAGCTAAGGCTCCTTAAGGAGGTGATGCTTGATCTAGACCTGAAAGAGCTAGGTCTTTGATCTGTAGGGAGAACAGATTATATCACTAACAGGTCTGAACCAGCAAAACAATATTCCTAGACCTTTACTCCAAATGTTTGCTGCACCCATTTTTCCCCTTGTTGGGGGCTGCTACTTCCTCCTTCATGCAGGTGTTACTGTCAGACCTGGTAGGACTGAACATCATGGAAAGGATGGCCTCTCCAGGGCGAGGTCTTCGCTGTGGTTTCAGTGAGCCTTCCCCCTTAGACACAGCCCAAGTCAACAAAACTTTGCATCCAGCAACAGCTTCTGTTTTTGCTTGCTGATTACATTGGCTGGCCAGGTGAGCCCAGAGCTGTGGCTAGGCTTGCTTTAACTTTCCTTTCAAGGCTAAAGCATATGTAATTTCAGGTGATGCTTTTAGCTTTCTGCAAATGACACACTGTCCTATTCTCACTTGGTCAAGATTCTACCCACTTGTGTCAAGACACCTGCTGAAATAAGAGCTTCCTCTTCCTTTCAGTCTGACCCTTTTCAACTATGGATTGTTTTTAGCCTTTTTCTGTCAGTTATGAAGCTTGCATTGTATTGAGTATTTATAGAAAATGAATTAAAGCAGCCCGTGAGGCTTTGTGAAGGTGCCGAGTGTCTGACTCAAAAATCCTTTATGCTCCATCACTGGAAATTCATTCAGCAGTGTAGATCCTGCCATAATGGCTTGAGTTGCTTCTCTGTATTTGTTGACTAAGTACAGAACAGTATAATTTGGTCCTTAGAATAGAAAATAATTATAATACAGCATTACTACTTTATAGGAAAACAGAAATTTACTAAATAACGTATTAAACCCAAACCTAGATGCTCTTCAAACACTTATGTAGACAGAGATTTGTACAGGTTGTTTTCCCTCTGAAAGTTTCTGTTCTGTATGGAGACCATTAAGTGTGAAAACCTTTCATTGCAAATAAGTAAGAATTCTAACAACCGAGTAACAGATCAGATTAAATAAATATCTATCATAATTCTCTGACACATTTGCACCAGGTGAATGGAGTGACTGCATTCAGTTTTAAGAATTTATTTCTAGAATAGTAATTCTAAAACTCTATACCTGGACTTTTCTATCTTGGCTGTCGGACCAGAACTAATTAGCTGTGTCGTGTTTTGAGTTGCCAAGGCCTCCTGAGTTGATTGTTCTAAGGAAAATCATAGAATACTTGTGGTCCTCAGACAGGATATATGTTTCTGATATTAGTGGCTAGAAAAGAGATAGCAATTCACTGGCCTGGAGCCACTGTTCCCTTTTTTGAAGCCTGGGGCAGATTTTCATGCTGATAACATCACGGTTCCCACTGAGCCTCAGAATCATTTGCAATAATTGCTGTACAGGCATCTGCTATCCGTTGATCTGAGCTGGCCATCAGAAATGCAGTTGTCATTCAAGATTATTTTGAATTGAACTTTTCCTTTCTGTTGGAGGAAAGCACACAAACACACACATATACAAAATATCAATGCACACATCACTTTTATTTTCATATGTATTCATTACACAAAATGACATGTCAATACTAAAGGATATATTTTTAAAATTAGGAAAACAAATATTCTCTGCTTTGAAAAAACTAGCCATTAAAAGTTGTTCCATGTTTCCATCAGTCTCGTTCATACTTATACATCATTTTATAGTGCTGTAAACAGTTTAGGTTCAATTTTGTAGTTTGTGTGTTCCATTTAAAATTATAAATTATTTTCCAGGTGGCTATGTAGCTATGTAGCATCAGAGAAATAAATTTTAATGTCTGCATTAATGAAGATTAGTGGTTCATTCTGTCCAAATGTATGTGTATCCCTACACATACATTTCTGGAATAGTATGCATTCTGTGCTAAATTTTTTGGGCTTGTAGTATGTTTGCATTTTACATTAACCCAATTGTCATCTTGTACAACTGTGCAAAAACTGTCTATTCTTCACCTGCGATCATGGACTAATTTAAAATTTCACATGGTGAACATGTATTGGGAATTAGTCTAGAAGCCTGTGAACCATGTATTTTGGTATGGATTTTCTTTAATATACTCAAAGTCTAAAAACACATTAAGGTAAATCACTGGGCTCTCCAAGGAACTAACACCATGGAATAGCCTTGAAAACAACTTTAAGTGAATTTATACATTACAGTGAGGGACTGAGAGTTGTATATTTTTCCTTTTATTAGCTCAGTGGGGATCTTTGTATCTCAGTTGTTTAATTGACATGAACTCCACAAAGTGAAATCACTCAGAGAACAGTCCTAAAGTTAAGGGAAAAGTAGCCCAAAATAATACATTTTGATTTTTAAGCTTATTTATAGAATTCAGTGTGAAGGGACCAAGATAGCACAGTCGACAGCAGAGCCCAGCGACTTTGGTACAAAAATGATCCATTCTGGGAAAAAAAAGCTGTCTCTGTTGTGTTATTAAATGTGAATTGTTGTTGAGTATTTTTTAGAGTGAGAGGCAGTAGAAAATGTCCTCGTAGTCAACTTTTAGCAAATATTTTATCCAAATGAGAAGCCATATATTGATATTTATATAATGAAATAGAAGGATGGCTATGGAAAATTATTTGAAAGTAGTGGCCCTTTGCCAGTGTATAAAACTGTGGAAATTTCACATACATTTTTAGGCTGGAAGCATCTCTTGAAAAATCAGGACAGCTCCAGCCCTGTGCCTTCTCCATCATGCCTCAGCCCCCACCTTGGCTCAGCCTGCACAGATCTTGTTGTTCCTTTTCTGGCACCTGTGGTCACCTGGGGTTTAGACCCTGCTATAGTGTAGCTAAGTAACATATATTTTATTATTTTACCTAATACAACCTTTTTTTTTTTTTGAAGATTTATTTCTTTATTTTAGAGAGGGTGGGGTTGGGGCAGAGGGAGAGAGAATCTTAAGCAGGCTACGCACTGAGCATAAGCCTGATGTGGGGCTCGATCTCATGACCCTGAGATCATGACCCATGAGATCATGACCTGAGCCAAAACCAAGAGTCGGACTCTTAACTGCCTGAGTCACCCAGGTACCCCTACTGAATACAACCTCTTCAAGGTACCACTTTATAAATCCATATATTTACTCCAGCTTGGCTTAAAAATCAGTTTTCTAACTTACGTAAATTTTGTTTTAAACATTGGTAAAATACACATAAAATTTATCATCTTAACCATTTTCTGAGAGTGCAGTTCAATGGTATTGAAGTTCATTCACATTGTTGTGCAGGCATCACCACCACCCATCTCCAGAGCTGTTGTCATCTTGCAGAACTGAAACTCTGTACTCAAAACAACCATTTCTCATCTTTCCCTACCCCCAGGCCCTGGCAACCACCGTTCTATTCTCTGTCCCCATGAATTTGACCACTCTTATGTAGTAGAGTCATATAGTATTTGTCCTTTTGTGACAGCCTTATTTCATTTAGCATAATGTTATCAAGGTCCATCCATGTAGCATGAGTCAGAGTTTCCTTCCTTTTAAGGCAGAGTAGTATTCTTTTATATGTATAAGCCACATTTTGCTTATCCATTCATCCAATGATGGACACCTGGGTTGCGTTCATCTTCGGCTATTGTGAATAATGCTGCTGTGAATATGGGTGTACGAATAGCTCTTCAAGTCTGTGCTTTCACTTCTTTTGGGTATATATCCAGAAGAAGAATTGCTGGAACATATGGTGATCCTATGTTTAATTTTTAAAGGAGCCATTATCCTGTTTTCCTAGAGGCTGCACCCTTTTACATTCCCACTAACAGTGCATAAGAATTCCAGTTTCTCTAGATCCTCACCAACACTTAACTATTTTCTGATTTTCTTAAGATTTTTTTATTTACTTATTTGAGAAAGAGAGTGAGTAGGGGGAGGGGCCGAGGGAGAGAGAATCTCAAGGAGATGTCTCAAGGAGATGCCTCGCTGAGCTTGGAGCCCGACTTGGGGCTGGATCTCACTACCATGAGATCATGACCTGAGTTGAAATCAAGAGTTGGATGCTTAACCGACTGAGCCACCCAGGCCCCCCTGTTTTTCTTTATTTTTTTATTAACATAATGTACTATTTGTTTCAGGGTGGCAGGTCTGTGATTCATCAGTCCCCCCTGTTTTTTTTAACAGAGTCACCCCAGTGGGTATGAGGTAGTATTTTATTGTGGTTTTGATTTGCATTACCCTAATGATTAATGATATTGCATATGACTTCTTTTTAAAAAGTTTACTGCAGGTGCAAGACACAACCTTTTGCCTTGTCATTGAAAGAAAATTACCTGTCAAGTCAAAAGATCTGGGTTTTAGCCATATCTCTATCCTAATTAGCCACTTGACCTTCAGTTCTATTTAACAAATGTTAATTAGACCTCTGCCATCCAAATAAGACATGAAAACTGTAACTTAGAGGGAAAAGTCAATTGTGAGATTTTTGAAGGGGGTGTCTATGATTAAAATCTGAATTTTACATAACTACAGTGTCTACTTACTTTGCTTTTACATGTCTTCATTTATGACTTTAGTTTTTAAAATTTAGCCTATTTTAATGAAATGATACTGTTCATTCATTGTACCTTCACTGGCATATGCTTACGGAGTATCTCTTTCCTCCTCACAGCAGAGCCTCCTAGAAGGGTGTCTCTTGTCATATCTTTGCTTCCTGCCTTCCCAACTTGCTGCCTTCTAGATCCTGTGTCCCCAAGGTCTCTGCAGCCCTCCCAGTAGCCAAAAACCATGAATGCACCTCTGCCTTCCTCAGCCCACTTCTTTGAAGTATTGAGATGGTTGTTCACTCCTTCATTGAAACTTCAGCTTTCAGCTTCCTTGATCCTGATGCCTTTTCCTCCCCGAGGAAAGGGAGGTCCCCCTGGCCAGTCTTTAGTTTTCATGAAGAGTTCCCTTTCCTCTGTGCTTCCACTAAAAGTCTGTGATCCCTGTAGTTCTGATTTTAATCCTATTTTCTTTTCACTTTATACACTTGCTTGGGAAGAGGGGAGGTGGTTCTGTCTTCCTCATTTCTATCCCAGACCTTGTTCCTAAACTCTAAACCTGAATATCCAGTCGGGATATAGTCTGCCTCAACTTTGGCAATTTATCAGTCTTTGAGCTGAATGCATTCAACATGGAACTCATCTTGCCTTCTGTAAATAACTCTTGCTCTTATTTCCCTGTGTTAATTGGTAGTTCCATTGGATTCCTTGCTGCCCAAGAAACCTTAGACATTTGCCTTTGCCTCACCCCTACCCTCCCAACACATACAATAATAGATTACATAATTCAGCTTCTCCATCAGTCCCCTAATCTCTATCCTAATTGTTATTTCTTTGGTCCAAGTTCTTACCATGATAGGTTGATGCATCTCCTGTGTGTTTCATTAGCATCTCATTCCTTTTTTTTTTTTTTTTAAGATTTATTTATTTATTTATTTGACAGAGAGAGAGAGAGAGAGAGAGAGCGCGCACAAGCAGAGGGAGAAGCAGGCTCCCCGCTGAGCCAGGAGCCCAATGTGGGGCTCTATCCCAGGACCCTGGGATCATGACCTGAGCTGAAGGCAGACGCTTAACCGACTGAGCCACCCAGGCGCCCCAGCATCTCATTCTTAACACCTCGTAGATCATACTACCTTGTATTGGGACTGCTTAGTTATCTGCCTCTCCTACTGAATTCTGAGTGCCTTGGGAGAATGAATAGTGTATTTTGTTCCTTGAGCCTAGGGGGGAAAAACATACCTTCATTCCTAATGCACTCCATTTTTTTAAACTCATATAAACATGAGCAGTATGATAGTCCCTTATCTGTTCATGTTATAGATCTAATTCTATTGTAATATTCATGCAATTATAACCATTAAAGTCCAACGATGGAAAAAGAAGTTTTTCTCACCAGCTTAAAAAAAATCTGGTGGTGTTCTAATTCAGTGGTGGGCTGAAACCAACATCTGCTTTTAACGTGGCTCTTCATGCTCTTGAGCACACTGTTTACTTTCACCTTCAATGACTCAGATTTTAAACTGTATAAATCAAGGTTGCACGTGCGTGGACAAGGAGGTTAGAGCCGCAGTGGGTGACATGGTAGAAAACTTTGAATACCTCGATGATGGATTAGTGTTTTCTTCATAGGGTTTGGATCTTTTTGTAATTCTTTTCTAAATTGCTTCTGTTTATTATTGCTACTTATTTCATAGGATAGTTAAATCCTGTCCCTTTTTAATTAGCCTTTGTAATTTTCTGTGCTGTTTCCCACCATAATGCACCAATAATTATAATGTCCATGGTGTCTCTTTGGATTTTTTAATTCTTAATTTAGAATTATGACTGAGTTACCCAAAAGAGATTTGATCATCCCCAGTTAGGGGTGACAATGTAGTCTGTAGGTATAAGCGCAGATTTTGTGGTTAGAGAGAAACTGGTTCAAATCTTCACACTGCCACATATTAGCAGACAAGATGCTTAATATTTATAATCCTTGATTTCTTCTCATGTTCGTTTTATTTTTTTTTAGAGATGGGGAGAGAGGGAGGGATGGGCTAAGAGGGAGAGGGAGAGAGAGAATCTTAAGCATGCTGAATGTTCAGCATGGAGCCCGACGCTGGGTTTGATCTCACGACCCTGAGATCATGACCTGAGCTGAAATCAAGAGTCTGAAGCTTAACCAGCTGAGCCATCCAGGCACCTGTCTTCTCATAGTTAATAGAGTAATTTTACTCACGTCTGTCGTGGTTTGAGGATTCAGAAAATTCAGAGACAAGGAGTTCAGTGCCATGCTTACCCATAGTCACTACACAACAAAAGCTCACAAGTTCTCACCCATAAACAAATTACCCACCTGATTTGGAAATTTAACAAATGTGTCCAGTATGTGATTTCTTGAAGAATGATTTTATATGTGGGTGAAATTGAGGTTAACACAGCTCAACTATACAAATGTTAAGAAAACACAGATTTTTATATTCTGATAAATACTAAGTTACAGACATACTTGTTGGATGAATGAATGAATTTGAACTGTCATGCTTTCCCTTATGAGAGTAAGCTTTAGTTTGCCATTGATCACAGCCTTAAATGATTGATGATTCTTTATTTAGAAATGAAAGACTTTGCCAGAGAGAATTTCCAACTCTGTTGCATTGCTTGTAACTTCAGTAATGTCCCTGTATTATTTCTCTAAAGCTTGCAGTTTTCAGATGGGTTTAATCTGACATTTTCATAAAAAATGTGTTATGCTTGGGAATGGTCGACGAATGTGGTGCCAGGCTTGGCCAAACTGGGATTTATGGATGTACAGCTTTTTAGAAGTCTCCATTTGGGACATCAGACACATTGTTCTTTTTTTCCCTAAAGACAACATTTGGTAGATTACATTGATCAATACTTTCAAAACTAGTTCCTAACATTTTGATCTTACAGCTACACACTAATTTTCTTGGTGAGATGATCAGTGTAGTCAGGACTGTTGACAGAAATAAATATATCTTTATGGACGATGACTAGGTTTCAAGTTTTGTCAGGCAGGTACTTTGGAGACCTAAGAGTAAAAAAAGGAAGATCTCTTTAGAATCGTTTCTATTAGTACAGAGCTGGCTTTCATCTCTACAACTGAGATCTTTGGTATTATTTGCATCCGTTTAGATATAGAGGGCTAGAAAGTTAAATTTTTTTAGCGGTTTTGTTTTTGCTGAAACACTTCTCACCATCTGAGGCAATAAATATTTAATGATTATTTGTTTTATTTGGACCTGTTTTTGCCAAATAGTGAGAAATCCCATTTAGATAAAGGCCCCCAAGGATGGAGAGTGCTCCCCATGGGGAATCCTGGGGTGCTTTGATAGGAAGGAGTGGAGAAGGGCTCTGGGCTTATGCAGGATAGTATTTTTTTAAAAGATATTATTTATTTGAGAGAGAGAGAGCACGAGCACAGAGGAGGGGCAGAGGGTGAGGGAAAAGTAGACTCCCTGGCTGAGCAGGGAGCTCAGTGAGGGGCTTGATCCCAGGACCTTGTGATCATGACCTGAGCTGAAGACAGATGCTTAACCCACTGAGCCACCCAGGTGCCCCTTGCAGGATAGGTTTAAGTAAGGACCAGGCGAAGCTGGGACCATCTCTGTGCTGGGTGCTGTCCTAAACCTGTTGGGTATCCCAGTAATCTTTGTTCAGGATGCAGGATGAATACAGTGGATTTTGGGGGAACTGGTCTGAAACAAATCATTGCTCAAAAGTAGTTGTTTGGAAGCTCTAACATGATCTAGGGGGAAATGTTTTCTGCTGACATGCAGCTCGACTTCACTGTATATGTTAATGGTCACACTATTTTTGGCCAGGATGACTTTTATTTTCTCAGATGTCCCGAGAAGACTTTTCTTTCTTTCTCCGGAGCTGCACTGCAGTGTCCAGAACATTTCCTGAAATATGGTAGAAATAAAATACACAATTCCCTTACCACCCCATGTCTGTGGAATGAATAACAACTTTTATTGATGACACACTTGATTGTCTCTAAGCTGTTCCTCCACACAATATGGGGCTCCTTTCAGACGAATGGAAATCCCGGTAAATACTTGCAAAAATTTGCATGGCGTTGTTTAGGTTGGGAGGCTATGATAATGTCACTGGTGAATATCAGGAAGGCAGCCTGTCTCAGGGATTGGGTGTCTTTTCTGTGAGTGTGATTCTCAGCAAAGCAAAGGACATCTTTGAAAGGAGGCATAACCTTCCTGTTTTCTTCTTTCCTGAATGGATGCAATAGGCAGTGTAATGTAAAATGTGGTATAGGGTTGGCGTTTCCAGCAGTGCTATGGACCCACTATTATTGACATCTGAATAGCCAGAAAGCTTTTAAGGAAAAAGCAAATAGCAAATGAAAGACCCTTTGATCCTTTACTTCTAGCTGGTCTCCTTCAACTCTTGCTCTGTATGGGACAGGTTCTCCATAGCAGCTGTTATAATCCTTTAGAAACATACAACAAATCAGATCCATCCTGTGACCAACCTTCACCTCTCCATCCTTCCTGCTGCCATGGCTTCTCCACTCAGTTAAATCTAAAGTCTTGGGGCACCTGGGTGGCTCAGTTGGTTAAGCACCTGACTCTTGATTTCAGCTCAGGTCATGATCTCAGGGTCCTGGGATGGAGTCCTGCATCAGGCTCCACGCTCGGTGGAGAGTATGCTTCTCTGCCTCTCCCCCCCAAAATAAATAAATAGATCTTAAAAAAAAAAAAAATCTAAAGTCTTTGCTGGCCCCAGGTCCCTCTTTGATGTCATCTCTTCCTACTGCTTGCTAGATCATGTAGTCTGGCTATACTGACCTCTTTGCTATTCCTAGGATATAGGGAGCATGTTTCTGGCTGTGGGACTTTGCATGGACTCTTCCCTCTGTCTAGAATCCTCTTCCCCAAATAGCCAGGTTTTTCCTTCTTGCCACTTAGGTGTCTGCTCCTATGTTACCACTTCCTCTGTGAAATTACTCCATCTGCCCCTCCACACATATATACCCCTAGAGGAACATAAGCTTCAAGGGAGCAGGTCCCCTGTCTGATCTGGCCACTGAATTGATGAGTAAAGAAGAGGTAAAGTCAGACTTGGAAAGCTGATCCTGGGAGTTAATTCAAAAGAGGAATTAAGAATTTGTGCTAGATCAGACCAGATTCAACCTTATCTCCCATACATTTTGCATCTGCAACAGTGGTGTATATTAACTACGATGACCTGAGAGCATCCCAAAGAAAAGTCATTTTGTTTGTGGGAACATCACCATTGAAAGGATACTTTGGTCTTTTCTGCATATTGACCTTTCCTTGTGCTCCAGGGTCATGAGGGTTTCTAATCCCTGTGTGTTATTCATGAAGTCACAGCTAAAGCAAGGCTTGCGTTGATCAGATTTCTCTAACCTTGCACTATGGTAAGTGGATTTATTTTAATGTTGTGACTTTAATTTTCTGCTTTAATTATGAGTGACTTCTCTCTCAGAGGAGATGCAAATCTTTTTTTCCTGCCTCTGCCCCATCACCTGGGTCCACAGAAAGGCACCTGTGTCTACTTTTGAAAATGTAAATGACATGAATGGTTTGGAGGAAGCAAAAGGAAGCAGTGCATAATGGTGTTTGTAAATGTTAGAATAAACTTGAGACACATGAGATTGTGTGTTGAAATTAATGGATTTCCCTAGAGAAACTCCCTTTAACAGAAGTGACAGCAATATTTACCAAAACCCTGTTTGTGTTACACTTCCTTTTTTTTTTTTTTTTTTAAACAAGCATCTTGTGCATTTAACCTTGTCTGGTTTGTTTTATGTTCATTACCTGATCCTTTTTTTCTGAAAGAAGAGACACAGTTCCAAAAATAGTCTTTGCCTAAACAGGAAAAGCAAATTCCTTTCTTAGTATTGTAGGGCCTTTTTTTTTTCCAGCAGATTAAAGGATTTAATTGTTCAGGTGCTCTAGAAATGTTCTCTCCATGTTCTTTTGATCATACAGCCTATGAGCAGATACTTTTTGAGCAGACACACCTAATCTAAGTTTACATATTTGCTTATAAATTATGCACATGTACTGTGTACTGATATTACATGTATTATTAAATACTCACCAAAATAGAAATTAAACAGACACATTAGATCCGTCTGAATGGAAGTTCCGATATTTTCTTTGCCTGTCCCAGGGTTGTACTGGACACTCCCTGTGGCATGCTCAGTCGACCCTGGCAGACTCCCCTCCTCACCACCACAGCCTAGAGCACCTCATGGGGTTTACCGGATCTCAGTAGAAATGCAGCATGAAAAGATGTCCAAAATCTGCATAGGGAGGCTGGAAGGAGAATAATTTGCTGAAGGTTCCACGATAAGCTCATTGAACTCTTAATTCTTCATCTTCGGAGGGAACACGGGAAGGGGGGGTGGTCGGGAAGCAGAAGCTGATGTTGTACGAACACTTATGAAGCTATTTTGTCTATCCCCTTCAGTGTGAGTCTTGATATGTTTCATTATGGGGGTATGACTCAAACACTATTTAGGTTCTTATGCAACATACAATGCTCCCTTTCTAAGCTCTTTAATTCTGAATTCCAACAAAGAAACCTGGCCTAATATTTTCATAGAAGGGATGGCATAATTGTGCTGCTGTTACTTCTCCTTTGAAGCCTGGATTGCCCTGTGGTTGAAGTTCTTGCTGGAAGATGATTTTGTAAAGGGTGTTGCTTTTGGAGAGTCACGATTGCTTGTAAATGCTTACTCAAGTCTCTGCTATAGAAAAGAGTGTATCTGCCCTGATTTGGTCACTTGTACCAGTATTGCCATTTATCCTTTGTGATTGGGCAGAACCATAGGTGATTCTAATCTAGCCCTAATGCACCATAATGCCTTCGTCACTGCAACATAATTGCTCTTCCCAGATTCCATGCATTTGGTGAGGAGCCTTCTAACCTCCCTGTTCTTTATCTTTCTAAATCCCACCCTTCCCTTTGGCTAGTCACCAGCTAGGTCATTTTGCTTTAAACACAAGAATACACGAAAAGATTCTACCTCCACCTCTAACACTGTTCTTCTGTGAATCCAGCTTCCATATTGACCATCTCTGTTTCTTCTACTCACAGAATCTTGATATATCCCTCCTGGGGATTCTGGCCCCTGAGCATCTCTGTAGAGAGGATAAATCTGTGCAAAATTCCTCAACTCTGAATCCAACAGGACTTCTCCAGTGTGGTGTATTCAGTTCCAGAATGCTCTCCTGTCTCTTTGCCATTCCTTGCCTAGGCTGTGGTCCAGCCCCTGAGACCAGGCCAACTCAGCATGCCTGCTCTCCAGCTGTGGGTACCATTTCTTGATCACAGGGCATGGACATGGGCATTGATCAAGGGCATTGATCCCTCATGGGTAAGCTGGCATGCTCTGCAGAGCGACAGCACCAAGCCTGCTCCTCCTCCTGGCCTCCCACCTCTCATCACAGATGGGATGGCAGGACCTGCAGGTGGTGACCAGATAGTCAGAGGGGTTTCACATGCCACATTAAGGACTTTCAGTTTTTTCCTGTAGACAGTACAGGACCCATTCAGGGAGATCACATCTCTGCTTTGGCAATGCCATCGCTCTTGTGGGCTAGAAGAGAGATTGCAGAAGAGAAGGTTGAGAGAAGAGTCGAGAGGCTCTGAGTAAGCTCTCAGCTCCCCTCAGTACCCTGTATCTCATTCCAATTTCAAAATGGTAATTTGATTGACTACTTTACCACTGGAGTAGTGGAACAACCTGGCAAAGTGGGAAGCACATAGGCCCTGAGCTAGGCAGCTGTGAGTTTTAATGACAGTTCTGCTACCAAAAACAAGCTGATGACCTGGGGCAAATTCATTTTAGTTCCTTACTCTGTAGAGATTTTTTTGTTATTTCATCATCCCTGCAGGACTTCATAGCATTATATAAATTTGCAACCTGTAACTCAGTATGAGGGACATAGTACATGCTCAGTGAATTTTATTCCTTGTTTATTTACTGTCACCCCACCCCTATGAAATACTTGCACTGAGGTCTGACTTTGTGACATCCAAGCATATGAAGGTGATTCTTCCAGTATTCCAAATAGTGTCTCTGCTAATGGATATAGATCATCATGTTGGGTGGATCATATTAATAAAATAAATAGTTTTTCTAATTGTATATGAAGCTGTCAAATAAAATCCCTGCTTGACTAATATTTCTGTCCTTCTGGAATGAATTCATATCGTAGTTTAAAAGTAGTGATAAGTTTGTTTCCCATTATATGCAACTTTGGCTGGGACATCCTATTTCAACCAGTGTGGTCAATGTGAGGTTGCATTTATTGGAAATTATATTTATTTCAGGACTTTTGAAAAACATTATAATGATGTTATGTTATATACATTTCTTGTATATACCAATTAACTGATTAGGCAACTATTTAATTACTTTTGGGAAACTTTTAAGTCAGTGTTTTATTTCCTTCCCCTCTAATTATTGTCATTATATGTTTTATTCAAGCAATATAATCTACGATATTTTTATTCAGGGTAATGTTGCTTATTTTAAAAGTTAAAAAAATAAATTATACTTAAAAGGCTTTTAGTTGCAGTCATATAAATATAGTGTTATTAAGGACCAGGAAGTGAAACTTTGTAATATTTTTATTGTACAATTATCATTAAATACATTATTCCAGGGTACCCTTTAATATGTATATTTGCTAACTGAGCTTCATTTGAAAAGAACTGCTGGAAAATTGTAGTTTTAATTAGTGTGTCTAGTGTGTGTGTGCTTCCTGATCTGTCTTTCCACAATTTGTAACACAAACTATTCTTTTGGGTGATCACTAGGAAACTGCTGGAAACATATTGGCCTAGCATCACTCATTAAGATCAATGGTCTCTAAACTCATTTGGACTTTAATTGTGAATGCAAATGACTGCAAGATTTATGGGAGTCATAGCTGCAGTGTTTATGTGTCCAAGTTAGTATGCACTTAAAATATTTATTGCTCCTCAAAGCATATTATTTTGTTTATTTATTTTTAAATATTTTATTTATTTGAAAGAGAGCATGCACGTGGTAGCAGGAGGTGGGGAGGGGAAGAGGGAGAGGGACTCTGAAGCAGACTCCCCACTGAGCACAGAACCCAGAGCCCCCAGGACCATGAGATCATGACCTGAGCCAAAATCAGGAGTTGGATGCTTAACTGACGGAGCCACCCAGGCACCCCACATATTATCATTTTAGTTGCAAAATGAATTGGGCATAAAGTTCCTTTATGGAAGAAAAATTCTGGATTATTATTTCATCTTTATAGTGCAAAATATAGACTCTCAATATAAATCTTTGTGACCATAAACCTGTTTATGTGCTTGGATTTCTGGCTGAATTCTGACTGGACAAAATGTCCATCAAAAGAGATACAGAATTGCCTGTTGTGATTCACAGTAGTTATGCTTCATAAAGTCACCAGGAACATTGAAGGAGTGCTCCTAAAGGAAATACAGAGTTAGGTTCCTGCGAACCTCTGGTCAACTTTTTGTCACCCTATTAATAAATAACCTTGTTTTATGTGCATTTCTGTTCAAAGGCACCTTTATTTAACATCTATCGCTGGTTCATTAACATGGAACTCACGACCAACAGCACCATAACTCATGCCTGAGCAAAGCTTATCTAACATGCGTATTTTCTCCATAACACACATCACAGCCTTCTTGCATCTGGAATACTAGATAGCGCTTCAGCGCTGTGTGTCAGGGCCATTTTAAACAGCAAAATTAATGAGAAAAAGCAAAGAAACTGCAAAAAAAAAGTGGCATTAGATCTCGAGAAGGGCACTTGTTTACGGTATAAGAGCTGAAACAAGGAGGCTGAGCATTGTTCTGTTCAACCTCAGCTGGGAACGTGCACATGGAGCCGCTCAGATTTGTTGCCACTTTGCACGTGTTTGTGAATGTGTTTGTGAATGACCACGAAAGTACTGCTGGGGTTGCAAATAAATTTTTGTGAGTAGGCAGATTCACACATGTGGGTTATGCGAATAATGAAGATTGATTGTAGTTAGAAGAAAGTAATTTTGAGGGCGTGTATGCCTTGAGTTGCCATTTAAGCAGTTAAACCATTCCTTCTCAAGAGCTGAATCTAGGAGAAGTGACAATAGATCCAAGCTCTCCTACCTAGAGGGGCTGGATCCTCTTTCCTGGTGCTAACACTTGAGACTTCTTTTAGGTCACAGTCCCTGCTTCTACTTGCACAAGTATGTCACCTTTGCCACCTCTCTGTGATTCTGCAGTTAGCTTCCCTGTCCTGTCACATGCTCTGAGTTGGGAGACATTACAAGAAAGCAATGATTAAGAAAGCCTTTGGATTCAGTTGGCCTGGGTTCAAATCCTGGTTCTACTACTGACTAGCTGTCTGCCCTTGGGCATGCTGTTCAGACTCTTGTGCATTGCTTTCTCATCTGTCCAATGGCTATAACACCACTGCCTATCTTGTCGTGTTCGTAATTGATGAGAAAATATGCATTTCAGGTATGTCAGGTGTTTAAGACAGGTAGCTCATTAGCCCTCAAATATGAGCTATTAATCTACTCAGCTATCCATACTCAACTTTCCTTTCTGTTTTTCTTAAGGATTTGGTTATGCATCACCAACAAAACCAAAACCAAAAATAAAATTAAGGAAAAGAAGGGCGCCTGGGTGGCTCAGTCAGTTAAGCATCAGACTCAATTTTGGCTCAGGTCATGATCTCACAGTTGTGGGATTGAGCCCCATGTAGGGCTCCACATTCAGCATGGAGTCTGTTTGGGATTTTTCTCTCCTTCTATCTCTACCCTTCCCCTTGCTCACACATGGTCTCTTTCTCTCTCTTTCAAAGTAAGTAAATAAAATTTAAAAAAAAAATAAGGAAAAGATGTAAGGTGAAAGATACTCAAATATGAAAAGGTGAAGCAGAGATGATGTTAGAAACAACTATTAGATTAGGGAGAGAGAAACTCTCAAATTGGCCCTGAGTTTTGGCCAGTTTTTAAAAAAGAAAGGCCTGAGCCTCACTGTTTTTTTGGATAAAAGCAATTGCTCAGGAAGTGCACAGCTAATTTTAGAATGGAGCAATTTTTTCTCGGTTCTTCTTGGGGCACCTTGCTATTCAGATGCCTGTTACACTGATTTGTAGTGTGTATGTGTGTATGTGTGTGTGTCTGTGTATCTCCTTCACCCTGGAGTCTTGGAGATTGGATGTTAACTCACTGAACTTTAGGTCTTCAGGCCTAGTGTCCAGACACTGATTCCACTGAGAATTCCCTCCTTCTGATAAAGTGATTGCCAAAACACTTGTTTCCTCTTCCTCCAATTTTATCATGGATCCCAGAGACACAACTCAAAGAAAAGCAGAGTCAACATGTTAGATAAGCTTTGCTCAGGCATGAGTTATGGCGCTGTTGGTTGTGAGTTCCATGTTAATGAACCAGCGATATATGTTAAATAAAGGTGCCTTTGAACAGAAATGCACATAAAACAAGGTTATTTATTAATAGGGTGACAAAAAGATGACCAGAGTTTCTCAGAGAAAGGCATTGAGTGTTGTATCAAGATAATGAAGGCATCAGAGAGGCAGATAAAGGAATCAAGTGGCTTTTGCAAGGGGTTATATGGACTTGGGGGACATTGTGACAGGGACCCTAAAGCCATAGTCTCCATGCTTTTGGGCCATGCCCCTCTTTCAGCGAATAGTTTGAAACACATATACCACGTGTATGTATTTATTTACCTGTAGATTCCGTATACTTAGTTCAGAACTATTGTAATACGTACATTATAATTTGCATTTGAAGAGATGTTGAAAAGGAAGGATAATTGTCCTAAAAGTAGATTGTGGTGATAGCTGCATAACTCAGAAAGTTGACTAAATATTAATCAATGAGCCACGTAAAATGTGTACATTTTATTGTATATAAATTATGCCTTCAAAGTAGTTTAAAAAGGAAAGGATGACAGGAAGAGGAAATTAGCAGTGTATAAACATTTAGAACCTATCATAAGTATAAAAAAGCTGTTGCTGTCCCCCTAGTGTATTAATAAATCCTCCTTTTGACTAAGAGTAGTATGATCAGACATGCCGTGATTAACATTTTTAATCACTTCATTGTTTGATTTTTACAAAAATCTCATTCTTGGAGTATAATTACTGCTCATTGGTACTTTTGCTTATGCTTCGTTATAGCATTTTCAGTCCACAGTTTCTTGGCAAGAATCTTTTTCAGTGACTGGGTAACATCTCTTTAGCCAGGTGTGCAGGTGTGCACACGCACACTTTACATACAGTCTGTCCGTACGCCGCACACCGGATGATTCCAAGAGCATGTGGCCTACTAGGCACCTCTCTGTCTGGTGAAACCTGCGTTTTCCCCTCAGAGCAGCTCCCAGTGGCTTGTGATTGGCTGATCTATGGATTAGGTTTCTTGTTGGCTTTCGATTTCTTCATTACCACCTTTCCCTGGGGGGATTGCCTGCATATGTTTTTTAAATGGGTGCGTTTGTTTTTATATTTTCTTCCCTGTCTCCCCTAGGATTTATGCTCTCCAATGTCTGATGTCCGGGACATTGTTTTGTTCATTGTGGCATGCCCAGCACATTGATTCTTGGCACAAAATCTTGGCTCAATAAATATTGTCCAACAAGCAAATCAATCTATGTCCTAAACTTTAGCAATAATGAATTTTTCTCAATTTTAAGGTAAAGATAAATATCTGTAGAAGTTCTGTTACTCGGTTCCTGCCTACACCAAGGTACTCACTTTGGAGACCACTGCCTGTTGGTGCGGTGGGTGGAACGTGAATGGCGTAGAGGGAGTTGGAAAGTGTGGAGGCAAGGTGACAGAGTGTGTGTTTCGCCGAGAGGCCAGACTTCCTCTTTGGGCATCTGATATTTGGGACAGACCCACCTTACCACTCTTCCCTTATAAAAGGAAAGTAAGGAAAGAATCTAATCAGAAAACAGAAGAGGTAAATATAACACCTTTCCAAAATAGTGTAAGGCATTTTGGAAATACTGTGCAAAAGGCAGCTGCTGGTGATGTTTGAGGGATTTATAAGATTTGAAGGGTGGCATTGCGACATACGACTTTTCCACATTGGCAGGACGGGCAAGGACCAGGAAGTACTCAGGTGAATGACATCATTTCGATTTGTTTTGCAGAGCTGCTTTGTAACTTGATTGAAATCCAGTTTTTTTTTTCTTCTTTTTTTCCAAGATTAGGTTTCTTGAGATATAATTTACATACTAGAGTTTACTTGTGTAGGTATATGGTTGTCTGAATTTGAGACACAGAGACATGGGACCATAATCGTGATATAAAAGGTTTCTATCACCAGCCCCCAAAGTTCCCTTGTCCTTTCTGTACCCCATCCTGCTATCCCTAGCAACCACTGATCTTATTTCTGTTCTTACAGTTTTCCCTTCTCCAGAATGTCGTAAGGGATGATGTGATACAGTATATAGCCTTCTGCATTTGGCTTCAGGAACATACTGCTTTTATATTCATCCATGAAATTTTGTGTATTAGTTCATTCCTTTTTATTTCTGAGCAATTTGCCATTGCATGCACACATGCCTTGTCTTTCAGTCCGTTCACTAGTTAGTGGAAAGTGGGATGTTTTAAGTTTTTGATTTTGAATAAAGTTTCTATAAACACTTATGTACAGGTCATCATATGCAAATCCATTTGAATTTCTCTTGAGTAAATACCACTAAGTGGGATTTCTGAGCCATGTGGTAATTGCAATTTGAATTGTATGAGAAACCATCAAATGATTTTCCTAAGTGTCTGTGCCACTTTGCATTCCTTCCAGCAATTTATGAGAGTTCCAGTTGCTCTGCATCCTTGCCAGCACTTTGTGTTGACAGGTTTTTGCATGTGCTTGTTTGTTTTTAGTCATTCTAGAAGATAGATGGTTTAGTTGGAGTGTAATGGGATAGATATGGTCTTAATTTTCCTTTGCTGTCATTACTCTTTTCCTCAAGGGAACCTCCCCACCTTGCTTTTTCACTTCACTGGCTCCATTTGGATAGGAAGTAGGATTGACGCCTCATTAAATACTGCCACCAGTTCTGGTCCTTTCTCTTCATCGTATATGTTACACCTGTTTTGCTCTTAACTGAATTCTTATCATTAGATTATAAACTTCTTATAGTCAGTTTTATGCTACTCTGATAAGAATCGGTAGATACTCAGGTAGCCCTTTTTTAAAAATTTATTTTTAACTTATTTATTTGAAAGAGAGAGTGAAAGGAGCAGGGTTAGAGGGAGAAGCAGACTCCCTGCTGAGCAGGGAGCCTGACGTGGGGCTTGATTCCAAGACCCTGAGATCATGACCTGAACTGAAGTCAGACGTTTAACTGACTGGCCACCCAGGTGCCCTCATGAAGCCCTTCTATAATTGATTTTTTAGGGGATAAGAAAACCTAGAATCAGCCCTGAAAAAATCATTATTTAAAAAAAACTCTCTTTTTATATCTTTTTTGTATAAAAGATATTATTAGTAGATTTTTTAGGAATTTAAGAAAAGCATGTTTGCCAGATTTCCAGTCTTGAATTGAGGATCAAATGGTGGAACACTGTTATTAATATTATTGTTTAGGCTAATAGTATAAGGACTTTTTAATTGCTCCAGCTACATTCCTATGTCTTCTTCACTTAGGATCAAGTGCTATTTCAAAAGTGCCCATTGAAATGTCTTCTATTGAAGCAATTAGGCTTGGTTGGGCTTGGTTTCAAATTCTGCCAATTTTCAAGCTCTCTGCAAATTCAGCTGTAAGCATAATTAATGTTTTAGACACATAATAACATAGATTTATCCCTGCAACTTTGTTTATCTTGAGTCACATCTTTTCACAGATTGCAATATGAAGACTTAGGCTTGGTTTCAAATTCTGCTAATTTTCAAACTCTGATCAAATTCATTTGTAAGCATAATTGATATCTTAGGCAGAGAATAATACAGATTTATGCCTACAACTTTGAGAATATTGAGTCATATCTTCTTCAATGGCTGCCTTATAAAGACTATTAAAAACTGATGTCTCAGTATTAATTTTCAGTGTTGATGTAGATGTAAGCAGTCTCATGGGGTTATAATAGCTTTAAAAGGACAGAATTGATCAAACTCACATGCATATAATTATGCATCACTGTAGACAGTTTCGTAGTAGTTCTTGTTAGTTTTTTCTCAAGCACAATTTAATATACCTAGCATTCAGAAGAAAATCTTCTCACCTCAGTATTTTGCACAGAGTCCATTATACCCTCAGGTCTACAGGCAGTTGTTTTATTAATCCACAGTCTCTCAAGGCCCACCTCTGATCCTGAAGAATATTATGTTGTTCTCTGGCCTGGACGATTGTGTTCCACCAGTGATATCTGACAGTGATACTGTTTTAGAATTTGAAACAAGGGAGGGTGTCTACAACAAATGGTTTCAATGGAGAAAATAGTCATTTTAAAGTATTTCATTCATCCATCTTTTTTTTTTATGTGGATGGAACTGGAGGTTTTTTTTTTTAATTTTAATGCATCCATCCATCTTATGAATTTTGTTCCAATTGCCCATTTTCAGCTAGCAGGATAAAACACAGGAGGGAGAGCAAGGTGGTGGAGTGGGCAAGGATAGCACAGTGGTTCTAACTAGTGGAAGTAGTGTCCCTGTTGGGGGACCTTTGAAAATGTGTATGTTTTTGAGGGTCACAGTGACAAGGGGCATTGCTGGCATATGGGAGGTAGAGGCTGGGGTTGGCAACTATCATCCTATAGTGCATAGGACAGTCCCATACAATAAAGCATTGTCCTGCTCTAAATGACAGTAGGGCCTTCTGTTGAGCAATGCTGAGATAAGCTTGGCTTTCAGTTTGCAGCTTTGTGAACCCGAAAAAGTTGCATTTTCCTCGTCGGTAAAGTTGGAGTGAAAATATGTATTTATAAGATCATTCTGAGCGCTGCTGACGATGTACATAAAACAGTGAACACAGGACCAGATATGTGTTAGGAACTAGTAAAGAATCATTGGCGTCCTTTTTAACCCTCCAGTGGCTTCTCCACCCACTCCGAGTAAAACTCAGCGTCCTCACAGTGGCACACAAGGACCTGATCTGACATCCTCCCCTCTGAACTCCTTTCCTACCAGTTCCACGCCTGGCTCTGCTCCAGTCACCCTGGCCTCCTTCCTGTTTCTCAGTCTTCCCGAGAGATCTGCCCTGCTCTGGACCTTCTGCACCTGGCCTGTCTCCTGTGTGGAAGGTGCTTCCCCTGCATGCATCCACTTGGCTCTCTCCCTTACTGCTTCTGTTCTCTCTGCTCACCTTATCGGAGGGGGGCTTTCCTGATGCATGATGTAAAGATGGCAGCCTGGTTGTCTGCAGCCATCCTTTCCCCTCAGCTCTTGCTCTTTTTGCCATCCCCCAACATATTCCATATATTTTTGCTTGTTGTCTGTCTCTTCCAAGTAGAACCTAAGTTTCATGAAAGCAAGGACTCTGTGTTGTTCACTGATGTATCCCCAGTGGCTATAATACCACAAGTGCATGAATATTTATTGAATAAATGAATTAGTAAAAATAGCAAAGGAAAAGGGTACGTTGTGGTTGACAATGCTCGGTGTGTACAAATGCTGTTTGTGTTTATCATAAAGTTACACTTTCTGCTAGTTCAATCGTTTTTAATCCAGATGATGGAATTGTTTACTAGAATCTTATTATCTAAACAATTTTGACAGACATTACAAGAGATAGTGGATGGCTGGTTGTCTAAGAATTGTATTTCTCTATTCTCCTCCATCACTTTTAATTGAGGAAAGCATGAAACTTTTATTTTTATGTAAGATGGCCTTAAAGGTATTATGATGTGATTTTCTTTGAGTATATGTTTTTAAATTGATTGCAAATATGTAGAAGTCATCAGTAAAATTGTCCATAGAATTGTTGAGTTGTCCTGTCTTCTTGGAGGAGGTGTGATTGTTCTTTGGAGAGACAGTTGGTGTTTGCTGCTTCTGTTGACATAGGCTTGGCTTGGGCTTGGGGAGTGCTTTGAAAGTTTCTGTTATAAAATAAACTACTGGCTTGGTGTTTTGAAAGTAGGGCAATGATAAACTGTGTGTGATGTTTATTTAAAAGGTAGGTATTTGTAAAAGTTTCTTCTTGCTTTTGATAGTTACAGCCATATTTCTGAAAGATTTCACTTTGTATTCTGAAATATTTATGTTGATTCGGTGACCGACAGCTATACACAGTTTGTTAAACACGTTCTGTTTCACACCAGAAATGATGTAGGAGGATGTGTCGAAGGCTTCTTTTGTTCTAAATTAATGTCCGTCTTTGGGCTTAACTTTCAGTCACATTTTTATACGCTAAGATGGCTTCTACAATATGCCATTTACTCAAGAGGGATTCAGTTTTTACTGGAAATTAACATCTTCCCCTAATTCTATCCCTCTTCCAGTAAGGGTCTAAAGATACTTCAGGTGTTCTGCTTCTGCAGGTAATTCCTAGATGAAGAAACCATTAAATGTGATAATAATGTTAGGCAGGACATTTGAGGTTTGGCAGTTGTTTTGCAATGTAGATACTGGGTAAGAGATCAGTGTGTGTGGTTTAATAGGAGGACATTAAACTCAAGTGTGTGAAGAAGTAAGTTACTTTCTCTTACACTTGGTGCATATGGTTAAGACTATGCAATTGTTTGTTGAACAATGCTTGATTTTCAAAATTTGGGTCTGTAGCTCCATGGCAGATAAGAAATATTCTGATAAGGGAATCAAGAAAATTGTGTGTGTATGTGTGTTTATGGGTGTGTGTTTGTGTACACATGCACACACACACACGTATGCACCAGCAAGTGGTGGGGAGCAATTTTGTCAAGAGATAATTATTGATTGAATACTGTAGCCAGAGAAGCACGTACCTTTAGCAAGAGTATTACGCCCATCTACCTCTAACCATGATCAAGTGTTCTCAGCTTGACCTACATCCTTCTTCCCCTTCAGCCTAATTTTATCTGTTGCCGTCAGTTTTTCCTTTCCTACACCCTTCAGAACTTACCCCAGTCAGGCTTTCTTTCCCCTCCTGCCCCCACAGTAAGTCATACCAAGATTACAATAAGCTCCATTGCGCCACATGGATGCTTTCAGGACTGGTGTTATCTGCAAGCAGCTCTTGATACTCTTGACCACTTCCTCTATAAAATACCCTTCCTTTGTCTGCTCTGTTTTGGTTTCTAGTTGTCATAAGGTGACACCGCACTTTTTCATCCTCTTTGGCTATATCCTATTAATGTCCTTTGCAAGTTTGTCCTGCTCTAACAGATTGTTCAGTGCTGGAGTTCATTAAGGCTCATGCCATCTTTCCATTTCATACTCTTCTTGGCAAGCTTGTCTATTACTATGCGTGCAGTGACCATAATATGAATGCCAATCTCTCCAAACTCTTGTCTCTAGACCTGATCTCTCAGCTCCACAGTCATGTACTCAGCTACCAAACGGCTTCTCCAGTTGAACTTCTAAGAGAAACCAAGACTGATCTCACAATATGCACTTGTGAGTGAATAGCTCTAGTATTTTCTAATTGGGCTGGACTCCATCCTGACTTCCTCCTTCCTCTCATTCCTTTTATTGAGTCCCTTTAACTCAATATCATTACTGTTGCTCAGTACCTCCCTTCTTTTCTTTACTGATTAAACAATAAAACAGAAGAATCAGAAGAATATAGGTCTAAGCAACACAATCAGCTTCAAATAATTGACATATAGAGAACCCAAGAACTGCAGATTGACTGTAAGTTGAGCCATAAAGAAAGCCTCTATTTGCAGAGGAATGAAAACATGAATTTTCTATTCTGACTTAATTCTTAGGAATTAAGCTAAAAGTCAATAACATGAAGATAACCAGATAATCCCATTTCTTTTTTAGAATGAAGCACTATACCTCTAAAAACAAACAAAAACAACAACAAAAACTATCCTATAGTTTATATCCTATAGAAGAGCTTAAGATGGAAATTAGGAAGTATTTTAAATGGTAATGAAAATATGACACACCAAAACTTGTTTGATGCAACTCATCAGTGCTTAGAGGGAAATTTGTAGCATTAAATAGATAAATAAAAGAATAGTACAATCCAGAAATCGGTATCTAATTTTCTATGTCAAGAATTAAAAACAAAACAAAACAAAACAAAAAAAACAGCAAATCAAACCCAAAGGGTATAGAAAGAATGAAGGAGTAAAAATAAGAACAGGAATCAATAAGTAAAATCAACAAAGGAAAGTTAGCTTTAGAAGAGTTAGTAAACTAATAAACCCTTTGCAAGACTGATCAGGAAAAACAATATAGAATATATTACCAATATCCTGTTACCTATTGAATTTGAAGCCCCATTCAGTGCAGAAAGGAAAAAGAACAGGTATTTTAGAAAAGATGAAACAAAATTGTCATCATTTGGAAAATAATTTAGTGGTCTACATTGAAAACCAGAATTATAATTTATGGACGAGTTATTATAATAAATGACCTCAAAAAGATGGCAGGAATTAGAATCCATGTATAAAAGTCAATTGTTTTCCTCTATACTAGCTACTGAAAACTAAAATATACAAATATCAATAACTGCAAAACTATGAAGTACCTAGAAATTAATTTGACAAAATATGTGCAGGTTGCCTATTCTGCAAATTTTCATATATATGTAACTGATGATCAATTAAAGACTGTTAAGAGTTATACATACAATATGATTCAGTGATCATGCTACTTGGTATTTATGCAAATCAGCTGAATATTTATGTTTGCACAAAAATCTGTGCACAAATGTTTACAACAACTTTATTCATAATTGCCATAAATTTGAAGCAACCAAAATGTCCTTCAGCAGCTGAATGGATAAACAAACTGGAATGGAATATTATTCAGCAACAAAAATAAATGAGCTGTCTATCAAGCCACAGAAAGGTATGAAGGAAATGTAAATAAATATTACTAAGTGCAAGAAGCCAGTTTGAAAAGTCTGTCTGATATATGTTTCCAACTATATGACATTCTGGAAAAGACAAAACTATAGAGATAGTAAAAAGATCAGTGGGTGCCAGGGGCTCATGGGGAGGGGAGGGAGGAATGAGTAGGTGGGGCAGAGGGAATTTTTTAAAGCAGTGAAACTATTCTGTAGGATACTATAATGGTGGATTCATGGCACTATACATAGTCCAAACTCAGAAATGTACAATACAAAGAGTGAACCCTAGGGTAAATTATGGATTTTAGTTAATAATAATACATCAGTAATACTTCATCAGTTTTAACAGATACACCACATTAATGACAGATGGCAATAATTGGAGAACTTTTGTTGAGAAGAGGGGATATATGGGAACACTCATACTTTTGTGCAGTTATTGTGTATACCTAACACTGCTCTAAAAAATAAAGTGTATTAAAAAAAAAAAGACCTAGAAAGTAACCATATTCATGGGGAGGAAGATAACAATATCTTGAAGCTGTCCTCAGATTAATTTGTAAAGCAGCTGCCAACCAAAATGTTCACCACTTTTATTTGGGATTGGGGGTATTAGACAAATAAATAGATCTAAAATTTACATGGAAGAGTAGAGAAGAAAGAAACCGCAACAAGGTGGGAACCTTACCCAGCTAGATATCAAACCTATAGTAATTAACTATGTGATATTGGTACAAGTATCAATAACCAGGTACAGATCTTATATATGGAAATTATATACCTGATAGAGATGGTCTGGTACATCACTGAAAGGTAGGGTAGGTTTTATTAAAAAAGATTCCTTGAATTTTGATTGTGTATGTAGATAAAAAATAAAATCTCACCCCCCTCTAAAACCATAAGTAAACAATTTAGGTAGAACAAATGACTGTGAAATGCAAAACTTCAGAGCTTTTCCAAGAAAATATATGAAAATATATTAGTGATCCTGAGGATTTTTAAACCGTACCCACCACATACATGCCACACACACAAACACAACATGCGAAGAAAAAAATACTGATAAATTGAACTCATCAAAGTTTTTTCAGATGTGAATCATGACACCACATACATTTTTTTAAAAGCTACGTATTGGGTAGAGAGTTTTGCAGCTGAAAGTACTAAAGAAGCATTATTATCAAAGTAATGTACTGTTTCAAATAAGAGAAAACAGAGCTATCAACCCATAGAGTAATGGGTCCCCTTTCACAATTTCAGATTGGCAAATATTAAAAAAAATCTTGAAATAGACATTGCACAACAGGAACTTATTGGCTGATGTTGGTTATGTTAATATGTCTACTTTGGAAAACAGTTTGGCAATATCTAGCTAGTCAAGTTTAGGATACACATAACCTACAAGTCAACAATTCAACTCTGAGGTAGGGTGTTTCTCAGTGAGGCCTTATTGTTAATTTGGACAGGACAGGTCTCTCTTATAAGACACCTTTCAAAAACTCTGATTTGCACCCACTGTGTATGAGTTATGCCCCCTACTGTGGTCATTAAAATAACCATTCTTTACATGTTTCTAGCCACTTTTAGTGGGGCAGTCCAGAGCTGATGGAAAAATCTCTGGGAAAAACTAATATTAGCACCAGAAGACAAGTTTAAGAATAGCTTTTAAAGTTTGTTTAACTCTGTTTTTAGTAGTAAAATAGAGTAAGCATCTTAAGTATCCAGCTGCAGGAAAATTTATAAATAAATTATAGCACCTTCTCACAACAGAGTATTATACCACCTTTAAAATGACTTTAATAAAGCTACATTTATCATTGTGGATACAGTTCCTGAAGGTAATGTTGATTGAAAAGCATGGGATAATATACTACTTATATAAAATGTATAATAAATTGAGTTTATAATCTTGAAAAATAGTACTGTGTTTATCCTTGAATAATATATAACAAAATACATGAATACAGTAAATGCAGTTTTAGAATATTGATTACTTCCAGCCGGGCATGATGGGAAAGTCATCAGAGAGGAGCACACAGGAAATATAATTGTATTTAAATTTTTATTCCAGAAGGTGCGTCAATGGTATGTTCATGTTCTATAGTTTTCTATACACACTGAAGAAATTGAAGTATAAAAGAACAGCAACAGGAGTGGATGTGGGAAATCACAACCAAGGCTGAGAATGTTTGAATAGAGCTAATCCAGAGGTCTGAGAATTATTGCAGACTGAGTTGAATGAAAAATGTCAGGCAGGCCAATATGTATGGTCAGAGGCCTTTACAACTATTTAGAACAGGAAAAACCAGGAAAGATTAGAAAAGATCTCATGTAGGGTAAATATAGCGATAAAGTGTTGGAGCCCCCCACTTATTTAGTATTTATTGCATGTTTGCAAAGCACTTTGATGGATATGATCTCCCTAGATCCTACCAAGGGATATGGTGAGAAAACAAAAGACATAAGTAGGAAAAGAAGTCCATGGTACTTGACATAGGGGTAAGTTATTTCTTAGCTTTTTTACTTAATTTCTTTAGGTGCAGTTAAAGTGAAATATAGTGTGCTGAAGGAATTCGCGTTTATGGTCTCCAAGAGCCAGTGTTTATACTTCTGTAATGAGTATAAAGAATTAGAGAGCTGCTAGAATTCTAGACTGAGATCATTTAATTTAAAGAGATATGGTAGAAAGCACTGGAAAAACAATGGCCCACGTGGTCTCTGTGTTTCCAGATAACACTGAGATGTCCTGCAAGGTCCAACATGAAGCTGGCTGAGTTTTGCTGCCAAAGCACCACATTTCCCCAGAAAGTTGGGTTACTTCTTCTCAGCTGTTAGGTTTCTGGTTCCTGTTGAATGTTTCTGTATGCCACTCAAACTTAAGCATGGCCCGTAGAATACCACAGATTTGATCAGCTTTTTCTCATCTTTCCACCTCCCTTAAAAACCCATCATCAGTTTATTCTTTAAGTTGCGCTTCCTGTCTGTTCTTGCTTGTATTTTTTAAAATTTCAATGCTGTAATAAGATTTTGCTCTTCTCCTCCATCTCCTCCTCTTCCTTTTTCTTCCCTGTTTTGTTTTCTTTCCCTCTTGGTAAGAAATGAATCAGAATAATTTAAATATTTCCATTTCTTCTAAATCTGTCCATTTTGGAAACTTATGCTAAATAGCGCATTGAAGTTCTAGCTGGGAGTCCCTAAGACTGCTCCCAGATTCCGTGGCTCTTTAAGGAGGACTCACAGGAGTCAGTATTTGGTATTACAACTGTGATTTACTGTAGGAGAGGATACAGAACAAAATCGGCAAAGAGAAAAGTGCACAGGAAGTCTGGAGGAAACCAGGCACAAGCTTCCCAGTGGGGTCAGATAAGACATGTTTAATTCCTCTAGCAATGAATTGTGACAACACGTGTGATATGTTGTCGACCAGGGATGCTCATTAGAGAATTGTTTTCCATTGGGTTTTTATTGGGAACTGGTCACATAGGTACCCTCTAGCATGGACGAAAATTCCAGTGTCTTAGAAGGAAAGCAGGTATTCAGCATAAATTGTTTGCATGTACAATTTAGGCACAATGAGTCACTCTGACTCTCACAATGAGTCCTTGTCAGTTAGGGTGATTGGAAACCTTCCAAAAACTTAGGTTCCCAGATACCAGCCAAGGACTAACCTTGCAAGCAGGATTAAGACCTGTTAATCGTGTTTATCTGCACAATTATTTTATTCTTTTGTTGAATGGAATGTTAACTCGTCAGGGCTTGTTTAAAAATCATGTATACCTTTTGTTAAACTCATTCTGGTCATTTCAGACAGAGAGAGAGAAATTGTGGTTATCCTATCAGAGGTTGGAATAAGAGTATAAGTCCAGGGATCTGAATGCTTCAGAAACCTCAGCCCTTCTCCTTTCCTCCAATCCTCTCCCAAGTGGAGTATGAATTATGAATGATTGATAAAGAGAGGAGCAATTCTGGGACCATTTTCTATAGATGAGATTCTCAAGAGACTAGCAGTGGGGCAGAGTATCGCGTTAACCAGAGGAGACAGGAACTGCTTCTCTGTTAATACATTTTGTTTGTTTCCAAGAACATATGTAGTGGGATTACAAAATGCATCCAGTCCTTTTGGTTGATCTTAATTTTGGAGGGGTTTCTGTCCTTATGTTATGTTTAATAATATGTCTAATATGTAGAATAATCTCTTCTCCCTCAGTTGGATTACAAATTTAGTAGCATGTTGAATGACTGATTGGGAACCTGCATTTTTAGGGGAAAAAACAGATTTATTTTAAAAGCAGATGCATTTTCTGTTTCTTATATGAAACTTACCTGGAGAGACCTTTCTATTAAGGACAGTCTCCTTTAGATGACGTTTTTGTGGTGGGGAAGTTGTTTCTACTACAAGCACAATTAAATATAGTTAGATGTAGAGAGTCTTATCCCTGTTCTATCAGAATGCTAAATAATCCTTCCATAGAATATCATTTGCCTTTATGCTTTCCCATAGGATGACTGCATGCCATCAGAGTTTCACTTTTATTGAATTTAGTTTAAATTTTTCTTCCCCCCATTTTAACAGGATGTGATATGAAATTTTCTTTCTACTAGTGATAAAAAATATCATAATGATTAACTACAAAGATAGTAATGACACAGTCTGACTAGTTGTAACTACTTGCTCTGTCGTTTGATATTTAGATTGTGAAAACAAACCCTTTTCTTCATATTTACGCTAAGAGAGAATTTTGAGAAGCACAGTCCCCATCAGTGTTATCGAATAATGTGCATAATAATCACTTACACTCTTGTCATTCTCAGACCTCTTTCCTCCTTTGTGTTTCTTACTCACGTAATGGTTGTGGTGCAGGTTCAATCAGATACTTTGGGGCTGGCATTTAAAAGGTTTGCTGTTCTTTTTCCATTTGTCTAGTTGCTAGCAGCCAGCTGGGGAAGATGTCTGGGTTTAAACCATAATAAATGAAACTTCCAGTAGACTTCTTGGCTTGGGGCCGTTTCCTGTGAAGACCTTATCCTGCCGTCAGTGGTTTGAAGAAGCAGAATGTTCTTTTCGTTCAGTAAATGAAAGCTGAAGTTGACCAGGTTGAGTAACACAGGTATCTTGTTTTGTGAAGAGATTCTGCTTCTAGTGCTGTTGCTTGGCAGAGCATGGGTCACATTTTAACTTTGAACTCTTTGGATATTATGATGATAACCTATGGATGTATGTTCTAGTAGAAAATGGAACAAATATGTTTAAGTTTGTTTTTTAATATTCTTTAAGGAGAGGAAAACTGAATATCCAGATAGTTATATGTATCTCACCAGCTTTTTCATCAAACCTGTTTCTTGAATTTATTCTTTCTTTAGACTTTTCTTTATTCAGAGGAGTGCATCATTGGAGGGACAATGCTTTCAAGCATCAAAGAGACCACAGTCCAACAGTGTATTAGCTTTATGCACACCTTTAAGAACACTTTTTTCTTCTGGGCACATGTTTTAGTATTTATATGTTTGTAGTTCTGTACATCTTGTTCTGTACTACTTGCACACTTGGGGGGAAATTATGGTTGGAATGATTTCGCAAAACTCACTAAGAGAGTTCAGGTTTCGGGTAAAATGGAGTAAAACCACTCTAACCTTTTTCCCTCACGGAACACAAGTATGAAGCCAGGGCAGAATGTTTGGTGAAGCTAGTTGAGGCTTCTGAAAAGTAAATACCAGCATGTAGATGAGGGAAGACACCACAATCGAAATATCACTGAACTCGAGGTGAGTTTACCATTTCTCCCTCTCTGCTAAGCCCCCTGCCTGAATTCAGTGCAGTCCACAGTCTAGGAGTCAGTGTCGAGGGGCACCTGGCTGGCTGTAGAACATGCGACTCTTGATCTTGGAGTTGTGAGTTCAAACCCCATGTTGGGCGTGGAGCCTACTTAAAATTTAAACAATAAAAACAAAATCTAAGTGTCAGTATTGGAAGCAGACAGAGAAAGAGCCAAGAGACACCCTCTAGTTCTGGCTCAAGGAGTAGAAAAGAGAAGCCCTAAAGTTCAGAGAGAAGGGAGAAATCCCCCATCTTTTTGTCTCCCTTCTCTCTATTTTGTCATGCCCTGGCAATCTTGTGGCAAAGACAATAGCCACAGAAGCAGCTGACAGTGGGAAACAGCAGGAGCCAAAGCAATGAGTGAGGGGGATGTCGTTCCTATTTTGTGAAGCTGTAATTTTGAGGGCAGGGCTAAATCGTTGCTTTTTTTTCCTTTTCCTTTTATTTGTTTATTTTGTTTGTTTTAATACGTCTCAATCCTCCCACTACTCTGGTGGCATCACAGAAGTGGGTTGTTTCTGATTAGAGGATTGAAAAGGGGCATTCCAGGGTATACCAGAGAGTATTAGGGGAGACATCTGAGAGGAGGAGCTCAGGAAATGATTCCATAATGTTTGTGAATTTCTGAACTCACTACAACCTGCACATTCATGCCTCTGATCATGATTAGTCTATCATCTACTTTGAGAATGGAGTTAATGAATAGAATTCCATGTAAGTCTCAGTAACTTCTACATGGTGTGCACCCTGGGCAGATTTGAATGGCCCTTCCTAGCTTTTGAAGACAACACTGACGTCGCCCACAGAATATGGGTTGGAATTTGTGGTGAGAAGGTAATCAAATCAAATGCCTGGCAAAACAATAATATCAACATTCTCCATAGATTTAAATAAGGCACAAGATTTTATAAGAATATTCAGAATGTCTAGGATATAATCCATGTTGGAATATAAAGAACTACAAAATTCTCAAATCACATGGGAAAAGACAATGGATGACAATGAAAATATAACTTTAAAGCAGCTGTTATAAAAATGCTCCAGTGAATAATCATGAATTCTGAAATAAAAGGTAAAGTGAAATGTACCTGTAAAGAAATAGGAGATATGAAGTAGAACCAAATAAAAATTTTAGGACTGGAAAGTACAGTAGTCTCTCCACCTTGCCCTCTCCTACCCACACCCACATTCCTTACTATATAAAGTCAGTAACAAAATGGAGATAACAGAGGAAAGAATCAGTAAACCTGAAAATAAATCAATAAAAATGATACAGTGTGAACAATGGAGAGGAGAATGAAAAATATTGAAATGAGACCCTCGGACTGTTGGACAATTAACAAAAGACATAATGTTTATATTATTGGAGTACCAGAAGGAAAAGAGAAAGAGTGTGGCTAAGAAGCATTCCAAGAAATAATGTCTGTAAAATTCCCAAGTTTGACAAAAGATATAACCTTATAGATTCAAGAAGCTAAGCTACCCCAAACAAGATAAACCCAAAGGATACACACCCAGGCATATCATAACTGTTTAAAACTGAGGACAAAATTTTGAAAACAGAAAAAGTGACACCTTATCTATAGGAGACAGTGATTCAAATGACAGATTTCTCAGTGGAAATCATGGAGGCCAGAGGAAATGTCTTACCATTTTTAAAGTGCTGAAATAAAAGTGCAGAGTCCAGGATTCATTGATAATATCCTTGAATGTGAAATGAAGATCTTCTCATATCAAGTAAAACCAAGAGAATTTGGAATCAACAGACTTGCTATAAAATAACTAGTTAAGGAAATTTCTTAGACTGATGGGAACTGATATGAGAAATTTGGAATATTAAGAACAGAGGAAATGGTAAATGTAATAGGCCGTTCTTCTCTTCTTGAATTATTTCAAACATGGTTCATGATTGAAATCAAAGTAAAACCTTGTCTGATAGGAATTTTATAAAAAGAAATATAGACAAAATCACAATTGATGAATTAAAATGAACACTAAAAAAAGCAAAGGAAGGAAGGAAAAACAAGGAACAGAAACAGAAGAATAAAAAACAGTGGAAACAAATACATTGAGAAACCTTCATATAATACAAACATCAATTATTAAGTTAAATGTAAATGGTCTAAACAAACCAACTAAAAGAGTCTGTCAGATTGGATTTAAACAGCAAGGAGATATAACAATTATAAACGTATACAAATAACAAAACTTCAAAATACAGAAGCAAAACCTGACAGAACTAAAGGAGAAATATACAAATTCACAGATATAATTGAGAGACCCAGCATTTCTCTCTAGGTAATACTAGTAGAAAGAAAATCAAGAGTATAGAAGAATTGAACCATCAACTAGATCTAATAAACACTTATATAACACTCCATTAAATGCTAATTGACTAAAATATTTCTAAATGAATATAGAAGAAGCAATCCTTTTTAGCATATTTGCAAGTTAAGCTATGAGATGTGAAATAATGTATTTGTGTCTTGCTAATGTGAAATACAAGTTTATGTTTAGATTTTACAAAGCAGGGAAAAGTGGTAAAATATTTTCAAATCTGGAACGACTCAGTGTGAAATAAGTGAAATAATAATTTAAAAACTAGCTAACGTTATCTTAAATATTTACTCTGTGCCAAGAACTGTTCTAAACACTTTATATAGACTAATTCATTCAGTCCTCACAAGAGGCCAATGAAGTAGTTATGGTTTAGTTCTGTAAAATGCAAATAATAATGAGTTACAGAGCTCTTGAATAAATTAAGATATCAGAATTGGAAATTATGACAACAGTATCAATAATGATAAAAAATAGCTTTTCCTGACTGAATACTTTCTCTGCATTTGACACTGCCTTACGCCTTGTCTCATTTGGTTTGCACACTAGATATTATAATCTCCGTTGAATAGGTGAGGAAATTGAGGCTTACTACAATGACTTGCCCCTAATAGTACATCTAAGTAAAATGTGGCAAAGCAAAATTCCAAATCATGAAATCAGTCTCTGGAACCCAAGCTCTTCATCTCTGCATTACCTTCGGAAGATACGCATTTCATCCCGGAAGAAGCTGTCGCCTAGACTGGTGGTCATCCAGTGATCGAGCAAAAGCTGTAGACTTCCATAGTGCTGCTCTTCAAAATGCAGTGACTTCCCAATGACTAAATATCCTGCCCTAGAGTAGGATAGGGCTGGGTACAAATGCTTGGAGTCCTTGATTTTAGAAAATGTGTTTTCTTGTGGCTCCTGGCCTATTTTATCCTCAGCCAAACATGGCAATGTAAGTACAGGCCAGATCAGAATTACCTAACCCTGCTATTCTTTTTCATATTGGAAGGATCTACTATGAGCTACTTGACACCTAGAATATGGTTTATTTCTTCAAATTTGATTTTTTTTTTTTTTGGATTATACCCCTAAGACCTTCAGATAATTTTCTTTTTAAAAAAATTTTTTTATTAGTTTTCATTATGATAAGTGTACTCTTTAATCCCTACCCCCTATTTTCCCCATCTACCCACACACCTCCCCTCTGGTAACCATCAGTTTGTTCTCTTGGTTTTTTTCTCTCTCTCTCTTTCTCTCTTTCCTTTGATCATTGGTTTCTTAAATTGCACATATGAATGAGATCATATGGTATTTGTCTTTTTCTAAATTATTTCATTTAGGTTTGTACTCTGTAGCTCTATCCATATTGTTCCAAATGGCAAAAGTTTCTTCTTTATGGCTGAATAATATTACATTGTGTGTGTGTGTGTGTGTGTGTGTGTGTGTGTGTGTGTGTGTGTGTATCTTTATCCATTCATCTCCTCTTGGACATAGGGGCTGCTTCCATAGTTTGGCTATTATAAATAATGCTGCAATAAATATAGGGGTGCATGTGTCCCTTTGAATTACTGTTTTTGTATTCTTTGGGTAAATACCCAGTAGTGCAATTCCTGGATCAAAGGGTAGATCTATTTTAATTTTTTAGGAGCCTCCATGCTGTTTTCCACAGTGGCTGCGTCAATTTGCATTCCCACCAGTAGTGCATGAGGGTTCCTTTTTCTCCACATCTTTGCCAATACTTGTTTCTTGTGTTTTGATTTTAGCCATTCTGACAGGTGTGAGGTGATATATCATTGTAGTTTTGATTTCCATTTCCCTGATGATGAGTGATGTTGAGCATCTTTTCATGTGTCTGTTGGCCATCTGGGTATCTTTGGAGAAATATCTGTTCATGTCTTTTGCCCATTTTTAATTGGATTATTTGTTTTCTGGGTGATGAGTTATATAAGTTCTTTATATATTTTGGATACTAACCCTTTATCAGATACATCATTTTCAGATATCTTCTGCCACTCAGCAGGTTGCCTTTTAGTTTTGTCGATTGTTTCCTTCACTGTGCAGAAGATTTTTATTTTGATGTAGTCCCAATAGTTTCTTTTTGCTTTTACTTCCCTTGCCTCAGGTGACATAACTAGAAAAATATTGCTATGTCCAGTGTCAAAAAGATTACTGCCTGTGCTGTCTTCTAGGGTTTTCATGGTTTCAGGTCTCATATTGAGGTCTTTAATCCACTTTGAGTTTATTTTTGTGGATGATGAAAGAAAGTGGTCAATTTAATTCTTTTGCATCCACATTTGACTTTGATTTGATACTTAATGAGTCCAATCTGTAATATGTCAAATTACCCACTTTCCTGCATAGCATTTACCACTCTGTATAATTACATCTGTATTTGTGAAGCATTCCTGTCATTCATGGGAACTCTTTGTGGGGAACACTTTTCAATCATACATTCTCAAGCTAAGGCTCTGAAGCTTGCATTTCTTGAGATTTCCCTTATAGTTTTGTCAATTTTTCTCACTTGGTACATTGCAACATGAACAGATCTCTTACTTCTATAAATGCTTTTCTCTTTAGTCAACCTTATTTTACTGTAAAGTTTTAAGATATCAGGTGGAATTTTTGTTGACATGAGTATGTGTTTGTCCTTCAAAATGCACCTGTTATGCTGGAAAGGAAGATGGTAAGTTTAAAGCAGGAATTGTCCAACTTCAGTCTGCTGCATTTTTGTAAATAATGTTTTATTGGAACATAGCCACACTGATTCAGGTGTTTTCCATGTCTCCTTTGGTGCCAAAACAGCAGAATTGATAATTGTGACACACCATGTGGCCTGTAAAGTTTAAAATATTTACTAACTGGTCTAATACAGAAACTGTTTGCCGACCCTGGTTCAGACATTAAAAGGTACCAGTTATTTGATAATACTGATTAAAGATGCTGTTATTGTGGACGTAATTTTTGGCTCTGCTTTCCCTGGTTAGGACATAAGAAAGTAGTCTTTTTTTTTCCCCCAAGTTTAACTCAGGAAACAAATATTGTATGTGTAGAAATTATGTGTGTGTGTGTGTGTGTGTGTGTGTGTGTGTGTATGTATATGTATGTATGTATATTTAGGGTATACAACATGATTTAATTATATCTGTATTATGAAATGAGTACCACAATCAAGTTAATTAACATATCCATCACCTCACATAGTTACTGTTGTGTGTATGTGTGGAAGATCTATTCTCTTAGCAAATTTCAACTATACATGGCTATTATTGAGCACTGAGTGTTATATGCAAACAATGAATCATGGAACACTACATCAAAAACTAATGATGTACTGTATGGTGACTAACATAACACAAAAAACAAAACAAAACCCAATAAGAGATCACAGGTTTTGGTGAAGACGTGGAAGAAAGCAAGCCCTTGTGCACTATTGGTAGGAAGGTAAACTGATACAGACACATGGAGAACAATCAAAAGACTAAAACTAGAAGTATCATATGGTTCTGGGTATATATATCCTCCCAAAATGAAATCAGCATTTCCTCACTCCCTTGTTCACTACAGCATTATTCACAGTAGCCAAAATAAGGAAACAATTTAAGTGGTTACTGAGGGATGAATGGATTAAAAAATGTGAGGTAGAGGCACCTGGGTGGCTCAGTTGGTTAAGCGACTGCCTTCAGCTCAGCTCATGATCCTGGAGTCCCGGGATCGAGTCCCGCAGCGGGCTCCCTGCTCAGCAGGGAGTCTGCTTCTCCCTCTGACCCCTCCCCTTGTGCTCTCTCTCTCTCTCTGTTATTCTCGCTCTCTCAAATTAATAAATAAAATCTTTAAAAAAATGTGAGGTATATAAACAATGGAATATGAGTTAGCCATATAAATAGGAGGAAATCCTGCCATTTGCAACAACATGGCTGAACCAGAGAGAGGACATTACGCTGAGTGAACTAAGTCAGAGAAAGCAGTCTTCTTATGAAACATTCTTTTTGCATCAACCTCATAGTTCCATTCATTACTAGAATTTTTCTGTAACTAGTCTGATAAAAATCTGAAAAATTCAGTTTCTTAAAAATGCTTAAAAAAATATTTGTAGGCATTACCAATCAAATGTTTGGTCACGTAGTGGAAAGTGTGAGACTTAAGTCATCTTTTACACTTTGATGTACTTGGATACTGCTGAGAAGTCTCATTTATGTTCTCTCTCCTTATATTGTGTTTTCTAGGAGCCACAGAATTGTTTCCTGTAGAGAGGCGCTCTCTCATGGAGTGACTTGCTGGGTCTTTATGCAGTCATGGATATGGATAAACCATCTGTCTGGGGCTCTTTGAAACAGCGGACCAGGCCTTTGTTAATCAACCTGAGCAAGAAGAGGGTGAAAAAGAACCCCAACAAGCCCCTAGACTTACGAGCAAGGCGTTCTCTGGACCGCCGCCTCAGCCTCTCTGTCCCTGACCTCCTGGAGGCCGAGGCCTTGGCCCTGGAGGGGCGGCCTTACTCTGGGCCCCAGTCATCCTACACCTCGGTGCCCAGCAGCCTGTCGACAGCAGGGATCTTTCCCAAGAGCAGCAGTAACTCCTTGAAACAGTCTGAAGAAGAATTGGATTGGAGCCAGGAAGAAGCAGGCCACCTCCACGTGGTGGAAACAGACTCGGAGGAGGCCTATGCTTCTCCCGCCGAGGACAGGAGGCCTTCCAGCAATGGCATCTTGGATCTGCTCCAGAAAACTCCCGTTGAAGAGGATGCACTGGAAGAGCCAGAGGTGAGACCAGGGCTCGACACTTTCCTGTTCCTTTTTCTGTTTTTCTCCTTTCTAAGTGTACTCATTGCCCTTGGAAAATTTGGTTAAGAGTTATTTTTGTGGTTAGCTTGGATGGAGAGAATGTCATTTATAAGAATTTAAATTCAAGTAATATTGATTGCACCCACTGTTCCCATTCGTTTTAGGGTTGACCTCTATGCATTTTTAAAACTCTTACAAATAACCTCTCTGGGATACTTTAAGACATTAAAAGCCCTATTGGATGAGTTTTCCTTTTTCCATCTCCCTGGCAAAGAAATTAAAAGCATAACTTTTCCTCAAACATTTTGCTTTAAGTGTGTGTGTGTGTGTGTGTGTGTCTCCACCACTGCTCAATCCCATAGTAGACAAAAATGCATGTTAATATTCCTAAGAAATGTATGAATGTGTGTCTCCCTTTGACTGTCGGAGAGTTTGAACTTGCTCCTATTTCACATGTATGTGTGTGCATTTGTATGTGCTTTTGCACACATGTGCACATTTGCCTGTGTACAGCCTCACTTGCATTCTCTAAAAAAACAAAAAGACAGGAACTGAAGGATGCAAATTCTTATGGATTCATTGATTTTACAAAGCTTTAGTATTTCGGTAAGATAAAAGAGTCAAATACAATTATGAGACAAATCTTGTATTTCTAGAATGAATTTAATATAAAGTCAGCCCCCGGATTACTAAATCGTGGTGATTGGTTTAATCAGTTTTGTTTTGTTTTGTTTTGTTTTAATTCCCCATCAATGACACTAAAGTAGGTTGTAGTTTTGAGGGAAGAAGTTAATTTTTTTGTGGGGATTCCAGGCTATTGTTATAATTGCATACAAACCTGGGTATTCAACCAGGATTTTTGGTTTTACTTTCAGAACCAAAACCTGCCATATATTGGGGTGTCACATATTGTGTGTCATATATTTATACTTAATTGTGTCATATATTTGGGTGTCATTATGGAAAGGATCATGGATATTTGGAGAATGTTGTGACTAGATTCCTTTGGAAACATGATAAGGCACCATTAACCATTAAGTGACTTAACCTATCTTTTTCTGTACCATTTACCTTTATAAAGTTCTTTTTATAACAATTTTGTGGTTTTTACTGTTGCTTATAAATTTAAAATATGTATTTATACTAATCAGAATATAAATCAGGTGAATTATTAGACATTCATAATTCATAGTTCAGTGTGAAGGGGGTAATGTGTACAATTAGATACTGAAGTTAATCTTTTATCTTCTTGTTACATTATTAAATGATCAGAAAAAATGGGTGGGTTTCTAGGCTTTGATAGGCTAACACTCTCAGATTAGAATAATTTTTTAAGATTACTTTTAAAAATATTTTTATTTATGAGAGAGAGAGTGAGTGTGAGCGTGGAGGGAGGAACAGAGGGAGAGGAACAAGCAGACTCCCCCCACTGAATGGGGATCCCCATGCAGGGCTTGATCCCAGGACCCTGAGATCATGACCTGAGCTGAAATCAAGAGTCATGTAACTGATTGAGCCACCCAGGTGCCCCTAGAATAATTTTTTTTTTTTTTAAGTTAGTGCTGTGAAGTGTTTTGCTGACTTAATATTTGAATACCTACTCCAACTCAGGTACCATAAAGGTTATGACTAGAAATAGAGATGGATAGGAAAGTGACCCTGCCTTCAAGTTATGATGTATTAAGAGATAGCTTTGTATAGCTCTAAAGGCAGCATAAGAGGCAAGAAGATACTGGAACTGTCTGTGTAAAACATCTAGGCCTTGCCTCTTGGCAGCTTAGTAGATGGAGGATATCAGTGCATGAGGACTGACAGGCATTCATGTGAGGCATTGTGCAAGCTGGCGTAGATTTGATAGGTGAGAAAATATGGCGGACACAGGCCTGAAGTGTGGGTGGGGTATTTGGGGGGTGGTGAGCATTTTGCTGCACCTGACGTAGAGGTTTGAGGAACTTTTTGGTGTGATGTATGCTGGGAAGTGTGCGCTGTGCTGAGGGGCTGGTTGGCAGTGGTTACTTTCTCTTCTTTGGGCTAAATGCAAAAAATCTTGGAATATACAGTTATTTTAAATAATTTTCCTTTTTAATTCACCATTTAAAAGAACACAAACTTCTTTTTTTAAGATTTTATTTTTAAGTAATCTCTGCACTGAACTGGGGCTCAGACTCACAACCCTGAGATTAAGAATTCTGTGATTCATCAACTGAGCCAGCTAGGTGTCCCTAAACTTCTTTTTCAAATATGAATCCTTTGCTTCTCTTTTCATGTCCTAGGATGTACAGGGTAGAAACAGACTGATCCATGGCCACTTGAGTGCCATTTATCTGCTTGTTTGCCTGTTTGCAGACCTATAGGATCACATGTGGTCAAATCCATTGCTGTACCTATCCGCCTTTTAAGCTCCCTTCCACCATATTGGGTAGGCTTCTCCCACTACCTGAGGATCTAGAGTTTATTACATGGCGTAGAAGTTAGCCACTCCCTTGCTTATCTTCCCCACTAGGCTGTATAATTTGGTCTATGGGTAGGTCTAGGGGAGTCATGTCTAACTTGTCTTTGTTTTCTTAGGGCCTTGCTGTGTGCCTGACACATAGCATGTACTCAATCACTGTTTGTGTATGAGGAAATCAATGATAGTAATGTGTGCATTCAGGTTAGTATAGTTTTTGTTAGTGTCTTTATTGTGAGTTCTTTTCAGTTTATGATTTCATTAAAATCAGACTTTTGTTTAATTGTTTGGGGTTTTTTTGAAAGAAACATACTGTAAATGAACTTACTTTCTGTATGATATTAACTGAAAACAGGGAGATTAAGACAGGTGTAGACTTTTCAGCCCAAGTCCGATACTAACTTTAAATCTGAATGTGTTCTTCTCTGCCTTTTTTTCAATGAGGGTGGAAGGCCTGGTGAATCCATGTCATATGTGTTTTAGGGTTGGTGAATCTGTATCTAGGATATGGGTCATCTTTTTTTTTTTTTTCCTAATGAATAGTGGACAGGCTACTAATCACTTTCATGGGATGGGAGAAGCAATGAGGGAAGAAAGGGTTGGCATGTGACAAGCCTGGTGTACCACAAGGACAATCAGATGTTTGCTGAGTAGCCTTGGTGTAGCTCATTTTGTTTGTAGCTTTTCAGAGTGGGGAGGGGTAAAGAAAGGGACATCTGTGGTCAGAGTACCCATTGATGTTTGTCTCACATGTTTTATGTCCAAGGGCAACTTCAAGGCTGAGCCTGCAGCAGTAGGATAAGACCTCAAATAATGGTATTGTCTGAATGTCTTCCAGTTTTTTTCCAGTCCTGCCAGGGTCAGCAATCAAGTGAGGTGCGGGCTTACGGTAATGGGGAAAAGGAATGAGAAAGCAAGGAAGAAAATTAAGAGGGAAGAGGAACAAGGGATGTGAGAACATAGAGGCCACATGGAACCTGGAATGGTCTCAATGTAGATGCTTCAACCAGCCCTAAAACCAAAACGGAAGAAAGTAGGTTTAGAATAAAGGATGCATTTGTGAGAGTAGGATTCTCCAGACTTTCTCTTGGGCCCGAGATTCATACCATACTGGATAGTCCACAGAAACCTGATCTCAACTTGTTTTGACAGAATTTTGTCTCTCCCAAGTGCCCTCACAGGTACAGACTTGTTTCTCAGCAACATCACCGTTATTCACCTGGTGGCCCCAGTGAAACACCTGTGAATCATGTTTGACTGTTTCCCTTTCCTTGCTTCTCGTGGTCTCTGTAATCTCCATCGATCTGCTTCACATCTGTCTTCTCCCTTCTTCTCTTACGGAAGTTCTCTCATCCTTCAAGGCCCAGCTGAAATTCTCCTTCCCTGTCCGGGTTTTCCCGACTATACAATCACTATCATCACCCTCCCTTTGTTTACTGAACATCCCGCTTTTGCTCTCATTGAATGCTAACCTTACTTTGCTTTCTGTAGAAATCTGTAGAGGGAGAAAATATTTGGAACAGGTAGAGGGGGTCGAGAAGGGAAGGCAAATGGGTAGTCGGCAAAGGTGTCACTGAGTATGACTCTAAGAAGATCACCAGCCTCCGGGACCTGTATTCACTGTCCAGTGACCATCTGGCTCAGAGGACCAACTCATGATAACCAATACCCATGATACTAAGATACAAATGACAAATTGTGACTCACTTGCAATGAAAATGAAATACTATGTAGACTCTAATATTTATTTTGGTATAAACAGCTCACTGTGTCATTGTCAAGTTATTTGGGAAGTCGAATCATAATCAGCATCAGCTTCATTAAAGTGGAGCAAGCAGGGCCTGTAAGTACTTTGGAGAATTCATTGGGTGTATTGACTCCCTGAAGTTGGCCTACATGAGAAGTCACATAGAATCAGGAGATTGTTTTGTGAACACAAGGCTAATGGATAAGTTCTACACTGAATGGTGTCTGGTATGCCATCCGTCTCACAATAGGGATTGAACTCCAAGTGAGAACTTGACATACTCACGCTTTGTTTGCTTGGGCCGACGACGTCCATACCCACATGCTGACCTGCCTAGGCCATGAAGCCAAGATTCTTAAAGTCCTGTGGGACGGGCTCTCTCTTCCCTTCATAGGGCTCAAGGGCAAGTCCAAACTTTCACCCAGGCTTTCTTGCATGACCTCGCCCTTTTTTTTGGTTGACAATTATTTGATTAACTGTGTGATTATCACTTTCAGTCAGGCCCAGAAATATGTGGCAGGCATAAGCAGCTAACATGGACTCCCTCCTATGATTATGGTTGTATTTATTAGAGTTATTATAGTTGTTTTTAATTATTACATTTCCCAGAACAAAATGAGGGCCCAGAAGTTTTAATGGCTTACCTAAGGTCGTCAAGCTAGTAAGTGTAAGAGCCAGGATCTAAATCTAGGACTGTCTGTATCCACAGCCTGTGCACAAAACTCTGTGTACATCAGGAGTTTGGAAATGTGATAACTCAGAGCTGGTGATCTAAAAAAGTTGGTAATCAAAGGGAGATTTTTTTTAAAGATTTATTTATTTTAGAGAGAGAGAGAGAGCATACACACACAAGCAGGGGGAGGAGTAGAGAGAGAGAGAGAGAGAATCTCCAGGAGACTCCTTGCTGAGTACAGAACCCTGATGCAGGGCTCTATCCCACCATACTGAGATCATGACCTGAGCCGAAATGAAGAGCCAGGCCCTCAACTGACTGAGCCACCCTGACGCCCCCTCAAAGGAAGATAGTTATTTCTGTGTGTCCGCTGTGTGCCCTTTTAAAGGCGAGGATAATTATAGTGGTTGAATGGCCTTATTATCATGCTCAGCAACTAATAATCCTGAATGGGAGGATTATTGCCCCCCACCACCTCATCATCCATGTAATCCCCCATGGGGGATTTCCTGACATTTCATTTGGCAGTTGGGGTTTTAAATAACCAGCTTTGGTTGCTAGCTTATGCAGATGAGTTGAGTGGTTTGGAGAAGTACCTTATTGGGATGTTTCCAGAAACACTACTAGGCAACCACAGAGCTTCAGTTGAGTGACCACAGAGAAGCACAGTGACAAACCAGTACAGAGGAGATAACCCAGAGGTGGCACAACTCAACAGGTACCTTAGTTTCTCTACCCTTCAATTACGTGTTCATTACTGTTCGTGATTTATCTCCAAAATCATTACTCGCCATCACGGAGTCCGTGAGCCAGGCATGCCAGCCACATTCCAGGGTCTTTCATGGGGTTGGCCTCTTTTTTTCTGCTTCCCTCCCTCCTTTCTCCTCTGTTGAGTGCCTACTATGTGCGGATGCTGCTCTAGGCACCAGGAACACAGCAATCAACAAAACACAGAAATCCACTTCCTCATGGAGATCTCATCCTGATCCCAACAGGGGCAGGCTACAGATGTGTTCAGAGAGGGCTAGGTGTAATGGAGGAAAACCAAAGCAAAGAAGGTGATTGGGAGTGCTCGGGGCGGGGGGGTGGGTGGTATATTTTTTAACAGAGTGGTCTGGAAAGACCTCTTCTGGGTTGGTCACATTTACCCAGAGACCTTGAGGAGGCGAGGAAGTCAGACATGTGGTATCTGGAGAAAGAGCATCTCTAGAGGAGAGAACAGGAAGCGCACACGCTCCAGGGAGGCAGGACAGTGCCTGGTGTGTTTCAGGAATAGCAGGGCGATGGGGATAGGAGAATTACGTCGGAGGCTGAGTCATGCAGGCTTTCCTGTTCTTTCGGGCAACCCTGTGAGGCCGTAAGGACTACATGGGGTCCCAAAGAGTGGGGTACGAAGGAGCCCTGTGGGCTCAATACTGGTGTTGCTCACAGGCAGGGATCAGTGGTATATAGGTGGTACTTGTAACACCTGCTGTGGACACTGCGAATAGCAGTAAGTGGAAGCTTTGCTTTGGAGGAGAGCCTTGGAGGAAGCATGCACAGGCTGAGGAGCCATGTGTGGGAGGTGAGGTGGCACAGTCCTGAGACTTCGTTAGCCAGCCCTCTATCTCTGTCATGATAAAAGTGTCAGAGGGGAAGAGATGGTCGGCACGAAGGGAGGGACTTGGGTGATTGACCACCTTCACTGAGTTTTTTCCTCCATTCTTCTTAAACACATCGCCTGCCTTAATAATAATCATACTAGTAATATAGCAATACTAATAGAAAAGCAACACCAGGACCACTTTTTGAGAGGTTATATATAGGGAACTCTGCTACATATAATATATGAGTACTATCTCATGGGACCACATCTGTTTGGCTCCGTCTACATACAAGTAGCCTAGTACAGTGTCTGGCCCAGAGATATCCTTTGAATGAATGAATTTTTCTCCTAACAGTCTGTAAGCTAAGTATCTTTTTTGGCCCTTTTGGAAATGTTCCCATGTCTTGAATTTTAAGTAAATTTTTGCAAGGACACAAAGCTAGGAAGTAGAACAAGTGGGATTCGAAATCAGGTCTTTCTGATTCCTGAGTCTTGTCTACCCCTGCACAGAGCTGGGTGTTTTCATTTTGGATTCTCCTGGATCTGGGCACAGTTGGGGCACAGTGAAAAGAGTGGAGGACCCAGGACACCCAAGTAAAGGCCTAACTTTTTAGTTTCTCTTCAGCAACCAATTATCCTCTTCACTTTGGCTTCCTTATTTGTAAATTGGTGATATGGTTGACAGCGCTGAGCCCCTTAATAGGAGCATGTGTGTATTTGTAAATTATAAAGTACTAAGCAAATGTAAAGGGGACTGTTTTTCTTTTAAACTACCTACTGGTAACAAGCATGAAAACAATGTGTGGAAGGTCAGTGGACACATATTACTGAGCATGAAAAGAAAGGTTGATTATACTTTTTCCACAAAGGGCCAGATAATAAAAAACGTCTAGCTTTGTGGCCCACAACCCTCTGTTGCAACTTCTCAGCCCTGATACTGTATTGTGAGATCAGCCGTAGACAATATGTAAATGAATAGGTAGGGCTGTGTTTCAAAGTTTAAACCTTATCTAAAAAAACAGGTGGTGGGTTGGACTTTGCTGACCACTGCTTTATACCAATACGTGATTGAATAGGGTATATATGTACATGCATGCACACACACATGCACGTATGAGTTCTGTTTTGCATATCACTATTCCGGGGTAATCACTTACAGAGAATAATCTTGGGGGGAGCTTGTGGGGGGGAACTAAATAGGTAGCCCTTGACTGTATGATCAATAGCCTCTAGAAAAATTGTGGACAAATTTAATATGCATAGACTCAGCCATTTGGTAGACCTGAATTTTTCTGAACAGACATCTTAATTTTGTGCTCTCGTGGCCATATGGGTTGTTTGGATTCTGTCCCGTATCCAGGCTCTGCTTTGGGGTCTGTCTAGCCATCCCATCTCCTTTGCTCATTTTGCTACTTCCTTCGTCTTGTAGATTTTTGTGTTTATGAATGCTGTCATCCAGAGTGTTCTGATTCTCAGGAACCTGGATGCGGGTACAGTCATTAAGTACATATGTATCACATGCATTGTTTGGTATACCGACATACTCTTGAGTATTTTTCCGAGACTGTAGAAGTGCTCTTCTCAGGCAGCGTTTTACTCATTTAGCTTTTCTGGATGTGGGTTTATGTCTCCTTGTACTGAAGTTTAAATACCCAGTGATTGTTTAGTGGCTGATAATTTGGCTTCCTGTGTGTACTTCATGGTGAGAGCCTTCAGAGGAGCCACATGGGAGGTGATATTTGTACAAGATCACACTTAGCATATGCAAAAGGAAAATGTTTACTCTCATCAGTGTTTTGCTTTTAAGATCCTTGGTGAGTAGGGGAGATTTTCTTTTTTATATAATTGCCCCATCTATGCTAATATCGCCTCATATCCTGCTGAATTTTAATAAATTTGCATTCTTGCCGATGGAGTACTCTCACCTAAAGAGAATGCAAAGTATATTACCTTCCCACCGATTTCTATTTAGGTAGAATGGAAATACCAATGCAAACTCTATCATTAAAAACCAAACCAAACCAAAAGCACGAACTACTCATCCAAAAAGCAGCAGTGAGAGTCGTGTGAGAGATGGCTAACATCATACTAAGTTTCATGCCAAGATGTTGGTGCTGTATTTTTTAATGTTTCTAAGTAATTAGATTGTTTTGTCATATTAAGCTTTTTTTTTTTTTTTTGAGAGAGAGAGAACGTATGCACAAGTGGTGGGGTGGGGAGGAGTAGAGGGAGAGGAAGAGAGAGAATCTTAAACAGGCTCCACGGCCAGTGCAGAGCCTGATGAGAGGCTCAGTCTCACAACCCTGAGATCATGACCTGAGCCAAAATCAAGAGTCAGACACTTAACTGACTGAGCCACCCAGGCGCCCCTGTCATATTAAACTTTTTAGCATTCATGGTATTCAAACTTACTTATCTTTCCCTGGGTCCTTGGAAATCATTTGGTTGAAATTTTTGAAGCCAACACTTACTGCATAAACTATGGCACATGTCTACAATGGAATACAATTCAGCAATGAAAAAGGTTTGAATGATTTATACAGAGGACCACTTGGATGGGTTTCAAAGGCATTGTGCTGAGTGAAAGATGTCAGATGTCAGGTTTGCATACAGAATGAGTCCATGTGTAGGATATTCTGGAAGAGGTGAAAGTACATGCGGAAGACAGGTAACTAACTGGTTGCTGGGGGCTGGGGATGGTTTCACCCCAGTGGGATAGCATGAACGAGTGTTATCGGGGGACTTGATTGTTGTGGTGGTCCCACAAATCTATACATTTGTTAAAAATTGTAGTTCTGTACACATATGCCAAAAGTCAACTTTTTGTATGTTAACTTTTCAAAAGTAAAATAAAAAACAGAGTGCCTGATTATGCTTGTTGAGAACATCAAAAATATATTCTAGGGATCATGGGATACCAGGGATTCCTATGAGGAAAACCGTAATTGTGCTCTTTTCAAAGAAAAACTCATTGATGTAGTTACTAGGTTTACAAGAAGTGAAATCATGTAACTTCTACTCAGTGGATAATATGTTAGGGTCTATGCAGAATGGAAGGGAATATTCAAGGTTATGTGTCCCCCAGCAGCCGTAACTTGGTCCTCGGTGCCTACGTAGGGTTTCTGCTCTTCTTTATGGTGATCGCTTTCCTTCGTTGGTGTGTATATATGGCATGTGACAGTTACGGTTGCTGTGGGAACCATAACTTTAAGTTCTGTGACTTTTCTGTGAGTAAAACCAGCCATAATATTGAATTAATGTCATTCTTTACATTTAATTTCCATGTTGTTGTAAGTGGAAGACTTATCGCATATTTGAATAAAAGCTCTGTGTTCATTTTTGTTAACGTGTAAGTGACAGTGGTTATATGGACTCATTTTGTCCCTTAATTAATGTTATCATTAAGTACAGCGAGGCCAGTCTGGTGGAGAGAGTGTTTGGTGTGCCCTCTGAGGGGTGATGCTTTAAAGCCCCTATCCACCCACTGTTCTCCTTGGCAATAGAAGATTCTGGACCACCATGATCTTTGGATCTTTGGCTAATAACTGTGCACTTTGAATGGAAATTTTAAGCCCAGCACTGGTAGCTTTGTGGAACTGCCTTCAAACAGAATTGCTTAAGTGAGCATTGATGTATTTCTAAAATGGGAGACATTACTGATGGGTCTTCACACTACAGAGGATCAGACAGTAGATTGTACTTTGTTTGCTCTGCCCATGAAGATGTGGCCGGTCTCTCTTGGTTTTGTAACTCAGGCAGAAGAGTTGCTAGGCTTCCAGGAAATAATAGTGTGCAGTGTAAAAGGCATGAGGGCAAATCTTTAGAAATTGGGGGAGTTGAGTAAGGTTGACTGTCCTCCTAAAGCGGTCTTCAGATAATCCTGTCCAACCTCCCTGGATGTGTTTTTACATAGAACGTAGGAGGTATGAAGAGCCAGAGGGGAGGTTGACAAGTGAAGGCCCTGCTGGTACCTCTTTTCTGGTCTGCTAACAGGTCTCCCACACTGAGGGTTGGGGCTCCTTTCCTGGCTGGGCAGCGGTGGTGTTTCCAGGGCTGGGGGACTCTAGTGACAGCATTGCTGGGAACCTTAGGGAAAGGTCAAAGTGTCCGAAATCACCCTTGTTCCTGGTGAGTGAGTCTGAAGTAAATGAATTATATTCACAGTCAAGGGACATTAGAGCTAGAACGGCTGGAGAGAGAGGCTTGTGTGAGAACCACGGATGCCGGCGCTGTGGGGCCTCTGTTCTTCCTGGGGAGGCCACAGGAGGCTTCAGGCCATCCTGTGATCAGCGCCCATTGCTGCCTGGTCGTAGCGTTTTGTGATGTCACTGCATGCAGAGGGGTTGGGCCAGAGGACCCCAGCTTATCTGCAGCCCCTCACCATCCTGCCATCCCTCCTGGGGGCTGAAAAACTGCCCTCCTGCTTGGGAACCCAGATTCTCTTGCTGCCTCAAGCTCTACTTGAGAGGGAGAGAGAGAGAGATAGACAGACAGACACACAGACTGTGTGTGTGTGTGTTCATGTCTTGGAAGGCATGAACCATCCGAGCAGGATCTCTGACTTGTATCAGGACCTCCCTGATGGACACTGTGAATGGGAAAGACCAGTGACCACAGTGCTCCTGGTCCCCATGTCTACCCTTAGAGGTTCATGGTCATGCTAGCAGTCTGTGCAGGTTTGCTGCCTGCCTCAGTTTACCCAAAACTTTGGAGTTATCCAGCCTTGTTTGGAGGGAGAAATCCCATGTTTCTCACACAAGAAATCAGCCCTGGCTAATGCACCAGCCAGACAGGAACATATCCAAAATGCTGGAAGACCATTAACTCACTTCCCTTCTACTCTGCCTTTCTGTGCAGACAGCCATCCTTATCTCCAGCCCAGAAAACCTCAAGGAGTCCGAGAGCACCTCTGGACCCTGCATTTGTGCATACAAAACCTGCACAATGGACATGTCTGCTGTATCTACACACTAACTACTGACCGTTGCCCATTTCATTGCCCTGTGGCATCATTTCTTAGGTATCTTAAATTAGGAAACCTAGACCCCTCCCATTCTGAGATCATTTGCTCAGAATTTGCATTTCTTTCTTTTTGGTTGGTGATTGTACAGACTCATGAAGGTATGGTTGGAGGAAGGTCTTCCAGATCCCATTTTGAAAAGTTTCCTCTTGAGCGACAAGCCCAGGTCTCCGGCACATGATCTGCCCACTTCTCTTTGGTGGCAGAGGGCCAGGCAGGCCCACCCTGGGAGGGAGCTGGTGGGATGGTTCATGCTGCTTACACGCTAAAGCCTGGATGAACGAGGGATGACGGAGCAGCCCGGTGGTAGAGCAGAATCAGCCTTATCCACGCTCTGATCGATGACTAAGATGGCAGAGGCTGTAGCCAGAGGGACTCCACCGAATCAAACTTTTATTGCCAAGACTGGCCACGCATGTGGGAAGGCAACCTGCATACTTGAAACTGAGCATGCAGATGGCAGACTCAAAGGCAAAGACCTGATAAAGGGTATCCCTGTAGGTTGATACCATTTTGCTTTTTGAAAGCGGATTATTTTTTTTTCTTTTTTACAGAAGCTATGTGGAAGTGGTGATCTGAATGCCTCTCTGACGTCCCAACAATTTGAAGAACAATCTGTGAGTGACATTCCTTGAAAACAAACACTAGAGTAAATATTATTTCTTAGCAAAGGTTTGGATCTGTATTTCTTTGCTTGTTTTTAAAGCACGCTGAACCGAATCCACTTACAAAGACAGGCCTTGCACATTTTAGCTGGAAAAGATTAATTCAGGGTCTATCGATCTGTCAGACTGGGACCGATTTTTCTAAAAATACAGAGCAGCTATGCAGTTGAGTGGGACAGTAAAGGAGACGAAGCCATTCTGAAGTGCTTTGAAACCTGGGTGGGGAAAACTTTCAAAAGAAGGCTGTCAGGGGGACGCTGCCACAAAATCGATTAATTGAATGTCCAGTAAGTGAACGATAAATTACTTTATCTGTCCTTTGTCTTTGGAAAGACAAAAATTTGAACTACTGCGAAACTCTAGTTCAACACTTTAATTGGAGGCATTGAATAAATATTCAAAAATGGACTTGGAGTCGACCTTGTGGCCTGTAGGAGTTGATGCATTCCTGGACAGGGAAATGAGCCGTATTGAGGGGAGGCAAGACTGGGGGTAAGTGGAGGTGACACCATGGTGGGGGCCAGGGAGTGGAGGAAAAATATGCAAAGAGGAGAGAGCTCAAAGTGTGTCACATGTGGACACGGGTGTGGCATGTGCCCGACGGACGTGTGGGCTGAGGAGACTGACAGTGGAGTGGTCGTGAACAGAAATGTTTTTACGACACGTGGAGGAGGTGTGCCAGAGTGGAAAGCCTTGGTGGGAAGGGGGAGAAAATGAGGAAGCGACTTTGCATCTGAGTGTGGACACATGTCTGTGGGACACATGTGGACACCACGCGTGCTACTTCCACCAGGCTCCACCATGAGTTCTGCAGGAAATCACTGAGCTTAAGGGTATTTCAGATACCGGCCTACCAGTTGTGTGATTTTGGGGGGCAGAGTTAATACTGCAAAGACATTATCAGGAATTCTGATAAAAACCCCACTGGGGAGAAACATAAAGGATGCCTTAATAAATCACTGTAACCAAGTCATCCAGGAAGGGGGGGGGGGAGATGAAGCTTGAAGATTTGTCTTTGTAGTGACTTTTGCGTTGGCTCTGAAATTCTCTTCCTCGGTCCCCAAATAGCGGACTTGACTTACTTCTTCATCTGTGCAGATGTTTGGGGAAGCCGGCGATGGCTTGAGTAACCTGCCCAGTCCTTTTGCCTACCTCCTCACCATCCACCTGAAGGAGGGCCGGAACCTGGTCATCCGAGACCGCTGTGGTAAGTCTGGCTCTGCTGTGCCATCTGTAGCCTGCACACCCATTTCTCTACTCTTGTCTCTACATGTTAGGCTGCCTTTCCCATCTCCTGCAACAGAGAGGAGCTCAAATCCACACCCCTTAGCTATCAAGGCCTTTGCAGCAAAGTATTTAAATCCACTGAATCTTACTGTCCTTTACTGTTATTAAATTAATAACAATGATAATAGTAATAATCACATAAAGTTGTTTTAAATGAGATAAGGCCACTGTCATAGTTTTATGCCTGGCATAAAGCAACTGCTCAAGAAAATGTTCCCTTGATTCTACTTTAATTATACATAAGAAAAGATGGGAATATTGTGAAGCCATCAAACATACACTTGGATGGAAATACCCTTTGAACCCCATCCCCCTCCTGCCCTGAAGTCCCACTGGGTTTCCCTCCCTCAGGATAGCATCTGTTATCTGCATATGATTTGCTTCATTCACTTTTTCCACCTCTTTCTGTGCCTTTACACACACACACGTAAATACACATGTGTATATTTTTAATTAAAATACTATAATGTCCATATTCTGCAATAAGCTTTTTTGTGCTTCATTATGTATTCAAGATTGACCATGTTTTTCCATGTAAATATATCTCCTTTCTTTTAAATACCACATAATATTCCATTGTATGATGTGTTATTCATCTGTTTCTTTACTGACAGTTACTGCTTTTTCTTACTTCTTAGGAATATAAATGATACTGTGATGAACACCCTGCATATGTTTTCATACACAGATGAGAATATATCTTACAAACAATAGCATATGTTTAAGAGCAGACAGTCTGGTTAGATGCCTGGGCTCAAATCCTGCCCTTCTCTGTTTATTGTTGTTTAATGTTCTTTGGCCCCTCTGTGACTTAGTTTCCTCAGCTATAAAATGAGGATAGTAATATTAACCTTCATTATAGGCTATTAGGAGTATTGAAGGTAGTAACTTCTATAAAGTACTTAAAACTATGTCTGGCTTCTAGCACTTCAAGAAAGCTAACTGTTCTCAGCAACAGAATCTGGTGATGGAAGTCAGGAACCAGGGGATGCACATTGTAAAATTTAAGAGATCCTGGTAAATTGCCGTCCAGGCAATTTAAATGGCCTCTCTTACTATATGTTTACAATTTCCCAACCTCCTCACTATCGAGTATCTACTTTTATCACTCTTAGTTTTTGGCAATCTCACAGGTTGGGTGTTGGCTCTCCTTGTTTTAGTTTGTACTTTGTGGATTCTCATGATAATGAACATGGTCATGCGTATTGCCTTTTTTGTGAGTTTCTCTCTGTATCGTTTGTCCGGTTTTCAGTTGGGCTTTTTCTTCATTCTGTTTGTAATTCTTTATAACTTTAGGCATTAACGGTTATTTATTACAGGTTACAAGTTTTTTTTTTTTCTCTCAGTCTGTTGCTTTTTATTTTTATGTCCGTTTTTATTCTTCAGAGATTTTACATTTCCTTACAGGTAAATATATTTGAGTTTTCTTTATGGTATTTTTAAAAATTTATTTTGTTTAATAAGAAAGAAATCTTTATTCTAAGGAATTGAGTGTCTTCCCCTAGACCCTTCCATCTCTCCTCTATGTTTGCCAGCTTTTCTTTCTCATTCTTCCCATGACTTTTTCCTTTCAGGGAGAATTCCTCCATTTGGCCTTCCAGCTTTCTCATTTTCTTATCCATTGTGACCACTGTGCTATTCCATTCATGTACTTAATTGCCATTTAAAAATTTTTTATATCAGCCTATGATTATTTCATAAATGAGATGATGTCATCTTGTTTTTGAGAATATTAAGTATACATTTAAAATCTCCTGTTTGGTACTTTATCCCTTAAATATTCTGGTTCGGCATGTTTGCTGCTCATCTTTCTGTCTGTCTCTGTGACCCTGTCCTGCCATCCATGGATGCTATTTTTGCTTACTATGTCCTGTCTTCCCTGATAGTGAGGAGAACTGGGACATGCAGCTGGACAGGCTGAGCTAATGGTTCAGGCTGGCTCCTTTCCATTCCTCCCAGTTATCACCAGTTCCTGGTCACCACCTATCAGTTAAAGCTTTTCTCTCTGGCTTACTGCCCATCCTCACTGTTCATGCTTGCATTCAAGGGCTCTTGCTAGTCATTGCTTGGCACCAAGAGGAGAGGACGGTGCTGGCTCACCCAGCTGCTGTACATTTGCTGTGCCAACCGGTGACCCTGATAATTTCTCTGGCTATCTTCTGCTTCCTGTATCCACTGCCTGCAAGCTCAGAGCATCCATGGTTTACCTGCCACACACCTCACATTCTCCCACCTGACCCTGCTTCTGAAAACTTTTTTACTATAATTTTCTTCTGCTCATATTTTAGACTATGGGTTCATCTGTCACTCTGATCTTACCTGACTTCCATCTTTCAGGCTATATAAAACATTCCCACTTTTTTTTTTTTAAGATTTATGTATTTATTTCTTTAGAGAGAGAGCACAAGTGGGAGGGGTAGAGGGAGATGGAGAGAGAGAATCTCAAGCAAACTCTGTGCACTGAGCGCAGAGCCCTACGTGGGGCTTGATCTCATGACCCTGAGATCAGGGCCTGAGATCATGACCAGAGCTGAAACCAAAAATCAGTCGCTCAACTGTGCCACCCAGGCACCCCTCTACTTTTTTCTTTTTAAACAAGATTTCTCTCTCTCTTTTTTTAATTTTCTCAGATACAGGATTCCAAAGTAGTAAAAAAAAAAATCTCATTTTTTACTTGTTGGTAAATTGTGTTTCCTATCAAAATCATAATTTCTTATCTATCAGTTGTGTGACTTCCAGTGTTTTACCACTTGTGTGCTATAGTTGTAAACATATGCATTTTAATAAATACATCTCTTATGTTATTTTTAATGATTTGGTCAGATAGCATTTCACACCTGAAATAACATCTAGGGAACAATCAATGAACCAGTGTGAAGTTAACTCCCACAAAAATCCCGACTCTTGCTCTGAATTTGCACAGTGTCCCGTGGGTGCTTCTGTCAAACTAAGATCATTATTGAGCTTGTTCTGTGAAAGCTTATCTGGAGTGGGGAGGTGTGTTCCATGGAGAGTGCATTTAACTTTACTAGTAAGAAGGTATTCTAAACCTTTAAAAAACATGTTTTGTTTTAAATTTTTGGAAATCCTCTAATAGTTTGTAGCCTTGGGGGTGGGCACAGGCCCTAGACTACTTATACAAACCAGCTACCCTTTTTTTACCGACCTTCTCTGGATTTTTCTCCCAGAGTGAGTGAGCTCCACCACCCTTGACATATCATAATGATACACTTACAGCACATTCCTAATAGATGGTCAGTAAACTTAGTAGATGATGAAGAAGAAGATATTGCACACATCAGAAAGTGACCACAAGAATGGGGCATGTATGTTCTTGCTCCATACCTTCCCCATTTAGAGACAAAAAAGAAACTGTAGTCTGTGCTGTCATCCCAGCCATTGTCATCTCTGAATAGTTTCATCAGAATTAAACATCATATGACTTTGACTTTATCTTGTGTAAACTTAATATGATCCAAATATAATGCCTAGTAAGGCATCTAGGTCATAAACTGTGTTGTTCCAGCACCTATATCTTTTGTAACCAGTAGTGACTGTTCTTGTCTGTTTTCTTTTATTTATTGGGAAAGTTAATCATTATTGAGAAAATATCCCTCTCCCAGCCAGTTCTTTTTCCATACTTGGAGGTGTGGTGTGCCTTCCTGCACGGTGACTCTATTAATTTCTGCTTGATTTTCATAAGCATTATGTTAGTGATCTGGGAAATGTTCCAGAGACCACCACGTGAGCACTGTTGATTTTAGGCAGGGATTGTAACTACTATCACACAAGCTCCCATTCCTGACTCCTTGCCTGGGACAGACATTTTTTATCAGAACAGTGATTGATATTTTCTAGGGGACCCAACCCAGCATCAGAATTTTATCCAACACAGTCCTTCGGACCAATAGTTTCCAAATTCGAGTGAACACCGGGGTAGCCTTGAGGGCTGATGAAAACCCACATTGCCTACCCCCAGAGTTTCTGATTCAGCAAGTCTGAGAGGGGCCCTGAGGATTTGCATTCCTAATAAGTCCCCAGGTGATCCTGACGCAGGTGGTCCAGAAGCACACTTGAGCACCACCGTTGTAGGCAGCCATTGTCCACCAGTATGTGTTGGCACATGAGAAGAAACGTTGGCTTCTCCCGGTAGGTAGAGTTTCAATTCCCTATTAGGCACGACATCTTTTCCTGGGGCTTTACCTTGTTACATATTTGCTCTCCAGCATTCTTAGTTTGTATTTTCTGAACATGATTTAATTTGGTATTCGCCTAATTACTGTAATTAGGTACAGAGAACTGTATGATATGCCAAAATACTAAATACAAAAGGATTTTTGAATTACCCACAGATTTACAGTATTTATTCTATGAAACCTGTCTTCCAGTTCTGTGGATATAAGCTTGATAGCCGATTGATACAATACGAAATAACCCTTCAAGATTTATTCAGATGCCACTTCTTTATCATCTTTTATGTTTATCACAGACACAAGTTCTGTGTTCACAGACACACAAGGCCACACTCAGAGCAGTCTGGATGGCTCGGTGCAGCGAGGAGAGGATTGGACATTACAGCCTACTTCCCATCTTGCGACCTCCTACGGCAACTCCCTCAACCTCTCTGAAATTGAGTTTACCCATCAGTAAAATGGGCGTGCTGTAATTTGCCTTATAACGGAGTCGGTAGAATGAACAAAAAGGAAGTAGCCTGTGTATAGAAAACAGTCAATAAAGGATAATGCATGTTATTATAGTTATTAATGAATGATAGTAATGAGAATAGCATATATTCTTGACTCCTAGTGAAGAGCTTGATCCTCTGTTCCACGTCAACGTCCCCATCAGTGACCTTGGAACTTGGTCCTTAGCCTGTGTCAGTTTGTCGGCACCCCGTGTCCTCTGCTTATGCTCCACTTACAATGTCGGAGTTTGTTTATATTTTGCTTTCCTGACAGTGAATCATGTATTTAATGTTTTAGCCTAAAGTAGAATAGATCAAATTGAACAAATAGTGAATTTTTCCATTTTGATAGGTTTGTGCCCTTGGCTCTAGAGAAACTGCTCTGGGATATTTAAGTCAATTGCATAGTCTCATTTTTGAATATTTAGGGAGAAAAACCATTTTTGATGAATCATCCTCTCCAGAAAGAGTTTGTTGTTTTCTTTAGGTTGTTACATAATCAGTACCGCTTTTGTAACTTTCTGTCTAGAACATGGGTTGGCAACTTTTTCTGTATAGGGCCAGAAAGTAAATATTTTAGGATTTATGGGTCATAAGGGCTCAGTGACAGCTACTTACCGCTGCTGGTATAGTGCCAAAACAGCCATTATCTTTAGGTCCATTTTAATGATTCATTTCCTTTTTGGTCATATAACTGCATAACTGAAGAGGAAAGAGAGAAATCATTGAAGATATGACTCTTAGGTACCAATAATATATTGTACTAAATTGACAGAAGTTATCCAGAGTGCTGTATCACATCTTGTGTATTATTTAATGTTTTCTAAAGTGAAAAAATGTTAGTGGTTTTCCAAACAGCCAAATAGAAGTAATTCTTGGTTAGGATTAGCATCTAAAGATAATATGCAAACTAATCGTCATGACTATGTTTTAATACAACTTTATTTACCAAAACAAGCAGTGGGCTGGATCTGACCCATGGGCCAAAGTTTGCCAACCTCTGTTTTAGAACATTATGGTCTGATTTTGGAGTTTGGCTCTCAGAAACTTTTTTAGTGTAGCAAAGTAAAAATTTGATTTAAAATAAAGGAGGTGTAATCTAAATTTGGGGAGCGATCAAGTTTTGAAGCTCATGCTTTCAATTGAGGTAGCTAGGAAACATTTCAGTAATATGACCACAATAAAAAAAAAATCCTGAGATTTAGGTGGTAAAAGGCCATTTTTTTTTTCTACATTTTTATTGGGTAGTAAAGTGGAAAGTCATGGTATCTCTCTTAGGAAAAGACATTTCTGACGTCCCTGAAGAAATGGCCTTACAAGGAGCTTACAGGGTTTGTGACTGAGGATTAGAAACTTTCAGTCCCTTGACCCATCCGGAGACAAGTGGGGAGCAGCCTCTCAGACCCCAGAGCACCCCTCTCCATTATGATGCCATCAGCCAGGCCTGGACAGTGCCCTTCCTTCATGTAAAAAGAGTGCTGTGGACATTTTATCGAAATCTCTCATTTCTCTGGCTCAAGCACAGTGCTTGGTTGTTAAATAGACTATCAAGGTGGAATTTTGAGATTTTCTGGTGTTTTTGGTGAAGTCTGTTAAACTATAAACTTGTGAATTGTTTGTTGGGCAGAATTAGCAGGGAGCTCTGGCTTCTGAACGATGGACAGGTTTAGCAGTGGTGTCGAGAGCATGGTGTTATTATGTAGTTACTACCCAGAGCATCAGAGGGTCTTTCCTTGTCAACTGGTCTATCCCTTGTACAGAACACTTAGGCGTGTTGTGTGTGTGTGGGGGTGTACATCCGTGCACTGAATAAACCCAGCAAGACCTACGGGTCATTCAAAAGGACCGAAGTCAGCGGGTGACTACTCACTCACTGTGATGAACATGCCTCTACGTAGTCCATGCGTCATCATGGATGTAAGAACAGCCCCTGGGAGGCTGAAAGGTTTTAGTTAGGTTGTGCTAGAAGTGTGGCACTTACAGGTCATTTTCTAGTTCTTCAAGAATTTCCTTCGATTCCCTGCCATGTGGTGTATTAGCCTTGCCTCAGCTCGATCCAGTATTGGGAAGCTCGTTCCTTATTAAGCAGCCCCATTCTTTCTCCCAAACACATGGGGTGCTATAGTGGTCTTTCTAGGAATGAGCCTTACTTGGATGCTGTAAATGTCCAGGCATTGCCTGGAGCTCATCTTCTTGAGCAATCTGTAGGAGGAAAAGCACAGCATCCCCACCTCTCTGCTCTCTCCCAGTTACTGGCTGTGGCCTGCAGGTAGATCTTTGTCTGAGCCCGGCTCCTGCCTTGTCATCTTATTTTTCTTTTTTTTTTACTCTACTTCCCTTTTCCTTATCCTCACTTCCTTTATCCTCCCCATTTCCTTCCCGTTTTTTTTTTTTTTTTTTTCCTTCTCTCTGGGAGTTTCTACAGGCTTTAATGTTTTTCACCAAAGAAGACACACACTCATTTTGGGTTCTTGATCTAAAACCAGTAAACTCTTGGGGGTCTTATCTTTCTAGATTGGTAAAGCACAAGGAATATGATATGACCAATTTTAAGTCCTTCTACTTCATATTTAGGCTGATGCATAGAATTTAACTCAGACTCAGTTTCCCTTGGAAGGAAATGTGGTCAAGAGGCTATTTTGGGGTCTTAAAGCTGGCAGCACTCATGCGAACAACCCTGCTTTCTAGGCCTGGGGTGAGCACCACTCTGTGACACGGGAAGGCCTCTTATCCTGGGAAGAATGCTCAGCTCAAATCCCGTTCAAATCTAGAGCATTAATTCCTGGAAAACAAGAGCCCTTGCAATAGTTTTTCCTTGATGTGAAGGCCCTCAATGAACACTGTGTTGCTGATGCCCTCTGGTGGCCACTTTGCAGTGTTGCAAAAGGGAAAGGAAAGTCCTTGGAAGGAGTTTCGTTGTAACATGATCAGGGCCCCCAAAAATCACTTTTGCTGGAGGGTTGAGGGTTAATGGTTCTTCTTTTTGATGTGAATTTTAGGTGATGAAAATTCAGGACCCATTCATCTAGCAGACTGCTCGCCCTCTCCTTTTCTAGCACAGGTAGATGGTTGACCTTTGTTTTCTGTGTAGTAACAACTTCATTTGCACATTACAGGAAGAATATGTTGGATAAGTCATTTTTCTCTTTGGAAAGAATGATTTAGATGAAAGATTTAAGAGTCCCATTAGTGTGAAAAACCTGCCATGTGATAGGTGTTTACTAAGTTACTGATCTGCTACCAAAATGTTCAACTGTCTGGTACCTTGGATTTCAGACCTTCTTTCCTTTTGCAATAATCTTGTATTAGAGCTGGAGAGAAACCCATTGTCTTCTTTGCAGCTGTAATTGAGGGACACATGGGGTGTTTCTAGTTGTGTACTGAGGAGCAGTCATAGCGCTTCCTGGCAGGTGTGTTCTGAGTGGTGTTAGCCTCCGGACAGCTCTGTTGAGCCTGGGCCGGACCCCCGTCAGTCTCTTCCATGTGTCCTGCTGTGTCCAACAAGACCTTTTTTTTTTTTTTTTTTTTGCTTTTGTGCCATAATGCAGAGTTTTGGTGAATGCGAGTCCTGGACCCTGGGTGCAGACCACCCGGGTTTGGGTGCTAACAGATGCCATCTAGTGACGGTTGTGAGGATTCATCTGGTGTGAATGCTTGCAGGGACCAACGTGGGCAGACATGGTATGGTGGACAGCATCCTCCTCAGTCACTCACTGGATTTTTTTTTTTTTTTTTTTTTTAACTGAATGTACCATACTGAACTGGTATTTAAAGAATCAATTTTACTTTGAGTCAAATAGGATCTAGCTTTAACCTGCTTGATCACTTGCTTTTTTTTTTTATCACACGTATTTTTTTCCCATATGATAAAAATTCCATTTTGAGAAGAAATGAGAAGTTGAATATAGTACATCACTCTTTGTTTAATCAATGTTCCAGTTTCTTTCAACATTTTTATTATAAGTAAATAACGCAACATGCAAACATTCTTGTGCCTAAATCTAGGTGTATGGCTTTCTTTTTTATTTCTTTGCAAATGCGTTGTGTCCCATAATCTGAGCATTTCAAGATTCTCATTATAGAATTGCCAGCTCACTCTTGGGAAACATCTCCCTTTATTGCTCATCCACCAATAACATATACGTGGAGGTCTACTTTCCATTTCTCACCTACACTGTGTGTAGATTATTTTTGTTAATTTGATAGAGAAAAAATATTATATTTGTTTCAATTTTTATTAGTAATTTTAGTCCCTCAGATGCATTTGGTTATGAGCTATCTGCTTCTTTTTTGTGCAAAGCCTGTTCCAAAGCTGCTCATTTTTCTGTTCCCTAGATATGTTCACATATATTTTTCTAATTTGCCATTTGCCTTCTAAGTTGTTTATAAAGTTTTGTTGCAAAGCTCTTTTCAAGTCTTACAATCCTAGAGAGTTTCTTCCTTTGTCTTTATACTAAGAAGGGCCTTTCTCTCTTGAAAGGGATACACATCAACCTATATTTATTCTCTTTGCTGTTCTGTTTGATATTTGTCCTTTATCTCTTTGATCTGTCTCAAGTTTATTTTGCTTTCTGGCTCAGAGTAGGAACTTAGATTTGCTTTTTGCCAAATGGCTATTTAATTAGCAAGGGCTAAATATTCCTTTCCCTAATGATTTGATTGCCATTTTTTAATTGTGTATTAAAATGCAATACATATTAGGGTTGCTTCTTGGATTTCTCTTTGAAGCGTACGGATGCGTTTTTTTGTTTGGATGCCAGCACCACACTGGGGTTACTGTATCAAAAGATCACAATCACTACTCTTTCTTTTGCAAAAATTGGGGTTTGCTTCACATTGGAGTACCTTCTCTGAACACCAGGTGGCGGGAGATCACTGGCGTGCTGGGTGGGAGCCACAGAAACACAGCTGGTCAGTGTATGAGAATGTCATTCAGGAGCGAACTTGAGACTTTCAGAGACGCAGACCCCCGTCCTGAATCACAGGTAGTGGTTGGCTTTTCGCCACTTGTTGGGTTTTGATAGCTTGCCAAGCCCCCTTAGCAAGTAAGTGGAGCTGATTTTTGAAACCCGTTTCTGTTGATTCCTTTCCCACTTTGATACAGAGCATCCCTCGTCGGCGATGTTTGTCTGTTTTAGCCTTTATTGTGTTCCCGCAATGGAGCCCTTTCCTCTGGAGATTTCTGTTGTATTTTGTTTTGGGATGCTGTGCTTCCTTACCAGCTTTTTAGAAGGTCTTGGATACTGTCCCATTTTATAGAGTCCGTTAAGCTATTCATTATTTCAGGGGGATCCCATCCCAATTCATGTGAAGTGCCTTGGACCGAGACCGACATGTTTCTTGTATCTGCTGCATGTAACAAATTGCCTTACACCCAACTGAAGATTGCGGACTTGAACTTAATGTAGCATGTCATCCATTTGGTTGAATGGGGCTTCTCCATAGTGAGTGGTTTTATCAGTTGTTCATTTCTGTATCAATATAACTTGTGCCCTATTGCATGCTGTGTTTTCAGTAATTCTGTTTACTTTGTTTCATTGTGAGGTTGATCTGGTGTGTTCTGCTGCAGGGTATGTGGGTGTTTTATACAGAGAATTAAATTCAGACGGTGTATCAGTGTATTTCTGTACATCCTGTGATTTACGTGTGATGGAGTGTGCTCTTGGTGCCATCATGCCATCACACCTCCAGCACTCACAGCACGCTGAATTTGAGGCAAAGAGCACAAAATGCAAAAGGTGAAGGGTATTATTCTAGAGACCATCCCCGTGTCAAGGTCACCACAAACCTTCGCAACCCCAAACCACCCCATGCTTGTGCATTCTGGGGATGCGAATTTCCACAAGGCACGCTGTGAATGGCTTCTCTTTGCCACACGCTGTCAGCCATCTCCACTGGGAAGACTTGAAGGTTGACTCGCCGTTGGGAGTGATCATCTGGGGGCTCGAAGGCCCGTTTATACCAATATTGGGAACCTGGGATGGCCTGCTGGAAGACAAGGTCTCTTCCACACCGTGAAGCACAGTGCCTCAGAGTTGTCACACCTCTTATATGGCAGCTGAGACTCCTGGGCACAAGGCAGGAGCCCAGCCTTGGAAGGAAAACTGTGTGACTTTCTCCACACTGCATTGGCTGGAGCCGTCACCCAGATTCGGAAGGATGGGACAGGTGATGCTTTAAAACTGCTGTAGTTATGAAGGCTTTACCCTGACATGGATCTGTATCTGAGGCTTGGCTCTCGGAACTCAAGAACTTTCTTCATCTTCAAAACAACAATATAAATAGTGCTATCCCTTCCACTTTTTGGAGGATTAAATGAGAGCATGCCCATTGTTAATGTTATTACAAAGCTCCAATCCTTTGTCTCTTCTCCATGGAGGCTGCTGTTTCATTAGATTTAAATTTTTGCTCAAACAATAGCCTGGGCTGAGGACATTTTTAGGATTTGTATGAAGATAAGGGAGAATGTTAGGGTATTAATAATTGTGTGTGCTTTGGCAGTGTGCATTTCTGAAGCACCCAGCACTAACCCACGTACAGATCTGGTAGGTTGTGTCCTTTGCAGGGACTCTGGGCAGTTACATTCATTGGTCATGTGGTTTACTCTTGTCTTCCTTTTTTTCCTTGACCTACTTTATAGTCTCTTTACACAGCTGCATCATGGTCACTGCCTCCCCTCTCCTTTTTTCTCTGTTGTTAGGCCTTTTTCTAACTTTATCTGGGCCCTTCCTTGTTTGATGTTACAGGGACAGTCATGCACGATGCATGAAGCAGAAGTGCACACCCCTGTGTGCTTTGGATCACCTGATCAACAACACGGGTGCAAACATCCCTCGATGACCCTTTCACCAAAAGCCAATTTGTCCAATAATCTGTTCACCAAATGGCCCATTTACTGATTTACTGAATTCTTCAATATATTGACAATGTTTTCCTTTAATCTGTGTTTATAAACTGGTATGTATAAAGTTATCAGATGAGAACTTTTAAAAACAGCTGAAGGTCATTGAGTCATATTCGTTAAATGTTTTATGAAGACAGAATGAAAACAGAATTTTAAATATTTAATTTGTCTCAGGCCAAAAAAAAAAAAAAATGAGAGCGACTGGACATGCCATAGTCTAGGCTGCAGAGCCCAGAAAGGAGATGACTGAAGACAGAAAAGGAGAGGGTATTAGGGGAAAGACAGACTGGGGGCAGGGGAAGCCTGGGTGTGGGGTAGGTGGAGCTGAAGGAAGTTTAGGGAGGCCAGGGTGCCAGGGGGGAGTCTGAAGGTCCAAGAAGGACCTTACTTCCAACAGCTCTATTATGTCTCATTATTTACTCCATACAGACTTAGTAAAAAATAAGCAAGTTTTGGTAAAACTTTATAAATAGTTAAGTTTTGGTAAAACTGGTAACTTCCGATCATTGATTCCACTGTAAGTTAGTTATTGGAAATTGTTTCAGATACTACATTTGGTAAATTGCTTTACCATTACATTGCAGGGTCCATCCATGGGCAGGTCTTGACCAAAGTGCCATTGGGGTATTATACATGGCAGGCTCCCTTAGAGGAGAGGAGTCCATCATATTCAGGAGAGAACTTCAGGAATAGTTCACCTAAGATGTGCTAAGTGGCAGAACACATACAGCAAAACGCTAAGATGGTTGGGTAGGAAACTGTTCTTTTGTGATTGGTAACAAGAGAACAGCTCCAGGAAGCATGCAGCCGCCATTTGCAGAATGATGGGTGAGGGTGATTCTGGGAATAAGCATGTTCCCTTCATTTAATTGTAGTGGATACAGTGGGGCTAGGAATTCGGCTAGACTTGAACATAACTGCTGTCTTAGGTAATACAGAGTTTGTTCTGCAGAGGAAAAGTTTGTTTCTTCTTTCCCAGGTGACTGAGGAAGAATGCCCTCTGAATTCCCGTAAACGCCCACTATGGTTTCTGAAGGTCAGTCCAGGATGCAGCGCTTGGACCGGACTTGATGTAGAAATCTCAGCTTCACTGCTAGGGGGCAGCAGCGGCTGTGCAAAAATCACTAGCTGTTTTTCTGGAAATCAGTTCTGGCTCTTATTTAGCGGCCTCAAAGTCAGAACTTATGGGTCCCATATAAAAATGGCTCAGGCTTGGTTGTTTTTCTGGCAAGGAGAAAAATTCTAAATATGTGTAATATTGGGAAGATTCTAAGTGTATGCTTATAAATAGTTTGATTAGTCATTTATTACTCTTAAGCCGGAGGATAAGAAAAACATCAAATTTATACTTTGCTTGTTTCCAAATACTGTTTACACAGGATGAGTTCATTGATGTGTATCTCAGTTTCCCTAAAGACCTGTCAAATAATTATTGGCTTGGATCAACTCTTAAGATCTCCTAACAAAAGTTATCAGATGTTACAAAATGTGAACTTAATGTAAAAATGTGGAGATAATTTCTTTTCATAAACAAACTACTCTGAGAAATGCATTTAATTAGGAAACTTTTCTAGCCTGACAACCTTTCTTTTGAAGAAACTGTATGGCTCACGTATTTTTACTTGGCAAATGAGCTTTGCTGATAGCGAATAAGGAGGCTTTTGCCTACAAATACTACTTTTGCATGGATTTTTATTTTGAATTAGGAATGCTAGTTTTTAAAAACCATATTTTATATATATGCACAGATATACACATAAATGACCATTAAGCTGATTTGTAGAAATATATTTATGGGCACAAAGGGGACTGATACGTTGTTGACTGAAGAAAGCGGGTAAAAATATAATATGAACTGGTTCCTTTTTTAAGATTTTATCAACCCTGGGGGGGGGGGTTGCAGAGGGAGAGAGAGAATCTCAAGCATACTCCTCGCTGAGCACAGAGCCCGATGCGGGGCTCTATCTCACCACCCCAAGATCACCTGAGCTGAAACCAAGAGTCAGAAGCTCAACTGCCTGAGCCACCCAGGTGCCCTAAGTCTGGTTCCTTTTTGTGAAAAGTGTGTGAGTGTGTGTGTAAAGTCTAGGTACATATCACTGTATTACTAGATTGTAGTAATTTTCTTTCTTTTTAGTGCATCTCGAATTTCTGCTGCTATACCGTGGCCGTGAGTTATATTGTAAAAAGCAAACAGAATTTATAATTAGAGCTTCATTACAGATTTATTTTATTTGCATGTTAGATTGATTCTTGAGCCAGGCAATGTGATATGGTCTGTTCTACTTATCACTTCTGTTGCTTCTGACCATTTTTTTCCCCATAACTCTCTCAGTGTGGTAGTAGATAAATAAAATGCTGAGAGAACAAATATGGTTCTTGATGACTCTCCCCTTTTGAGAGGTTTGAGTTGTCCTGTGTCCTTGTCACTGAGCTGTCTGTCATTTTCATCAGATTATATTTGCAAAGTGATCTGAAATCCTCAATAAATAACATTAGGACGGTAGGTAGAGTGGTAGCCAGTACTCATGAATACTTAGTGCTATTCAATTTTTAATACAATCCTTTCTTTCCAGGAAAGCTCAGATTGTTTCAGGGAAATGTTCCCAAACCACCTGGGATCTTGTAAGAAGTATGTAAGGAATTTTCTATTCAACTTCTGCAGAGAAAAGGTAATAGAAATTTCACAGCTTTAGAGATGTCAATAGAAGGAACATTACAGATTGGTCCATGTTATCTTGGATAGGTAAAATAAATGAATATTTAATTAATACTGCATATATTGTTCTGTACTCACCCCTTTTTAAATTAATTGAGTAGTAATACTAAAAATAATAGCAATTGTTATGGGACTTTCTCAGTAAATGGCTGGAGTCTATTACTGAAGTATATTGGTTCATTCAGTTCTCAAGATAAGCCTAAGAAGTTGGTATTTTTTTTTTAAGATTTTATTTATTTATTTGAGAGAGAGCATGAGCAGAAGCAGACCTCCCCTCTTAGCAGGGATCCCGATGTGGGGCTTGATCCCAGGACTCTGGGATCATGACCTGAGCCAACTTAGCTGACTGAGCCACCCATGCACCCGAGGTTGGTATATTTTTTATAAACAGGTGAAGATAGGAAGGCATAAGGAAGTGGGATTTTACTAAAGGGAAGTTATGAAAAGGAAACTGTGGGATTTTCATCCCCATGCCATCTTATTTCAAATGTCATCCATTCATTGATCACATTTCTAATACCTATATCATGCACATTAGGCAAGTTTTGGGCATACATCTTAATTTCTAGAGCTTTGATTTGGAGGAATCTAATATCTTCATAGATGCTTCTAGTAATATGATTTTTAGGTTGAAATAATTTTCTGAAATACAGGGTAGAAAAGTTTTGAGCTGTTGGTATTGTTATCTGAACGTTGTTCTTAGCAGAGGTCAGTTCTGCTCTACACCAAAATTCCAAGGAAGGAAGTAGTAAACAACTTCTCCCAGTGGGTTTTGGTGTCCCTAACCCTTTCAGTCCGTGGAGCATCCCTCCAGGTGAGGTTCTATGGAGCATGGTCGGGGAAGCCCAGATTGCCCCCTTTGGTCCGGGTGCAGCTTCTTGCTTGGCCCCCAGCTCCCTGGGGCGACCTCATCTCAACCACCAGCTTTTCTTGCTTTCGTCAGTTTCTTCTGCCTCCTATATTATAAGTGAATGCCAGATTTATATTTCTAAAACTAGGCTTTGATCATTTTTACTCTCCTGTTCATACCTAAAACTGACTTTCCTTCCCTCCTCACGCTGAAATAATTCCAGATGGACGAAGGACTTACGTGTAATAAATGAGAGACTACAAGATCAGTGGAAGGAAACATAGCAGAGCCAATTTAAAATCCTGTAGTGAGAAAATTTCTTCTGAGCAGAATGTCAAACTACAAAGCCATAGATAAAACTTTGGTAAATTTGACTAAAGAAAAATGAAAAAAAAAAAACAACTTATTACAAGAAATAGCTTAAGCATAAACAAATTATGACAAGGTTTATAGCCAATAGTTGATTTCCATAATTAAAGACTCATTCAAATCCTGAAGCAAATAACCATGAGATCTTAGAAAAATGGACAAATGATATGTGAATTTCCCTGACAAAGAAATAACAAATGTAGGTCACTAAAATATGAAAGATCCTAAGCTTTACTCAAAATGTCAAAATTAGAGAAAAATAGAGATGCCATTTTTCCACCTGCTGTTCTTTTAGAATAAAGGCATATAACATCCAATTTTGGGGAGCATGCAAAGAAACAAGTACAAAACATATACTCTTGGTGGGAATGTAAATATGACAGACTTTGGAAGAACAATGTGACAGTGTGTATCCAGACCAGAAAAGGTTTGGATATTCACGTGCCCAGCAGTTCCAAAGTTAAAAATTCCTTCTGAATATACTCATGCACTCCAAGAGAGTCATACGAGTCTGAGAGAGTAGAGACTCTCCTTGTCATTTCATACCTTCCCAAGACCGGTGCATATCTTACATGTGTGTTAAGAAATTAAAAAAGAAAAAAAAATAGAAAACACAAAACTACCCTATATTTCTTACAGAACAAAATTAAAACTCCTTATTTTGTTATTTTTAAAGCACTTTGGCCTCTGACTCAAACCTGCCTTTTAAACTTTATTTCTCATTATATTTTTTCCACTTATTTTTCCAGATTGATTGAAATGCTTGCTTGGCACTGCACAGATCTTGTCATTTTGGTCTCCTCCCTGCTCCCCCAGCTTCAGTGCTAGTGGCCCCTGCTAAAGTGACCTCAGTCCTAACCCCACGTGTTCGAGTCCACCCATATCTCAACCAGGACCTCCTCTTTCAACCTCCACGGACACCCCAGCTGGAGCTGATCTCTCCCACCTGTGAGCTAGAATCACCCCCGAGTTCAGTTCTGTTTCAACACTCACCTCTTGGGCCTTACGTTATATTTCTGGTATGCCTACCACCCACCAGGTGCAGGAGACTGGACTGAAGCAGGCTCTGGGACTGATTGACCTTAGTGACCCCCTCCCCCACACCGTGCCTAGCACCAAGCCGGGCTCTGAAGTCGGTCGTTAGTGTTTGTGGTGTGTGAGCTGTGTCAGCAGGCCTGACACACCACCGTGTCATTAAGTAGGAGCAGAAGTAAGGATGGCCACACATTGTGGTCACGAGTATAAATTGGTGTAGCATTTTTTGGAGGAACAGCGAACGGCTGTTAGTCTGTGTCGGCAAGCGTCGAACCCCTGTGTGTTTGGAGGGCAGCATGGAACTCAGGCCCTGGATGCTTAACACCTTGCTCTTCTAAATCCGAGGTTGTGTGGGACCCCCATCAGGACCACATGGCGGAACTGGGGGCCACACCAGGACGCGGGCGCCCGTCTGGCCTCGTAGCTTTTTCTTCTCCTCCCAGAGTGCCATGCTCCCTCTTTCTCCCAAAGAACCTCATTGTTTATGAAGCTCCCAGTGAAAAAGGTGAAAGTCCACCCATTCAGGTGTCATCTCATCATTTGTATAATCGGGGAGTTGCATTTCTGAGCCGCCGACCCCTTTTCAGAACCTGCCTAGTTGAGATGTCACTTCCCTGACAGTGAGGCACTTAGGCTCCGAGAGAAAAATCACAATGTGCTCCCCCCCTTGCTCAAATTTTCCCTAACAATTAACGCCACACTAACTTGACACCCTCTTTCCTTGTTTGGCTTTGTAAACCCTGGTCCCCTTTTCTATTAATTCCAGACATTAATATTTTCTTTCACGCAACTGACGCCATTCACCCGTGAAACCGTTTGAACATTATGTAGCTGTCAAGATGCCTGGGGATTACCCAGGATGCTTTGCCTGTGAGAAAGTGACACCACCGAGGCCGGGTTTTGAGATGTTTATTTTGAGAGCACGCTGACAAGCATGAAGGCCCGATCCCAGAGTGGCAATTTCATTTAATTAAAGGCCTCTTTTTATTATAGTTTCCCCCCCGCTTTTTTTTTTTTATATATATATATCAGAATGATGGTTAAAGTCTGGCTTGCCAGAGGTGTTCTCATGTACTGTAAAGGGGAATGGGGGGGGGCGGAAGATTGCTCACTCACTAGTGACTAGTCCACTGAATGGCTTTGAATGCATTCCTTTTTACTGTCCTGTTCAGAGCTGCCAGTGAAAACTGGGTGTGTGTGTGTGTGTGTGTGTGTCTGTGTGTGTGTGTGTGTGTCTGTGTGTCCAAGTCTTTAAAATAAAGACTGCCGGGGGCTTCCATCCCTGGGTTGCCAAACTTAAAATGCGAGAGTCGAATACGTGTGTTTGTATGTGTGTGGTTTCATTTCTTCGTCTCAGAGTTAGAAGTCTTGCAATACCAGAAGTCTATCACCCAAATTATACCTTGGGTAATCTATGAAGGCTTCTAAACAATGTATATTATCTTGTTTTCTAGGGAAATCTCTTTCTGTTGAAATAATTGGGGAGGTATCGCATTTGCGTTCAGTCATTTTTAATATGGCAGCTAAATAGAAACCAAAAAAAAAGGCCAACGAAAATAGAAGCTTAAGGTAATAAAGGATGAGTATTAATGATTTGGTAAAGGTTTGCAACAGAGTAGCCTAATTGATTTTTGAGGTAATATCTTCAACTCTTTTGGCTTGACCTTAAAGCAGGAATTCATGTCCATAAATATATGGGACCTGTGTTGGGCACCATCCGCGGCACCTGGGATGTATATCGGGTAATATAGGTTGGTCTTTGTGCACTTATTCATGATTGTCTGTTTCACTGTCAATTATAATATACTAACTCCTCAAATTAGATTTTTTTCTTTCTTTGTGGCATTATTGGCTGGCCTTCAGTTCTCCCCTCACTGATTGTGCCTTCTTTATTCACCATTCACTGGGTATTAATTCACAAGTATGTCCCAAGTATGATGGCATGCGACAGACATGCACAACACAGAATTCACGGTTTATGTTTACCGCCTCACCCCCACCCCACCCCAAACTGATCTGGAAGTGGGGAGGAGGGTTCGTCATCAGCCCTTCTTTCTGCTTTGGATAGCGTAGCTGGAGGGACATTATTCATTCTCTTTGGCATCTGTTTCAAAGCTCCCTGGGAGGAGCTGGGCGGGTCAGGGGTGTTGGCCCTGAGGCCAGCTGAGGGCCTGGCTGGTGTGGGTGGCGTTCAGCCGGCCAGGGCGAGACAATATTCTCTGGCTTTCCTGCAGGTGCAGCAGACAGCAAAGAATGGCAACTTTGTCAGTTTAATCTCTATGCCCCCAGTTCTTGTCTTCGTCCTGTGGCCCCATCTTTTGAACCAGTGGTTTCAGAGATTGATTTATTTATTATGATTATATTCGAAAGTACAGAGTTCTGTTGAGTCAGCCATCTGGCCAAGTGTTTAAAAATGGTTTCTTTCCCTTTTCACGGACTTGCTGCCCTTCTTGGGAGGGGTGGGTTTCTCCCCAGGAATCCTGACACCGTCAGCTGGTGCCGGTGGATTTTGTTTCTGGAATTTTTGTGGGTAGTGTAGTGATGACATACCCAGAAGGAAACCAAACAGAAAACGCTCAAGGATCCCATTTGTATTCTACCACAAAAGGCAAAGAGGGATCAGTCATTTACCCCAGATTGTTTCATTTTTCTCTCTTCTCCACCTCTGGGGCCTTCAGTCCCTGCACAGGGAGACATTTGTCCTGGGTGTGCTCAGTGAAATTCTTTGAGCCAGGGCAGTGTGGAAAAAGAATCTTTACTTGATGGAGATCCTGGGCTTTAACGTGTATTTTTAAAACCTGTCTTGCTCTCTTTTCTTTTCTTTTAAAGGCACAAGCGATCCCTATGTGAAATTTAAGCTGAATGGGAAGACGCTGTACAAAAGTAAAGTCATATATAAGAACTTGAACCCAGTTTGGGATGAGATAGTTGTACTTCCAATTCAAAGCCTTGATCAAAAGCTCCGTGTGAAGGTAATCACAGATGGCTTTCAATTCTGCTCTTTGGTGTAAAGCGTTGATTTCTCAGCAGACAACGTCCCCAAATTCTGTTATTATTACTAAGCTCTGGGTGAAAAATATTAGCGTGGAAGGGATTATATATACCCTTCGTTGAAACTATGTTTTTCTCAGATCAGTGGTATATACTCCACAGAAAATCAGAGTGAAAATAATATCTCCATTGATTGTATTTAAACTTACTGCACGTGGAAGAATTATTGCAGCTGGTGTAGTGGCGACAAGTAGGGAAGCCTTTCTCATTAGGAATAACTTTATACTTAATAGAGCTTTAAGCTACTGGTTGTAAGCATCAGTTGCCCTAACATCTGGGTTAAAACTGCATGAGTTGAGTGGAGGATGGGATTGCTATAGAATATTTAGCAAATTTCTATTTAATTGGCAGATCTGCTCACCGTGGAAAATACTAAATTTTAATGAGAGACCATTGAAACTACAGAGAGTGCCCCATTGTGCGTTAACATTTTAACACATATGAATACTGCCTTAAGAGTATTTTCTGCTGTTGTTTTGGCTGTGGTAGGCAAAATGGGCAAGTGTGAGTAATCTTTGTTCTCACCATCGGCTTGGCCTAATTCCTCCTTAACTATACTGTACAAATTATTTTTTAGACCTAGGAGACCGAATTCAAAATTCCCAGCCTATTGCATTTATTAATAGTTGGATAAATTCAGTTGGTTTACCTTATTAATGCATTACTAGCCTCTTCCCTCTTTGTAGGTATATGATCGAGATTTAACTACATCTGATTTCATGGGTTCTGCGTTTGTCATGCTCAGAGATCTTGAGCTTAACAGGTACTGTATTTTTACCTTTTAATTGTGATTTTGAAGTTTAGCGGGAACTCAAGATAACGTTAAATTACATTTGTTTAGATTAAATGACAAAAAAAATCTGAATAAATGAAAGCGTGCTTTAAAATGTGAATTTTTCTATGATTTTAGCTCTTCTCTCCCAAACCTATGAGTCAGATATTAAATCTTCCACAGTGTGTTCTGAAATGTGTATTGGATTTTGAACTGTTAATATTCAGGTTCATTAACCTACCTAACCTAAAAATAAAACAAGTATTTAAATTTTATTTGGTAGTAAGAGAAAAGAATCCATTAACCAACTGTTGAATTAGGCAATGCCAAACAGTTCCCCTACTCTGAAGATGGTTGGGTTATTTTTACTGAATTTGGTGCTTTTTAAAACTTGTGTCTCACTGTTATGCAGAGGTAGGAGACTTTTTCTGTAAGCTCTCGATGCATTATAAGACTATCTAGTACTGCCCGTAAGTGCTAATGTTATTTGTTGCTTTTTGCTTGTAGAACGACTGAACATATTTTAAAATTGGAAGACCCAAACAGTTTAGAAGCGGACATGGGGGTGATTGTATTAAATTTGAGCCTAGTGGTAAAACAGGGTGATTTCAAGAGACATGTAAGTATGACCCTTTGTTTTCAAAATTCCCCACTGCAATTGTCCTTTGATAACTGGGTTCCCAGATGGCTGGCATTTTTTGTAATTATTTGGAGGGAAACAGATAATTGTATCAAGATGTAAAGTACCTATCTGTGGTTCTATGCATCCTTTCTTTTGGAACTCTGGAAAGAAAATTCTTTAAGGAATGATCTCTACTTTGGCTAGGGATGTGGATGTTGCTATTATTAAAATGCATATGCTTTTCCTAAGTGGTAAGGTTTCCATTAATTATTTTCTTAAGTACTGGATGACTTAGACATTATTCACTTATGCAAAGCAGTTCCTGGGATTTAATTATTACATTGTAAATTATTAAGGTGATCAAATACATATTTGTAGCATTCCAGTTTATTTTGTTTTAGCTATCACATTTTCTGTTGAGAGTACTTTCGGGGAGACATAAATTTTAATATCATCTGATCTATTATTACATGGATGTTTCTAGTTAATACATGGCATATTGAAGATCTCTCTAACACCAACAAAGCATTGGATTTTATGACGATTTGACTGGGACTGTGTTCTTATGAGCAAATATGTGACTACAAATCATAATCTAATTTTATATGCAGAGGTCAGACCTTATAATTCTAAGAATTAAAATAAGAACAAAAAGCATCTTTGATCATAACTTACTTGAAAGGTGTTTCAAAAGCCAACTAAAATACCTACTCGGAAGAGGACTAGAATGTGTTCAAATTTAAGCATGTTTAGACTATTGTGTGAAAATCTGAAGCCTGTTTGTAAATTAGGCCTCCAGTAGTACTTCTCGAATTGAGTCAGTGGGGTCAATGAGGAGAATATTCTTCATTTTGACATCACCTTTGCTTTTAGTTGTAATTTATTTTCATGGTGAAAATCAATTTACATGTAAACTCAGAAAATAGCAGAAAGGAATAGCAAAGTTGCACAGTGATTTTTCAGTTGCCAGAAAGTCAACTCAGTCATTGGTATTTTTAATTTGAATTCTTTACTTACGAGCATTTACTTGACAGTAACTGGGAAAAAAACCTTACCATTTATTAATTTTTTTAAAGAAATATTCCTTTTGAAGCTGGAAACCTTAATAAAGCTGATGTTGTGTTGTTAAAGTATCTTAAATTGATGTTGAAAATAAACTTTTTTTTTTCTATCCAACATTGTGAAGGAAGGTTTTCCTTCGCTTCTCTCAGCCTTGACAGTATTGCTATTAGATTCAGTGTCAATGTGTGTAGTAGGTGATTGGTTCCTTGATTTGGACGCCATGCTAAAATAATATGCAATGTAACTAAGTACACTTTCTCATGCTTTGAGAAGTTAAGTGGCCTTCTCAGTGTGGCCCCATCATTGAGCAATTGCTGGCTAATATGTTCTGAAAATTTTCTTACATATTTAAGTGGGGCTTAGAAAGTTGGATAATTTCTCATGAAAATAGCTGCCTATGTATTCCTGTTGTGAATGTTTCTCTAGTATATTGAATTATGTCTAGCGGTCATAGGGCCCTTAAAATATATTTAAATATTGCCAAAATTTGGAGTAATGCCATTTTAGTTAAAATGTATTTCACATTGCAGAGGTATTACTACTAGATGCTGCCTGAATTTGCTTTTGTAAAGAAAAACTTTTCAGAATCCTGAAAGGAGCCGCACTTGTCATCTTACTGAGTTTGGCCCTTTATTCCTCTGACCCTTCCCCACCTCTTTTCAAGTTTTCCAGACTGTATATCTGCCTGCTCCTGCACTTTCTTGTTTTCTTTGTTCTTTGCTTGTCTGATAGAAGTCTAGGGTGCAATATATTTCTTGTACATATATTTTATGGGGCATTATAATATAGAAAACCCTGCCTGCTCTCATTTGTTTGGATCAGTAGTTTTAGTTTTCTGTTTATGTACTTGATCAAAGTATCCCCAAGCAAGGAAACGTCATTCCCTGGCCGTGTGTGGTTATTCAACGTACACAGTGCGTATGGAGGCCTTTGGGGATAGATCAGGTATCAGAAAACATTTGTCCTTTTCACTAAGTGAATATTTAAAGACATCCTTATGTGGGGTTTTTAAATGGCAATAACTAACACTCAAGACTGGAAAGATAAGAAATCATTCGATTGGGAATCACTTGTTTGTAAATTTCCATCCTGGCAGTCTTTGTCACTCGAGAACCAGACTGACAAAAATCTGAAAACAAGCAGAGTGTCAGTAAACTCACCCTCACATCCAGGGATTGAAGTATATATAGACATGGTAGAGTCGGAAGGCAGGTGCTGGGTGGAAGGCTGACAAACCCACCATCTGTTTCTCTTTCTTGGGTTGTAGTTGGAATTGTGGGCTCGGTCATCAGACGGCCTGGATTTGAATCTCAGCTCTGCTACTTTCATGCTTTGAGAAGTTAAGTGGCCTTCTCAGTGTGATCAGGTCACATTCACAGAGTGTCTTAACCTCTCTCAACTACAGTTTCCTCACGTGTGAAATGGAGATTAAAAAAGTGTTTTACAGGATTGTGAAGACGGAGGTTATCAAATACAGTGTTTGGCATGGGGTAGGCTGTCAATATATGGTAGCTCTTAGTAGTGTAGTAAGAAGACAGGGATATTTATTTTCCATTAATTTCCTCATCTATTTTATCTTTTATGATTGTTAAAAAAAATCAAATGAGTTATATGTCAGAGAGCCCTAAATAGACAGGTGTACCTCTAAAATGGTAATTAATTTTGGTGGTTGTTTGGGTGAAAATATTTGTCAGTGTGATGTTGGGAAAATAGAAAAGGAACTGATTTTAATACCCAGATTGTAACATCTGTAATTCTGCAGCACATGCTAAGTGTTGGAGCTCACAGTTTCACCAGGGGAGGTGTTTTTAATAAAGAGTATGTTGAAGTCATTTCTGTACAGTGTTTGTAGTTGCTGGTCACGGGAATGTAAGTGGATTTCCCCCAAAGACTGTCTATTTTCTGGTTTCTAATGGATTGCAAAGATGTATTGGCAAAGTGGATAGGTCATTTGCCTAAAGGTATTTTTTCCTTAAGCATAATAGTAAATGTGGTCTGCTCGATTAGATTCATAATTGCGCTGTAATCTCCCAAATTTATCCAAGTTTGAACATCCAGTTAGCTGGTTAACCAGCCAGAGTAGAGCTTCGCAGTCCTGGACAGTGACAGGGGTAATGAGAGGATTTTGCTAGGAAAGAATTTTAATTGTAGACAAAATTCAGCAGTCTTAGCATGACAAATGAGAGATCAAAAGAGAACAGTGGTGAAGTTACTTGCTGTTCGGAAAATTTGTTCTTCCCTCCCTTGGTGCTGTATTAGCCTATTTTTCTTAATTGTGCAGGAACAGCTCAGATATTTTCCTCCTGTTACCTTAAAGATTGAGATTTGATCATTGGGGGTAAATGGAATTATTTTTTTTTTAGTATCTAAAGGTATGGAAGCCTAAGCATGCACTAACATTGTCCATGAACTTCTTAAATATTTTTAGAATACTATCTAAATATTTCAAGTAGGAGAAATCTGCCTTTGCAATTTGCTTTTAGACATGAAATTATAGAGCTTTAAGGCAATTAAAAGCATTTTAAGGGTCGAGAGCCTTCTCATACTAAGAACTGGTACTTCTAAAGATTGAGCAGTATTCATATGTCTTGTCTTCTTATTAGTGAATACTAGGAGACAATGATGTCACACAACCACAGAAATGTGATTTTTCTGTTTCCATTTTTTTGCTCAAATGTGTTTTCTCTGTAACCTCAGAACTTGGGTGTTAGTTGTTTGAATAGAGTGTGCACCATCTAACTAATATAATAATGGAATTATGTTATTAATGATTCGATTTCTCTCTTTCCTTTTGCCATTTTTCACCATCCGATGGACTCAATCTCCAGCGTTGGTCAAATCGGAAGCGATTGAGTACCAGCAAGGTAAATATACTTGTCTGTTTCTTTATGTCATTTGGGGAAAAGCTCATCTTTGTTGCAAACACAGATGTGCACTTGAATGGTATTATCCAACCTTTATACATAGTAACAGCATTCTCTTCTTCTCACTGTTGCAATGAATAAGAAGGAAACAACCTCCCTTTTTATTTCATTTAATTTCATTTAATAAGGGCATAACCAGATGTTGGAACTTATACATGTTTTCGTGGTGACATTTTATATGTACCAGGCATGTTAGAATGTTACACTTCATTAAGTCTGGATTATTTGGAGTTTAGTGCTGTTAGAATTCGTCCTTTAGGTAAAGTTGTATACCACTAGATGGAAACTAGCTTTGGTGTTGTAGGGGCAATGAAAAGATTAATGGAGAGGACTCTGCGGTATATTTTATAAATCTCTCTTCTATTAGTCTTATTTTACCATTTGTTACCTTTGTTGCTGAGAGTTTCTTGAAAGATTTCTTCATGAAGTACCAGTGATTTTTTTTTTTTTTTTTTACATTGCGAGTATCTTTTTAAGCGATTATAAACTGTTGTCCAATTCGTAAAAGCTCTCCTTGTACAAGGTAAGAAAGCATTGGTTAATCTATCTGGTTATTAAATTAGTATGTCATGAGTGACTACATGTCAAAGTTGGTGGGAACATGAACAAAACCAAGAAAGTATTTATACCTTAATTTCACTGCTCTTCTACTTTTTAAAGAGAAAGAACCAACATGGAGGTGACTGTGATATGTGTGTGTGTGTGTGTGTGTGTGTGTGTGTGTGTGTATGTATTTGGCAGATAACCCTGCAATCTTTGTATATACATTGTATATACATTGACACATACACTTAAGTGCACAAATGCATGCCCACTCTCATTTCTAACCTCATGGTTCTTCAGTTGTTTGCTTCTCTGTAAAATAAGGCAGTTGAAACAAAGGCTTTGTGAGTTTGTAAAAGTGTGTGTTTGTGTGTGTGTGTGTGTGTGTGTGTGTGTGTGTGTGTGTGAAAGAGAGAGACAGAATTGTCCCCTGACTAGCACTAGTCATTTGGAAAGACAAACTTTTCAAACCTTTTTTAAAATCCAAAGGAATCAAAGCCCACCTCTTAATAAAATGTATATCCTTTGCATTTTATACTCTCTAAAAATGACCACAATAGGTTGTTTTATTAACCAGTTCACTTGGTTTACAAACTGTTTTTTTTTTTTTTTGGTTTTGTTTTTTTTTTTTTAGAAATAAAATTAAGAGACCATTAGTAATGTGAAGCTGTCTCAAAAATTCCTCCAACTTTTGTCTTATTCCTTTATAGTCACTAGAGGGTAGAAGAACATCATTTCTTGCCACAGAAGGGAGCCCCACTCCTGCTGTCCCATATTAAGAGCTTCTGTAACCATCCGAAGCAGTAAAGTTTCCCGGCATGCTTTGGAGAAGCCTGACAAAGCAGTATTTTCTCGTTTATTGATTCTCCTGCTGCACTAAAACACTGGTACTGTACATCAATAACCATCTTTAGTTAGGGAGCTCCGGCCTGTGGAAGAGCTCTGGCAGTTTGTGGGAGAACATAAAGGCGAGAAAGAAAAATTGTGAGCTTGGGGAATATTGGAGTCTGGGGAAGACAGGAGACGTTATGGGAGAATGACCAAAGGAGTGAGGAGGGAGAGAAGAAATGTTGACGGCCTGGATAAAGATATCACAGATACGAAAGGCGCAGAAGATCCTGGAAACCAGTATTTATATCTGTACTGCAGACTTGTGTCTTCCCACCGAGCTCCTGTGTTCTTTTTTCCCCTCGTGGTCGTTTCTAGAATTTTGACTTCACTGCGCTGGGCTCAGAGACTTAATAAATGCCCAGACCTGGGGCCTGTGTTTAACAAAACCTTCGATGAGTAGAGCTCATTGAATGCCGCTCATGATCTTACATGAGAGATGCAGTTTATGTGTTGGTGAAGAACTTCCGTTGTTAGGTTGGCTTTTTGCTACTTAGAGTTTGCAGTTTTTGCGGAGAAAGTGAGGGAGCTTCTAATTTGACTTATGAAAATGAGTCCCATGGAAAATCTGTAGGCGTGATGATTAACCCTCTGTAAAAGTAGTTAAAATACCCTGATCAACCTATCTTGGTATTTTTTAAACTGTAAGCTTCTTCTTTTTTTTTTTTTAAGGCTTTCCATATTATATTTAAAAATGAGGCAACAGAAGTTTGACATAGAGATTACTATGCTATGAGTATCTAAAATTTTACTAGTCCTAAGTAATATATTCTCTATAAAACGTCATTGACTTTTTCACCTCAATCTTAGTCTTTTAATGGCTTAACTTTATTTGGGTAATTGCCTCTTAAACCCCATAAGTTTATAATTTTGCACCATCCAAAGGGGCCCAGAATGGCAGACTCTCTTCTAAAGTGTTTTCTTACTCCATTGACCTTGACCGTAATGTAGTAAATACATAAGAGATTGCCTTTAAAAAAAGTAGGTTTTGGTTTCACCCAGAGCCTCTGTTTACCTTCTGATGAGCATTTTAACGTGAGAAATTGAGAGTTGATTTAACAGGGCCTGAATCAGATAACTAGCTCTTTTTAGCTATTTATTATACATAATCTTTTCTGTGAGTAGACCTGTTTCCAAATCTTACTCTCTTTCTAATGCATTTAACACTTAGAGAAAATTAACAGCAGTGACTTCTCTAATATCACATAGTTTAATGGGGAAAAAAAAAACCCACAATGATAAAAGATGGAATTGAGAAATCACTGATTGTATTTAGAAATCTGTGCACCCACGCCCACACCCTTCCCCTGTGCTTTCTTTGGGTCTTTGCTGGTCCTGTGGCTGATCACAATTCCTCTTTCCTAGAATTTCCTTTATTGTACATGCATTTGTCCTGCGATAAATATGGATTTTTTTACATAGCCCCTCTTTTGACCACTGGTTTATACTGGGTATACCAATAATCCGAAGTAAGAGACCTGACCTATACCACTTCTGTGTATGAAATTAGTTGAGTAGTGGTGCCAGTCTTTGGGCTGTTCAGCTTCATATTCTTCCATCTTTGTTCCTCTCTGTTATTACAGAGGCTGATAACCACAGGGTATGTTTTCTAGGTTCCCCTGTCAGGTGGCCTCCAACTGGCTTTATACCATGAGAGGAGTTGGTAGGATACTACCGGGTAGGAGAATTTCCAGGATATATCTCCCTTTTCCCTCTGTTTCATGTGGTGTCTGGACATGGACGGTATTTTGCATTTTCCCTTAGACCTGCCATGGTTTCAGCTTCTACCAGGTGAGCCTGACTCTAATATTTACTCTTTTTTGCCTCACTCCCCAGGACTTGCAAAACCTCAGCCCAAGGGCACAAATCTAGCCCTATGTCTGCGTTTGCAGGTAATGTTGCAACACAGCAGTACCCATCTGGGTAAGCATTGTCTCTACCTGGCAGCTGCAGAGTACTGCAGTTGGGGCAGAGACCTAACAGCCTGAAGCCTGAATACTTACTCTCTGGACCTTGGCAGGGAAAATTTGTCCCCCCTCTCCCCCCGCGCCCCCAGACCTGCCAGCTCCAGCCCCAGAGTGTTAGGGAGGGCTTCATTCTGTTGCCTACCTTAGGTTTTCTCAGCCCTGTCTGTTTGGTCTCTCAGGCATCCTATACCTGTGAGACCAGTTCTCTGCACTGTATCCCTTCTATTTTCAGTACCCATTGTGGTTCTCTTTTCCCGTTGTATTCTGATGCAACCTGTAGGGGCTAAGCCTTTGCTATTGGCTTTTTTTGGATACTTTTAAAATTGCCATTACTTTGTAAGAATCATGAATCACAGGGTAAGTATTCTGCATGAATTTAGGTTATACCCTCTCTGTTTTCCTTCGAGTTTATTCCTTTTGCTCTTATCTGTCCGACATCTAAGACTTATGGAAAGCCGTCTGTAAATCTATATAACTATCTCTATCTCTGTCTACCTAATCTAATCTCATCTACCTAATTTATTTGTCTATATATCTGTCTGTATCTCTTTAACCTAGTTTATTTGTCTGTCTGCATGTCTATGTCTGTCTATCATCTGTCTCGAAGTCGCACTGCATGGGCCCAATGCTGAATCTCTTAACCCCGATGTCTCTGCTGCCTTGTTATGAAGTCTAGGTCAGCATTACCCTGGTCAGGAAGACCTCTAGGGGCTTTCCTCATTTCTGGGGGGTTTCAGTCATGTTCAGGTAAGGCCATGAATCTGTTGGCACTCTCCAATCTCATGTGTTCTCCGGACCAGAAAAACAGAGCCACTGCCTCCCAAAAGTTTTCATCAAATGTCTCCTCTCAATGACATAAGAGTCCGCTTTGGCTCAAAGCCTGTCACTGAGCACATACTAGGTTGGCCGGAATACTGTCCTGAGGATTCAGAGATAAACCAGACTTGGCCATTGTGATTGCTGAGTCAGCGGGAGACAAGAGAGTAGAGAGGTAGGAGTATTTTGAGGGCATGGTTAGACCCGATGCTAGCCTTGCAGGTGGGCTGAAAGCTGGGGACAGAGAAAGACTGCAGTGAATCTTCCCAAATGAGAGGGAGGAAGAAGTGAATTGAGATATGACCATATAAAATAATGTGGTCCATGGCAAGTGCTCCAAAGCATTTATTATCAGGCTTCAACCAATTGGGTTTTCAAAGTGGAGCCCCTGGGACCAGCAGCATCAGGAGCACCTGGAAATTGTTGGAAATGTGAATTCATGACCCACTCCACCCTCCCAACATTTCGGACATCTTGAATTGAACTCTGTGGATGGAGCCCAGCAATCTTTTAGCAAGCCTTGCAGGTGATTCTGAAGCAGGTTCAAGTTTGAGAACCGTTGGTGTGGACTTGGGTCTGCGTTGGGGTGTTGGGAAGAGCAGGAGACAAAGCTAGAAGCTAGAAGACAAAGCTGCTAAGTCTTAGGTAGTGATGGAGTTAGGGTGAAGCGAGAGCAGTGTCCAGAGTGCACAACATCCACAGGTACTCAGGGGCCAGCCCTGCCCATTGCAGAAGTCTGAGAATGAGTGTTTTGCTTGCTCCACTGTATAGGGAGGTAGGGCAGGTCCTGGATAGGGATGCCCTCCTAGATAGGGATGCCCTTGAAGCATTGTACCTGAAGGAGAGACATAGAAACGTGCAACACAGAAGGGAATCCAGAAATACTGCACACTGGTGTTATTACATATGAGCACAGCATTTAACTTTGACCTTCCTAGGGGTTAGGATGAAAAAGAAGATCTTGTTGAATCATGTGGCCTTCACTTTTTTTTCTTTTCGCTTTAGGTTTTAAGGATAGGAAATGTGTTAGGAACATTTTCCTGGTCCTAATCCCTGAGAAATGGGTATTTATAGACTGTATCAAATTTTTAAAAAATCTTCATCTTTTATTTTGGAGTGCAAAAAACAGAGCAATGGCATTTTTTCACAATGAAAAAAATGTTAAATTTTGTATAAAACTTTTCTAGTTAATGTGTCTGTACAACCTGCAGGTTATTCATTATCCTTGGGACTATAATCTAGTTATCATGTACAGCTATAAATCTCCTGGTCCATGTCCATGTCCTTGTGGCAAATTTAAAAGGCTTTCTTTATATCCTTATGCAAAGGTTTTTTTTTGTGTGTGTGTGTGGTTCTAAGAGAATTTATGCCTACAGGATCCTCTTCGGATGATATAAGAAGCTGCCAGGAGCTTCTCTGGGAGCCTGTTGCATGAATGTATGGATCTTCTCATGTCATGCTATAAAAGCTGTTGACAATGAACAGTTGTTTTACATGTGAAAAAAAAAAAGCTTGGAAGGAGTATTTCAGGGAAACCTTTTATAGACTGAATGTTCTCCCTTAGCTTTTCTAAGCAATGCCAACAGAGTTGAATCTTGTTTTGTTGTTCATTTAGCTTACAAAGTTAGTTAATTTTTTTCCATGCATTTGTTTCCACTGACACCTCCTTTCTCACAAAGACCTAGGAAAACTAACTCATGAGAGTCAAAATAGGACATGTTGGTGGCATTAGAATCCCTATTTTCATATTCCTATAACAGATCATAGAGAGAGTACCCACACAGTGTTTGGCACCTAGTAAGTATGCCTTCCTAGAAAAATCTTGTGAACATATTTTCCCGTTGCCCCTCTTTTTCATTCCTATCTTTTAAAAATTTGGTTGGTATTTTGTCCCACCCGAGGGAGGGCTTTGGATAATTGTCCTGTAGTATTGGTCAGCATGGTCTGTTCTGGAGTGTGGCCTAGATGACTTTTGATGATTGCTTTTGATGACTATAGGCTGTGGCCCCTACTCCTTTCAAGATCTTTCTTTCCTCCTAACCCGTCTGCCATTCTTCCTGGCCCGCAACAGAGAGGAGGCCCCTTGCTGACGTGCCTGTCATTTCTGGGTTTTCTTCTGCGTCATGCCAAGAGACTGGAGTCCACATCACCATCTCCCCAGCATGCCACTTGACCGGGATCCTCCAGTAAGGCGTGTGGCCAAGCTGTAATCCGTTTTATACGTCCCAGGAATGATAGTCATGCACCGTTTTAAGAGTCTGTGCCTAGATCACAAACTTGTGAAGATTCTCCACAGTTCTTACTTTCAGTTTTACTCTCTCTTTATCCCTCCTTATTTGTCCCTGGGATTGTCATGACCCGGAAGTAAATTGTTCCTGAAGCTTTTCATTTTTCTGAAAGTCCATGTGGTTTTTCTTTTTTCTTTTCCTTTTTTTTTTTTTAAGATTTATTTATTTTACAAAAAAAAAATTATTTATTTTAGAGAGAAAGAGTGTGCGGGGAGGGGAGGGTGGGCAGAGGGAGAGAGAGAATCTCAGGCAGACAGATAACTCCCCCCTGAGCGTAGAGCCTGACGTGGGACTAGATCCCACAACCCTGAGACCAAACCATGACCTGAGCCAAGAGTCAGACTCTTAAACCAACTGAGTCACCTGGGTGCCCCATGAAAGTCAGTATGTTTCTAAGTTAAATATCATATACCTCGTATTCACTGGTAATAACTAACGTGTGTGCTTCCGACGGAAGTCATGATTTCTGTTCAGAGAAAGGGTGTGGATTTGGTGGGGTGGGGATTGAGGAAGAGAGAGAGCCTATGAATGAAACAACATAGAAACAGTGAAAGGTTCTGATCCTTTGGGAGGAAGGAGAAAAATAACAAAACCCTGATGTACTATATTTTATCCTTTATGTCGGCTGAGAAATTAGGGTCAGGACCCAGAAACTTTGCTCTATCTCCTGGTGTTTGTTTCAGCTCAGGTGGGGTGGGCTTCTCCTTTGATGGGTCATTTCCTTCTCTCCTTTCACATTCCAAGCTGCATTAAGATGACAAATTTCACTTATAGGCTCAGGCACAGACATGAAAACTTGAGCTATGGAGTTAGCGGAGTGAGTGCAGGGGATTGGATTGATTGTGGGGAGAAAGGGATCTTTTGAAGAGCACAAAAGATTTGGGGAGCCCAGCTCTGAATCAGAGCTCCCAGAGGATGGCCCCTACCGTACCTGCCTCTCCCGCTGACTGCGCTCTTAAGCCTCATCACTTGTCTCAGGGCTGAAGACAAATAAATGTTGAAGTAATTAAGACACTTCTTTCGAGCACACATACACCCCAGAATATGTTGCTCATAGACAGAATTTTATTTGGACATAACCTTGTAGTGGGTTTTGCAGAAAGATTGAGGGTAAAACGAGGAGAATAAAGGCCCTGTGTTTTTTCTGTCTGTGAACTCTGAAGTAAATAGTTCACTTTTCCTATCCTGCCTTTAGTAAGGGGAAAAAAAAAAAAATCTTGGACGGCAAAGACCAAGTCCGTCACATCAAACATGACTGCGTTAAACACTAAAATGTTCAAAGTCCGACTGAGATAGATAAAGGCTTTGATGGAAAGTGGATATTTCCCAGGGACATTACAAGCAATAATCCAGATGTTATGGTGTAATGCAACGAGTGTCCGTGGATAGATCAGGAGCTCTAGCCAAGCCGCGCCTGATGTAGGCCTTAGCCTTGCCCTCCCATGCTGTTCCGCCATATGGAACCTATCTCTCGGCCCCCTTAATAACCAGCTTTGGATTCCATTTTCACAGAGCTCATAGAGCTAAGTGGGGCTGTTTTATGGACAAGTTAGATAGAAGCCTTTCCAAGATAAACATCCAATTTGAAATTAGGACATACCAAGCCACAAAATTATTTTAGGGCATATTTCATGGAAGTACTGCCATTTTTCTTAGGCAATTGCCAGACTGTAGGATGCCCTTTGATCCCTCGTGGACATTACTCCCTTCTTTATAAAAAGGATCTTGAAATAGTTGCAGTGTTTAGGGAGGAATATATCTGTCGGAGCTTTGAAGCATGGCCATGGGACAGGTCATGCCTTAGCTTGTTGGTTGGCAAGTCAAACTTTAAAAAGAAAAAAATTTAAAAAAAGGAATTGTAGCAGGATATATGAATCCAAATCTCATTTTTCTCTTAAAGATAGAAATTCTCAGCCCGTATACCTAATAAGCTATAAAATGTATTCAGCGTATCCAGATCTATATGCTTACATATAGATTTATAAACACATGCATATGTTTGTATATGCGTCTATTTATATGCTGTGTTCTTTAATAAACTTGAAATTGCTTAACTTTATTTCATAAAGTTTCATTATTGAATATATTCTATCCACAAACGAACTGAAAACAGAAGTTAAGAAAGGATTGCCCATGTTCTCCAGAGGAGTGGGATTTTTTTTTTTTCTTTTTAAAATCTCACGCACCCTCCCTGCTCTGTCTCAGCACCTCCAAAACTTGTGTGTGTGCATCCACGCACACATGCACACGCCTGCATTTTAAGAGAAAAGCAACACAGATGTGAGGTTTGAGAGTATAGATTTCCTTAAATGTGTTTTGTTTAAGGCAGTCACAGAATGACCAACCAAATGCTTGGTGTGGTACTGCTGCATCATTTTTAAAAGTGGTGGAGTGACATGTGTTGGATGAGGTAAGCTGGTATATAATTAATACGATACTGACATACCATTTGTTGTGATAAATTGTGACTAACCGGTGTCCGAGCAAATTGGTGTCTGAATGATCTCGAAGATATATTGAGTAGATGACAGGAATGAATATATAGTGTTAGAAATTCATTGCTTTACTGTGGTACTTGATGCCATTTACATTCTTCAGTCCATTTATTTCTCCTTCAAATAAAGCAGTCCATGCTTGTACCATTTCACGTTATTGAGCGGCGAACGTAAATGAACTCCGCCAACTAAATGCAGCATGTGGATCATGTGGGGATCCTCATTCAGACAAACTAACCATAAAAAAAAAAAAAAAGACATGGTTGAGACCTTCAGGGAAATGTGGATATGTGCTGGGTATTTAATGATATTAAGGGAATTATGGTTACTTTTGTGGAGTGTTGTGATCATGGCATGGTGCTTATGGAAAAACAAATACGGATTTTTGCTTTCAAATATTTCAGCCAGAGAAAAATAGTGAAGGGATACATGAAATCAGATTGGCAAAATGTTGAAGCAGATGAATAAGTACGTGGAGACTTATATACCATTCTCTCTGCCTTTGTGTATGTTTGAAAATTTACGTAAAGAAAATTAAAAATAAAAGTGTGCTTGTCCTCTTTATAATTTAATAATAGGGGATGTTTGCTTTTTTCTATATTCTGTTTAAGGTGTGTGTGAGTGTGCATGAGTAATATAATTTAGAAAAGGAAAAAAAAAAGTAAACAGTTACTGAATCTGTACTGGATCCCAGGCACTGTGCTAAGTGCTTTCTACATCCTTCCCCTCCCTGTACATCTGCAAAGCTCATTTGGCTGGCTAGCTGACTGCAGGCTGGATCTGGAGTTGTGAATCTCACAGTTGTGTTGGGCTTTTTAGTAGTAGCCCAAGGAATACAGGGAAGTGTGGACAGATTCAAGTGTGAAGGATAAATTCAAAACCATTATTTCTGAATACCCAGAGGAATTTTGTTTCCCTGTAAAGCAGTGCCTTGCTCTTCTCTCTGTTTCCCAGAACACCCTTTTTCCCTTCCTACTATTAAAATAGCTGAAGGCCCTGATGAAGAATTCCTACCAAGGAGCACATCTGGGTGGGAGTATAGGCCAGTGCCAAATCCAAGTGTTGCTCCCAATCATCCTTCACTATATTGTTATAAGTCCAGTGCTCGAGAAGGAAATCACATAACTGTGCTTGCAGGTTTGCAAAATCAATGAAGACTAATAACACTTTCACCAGTCAGGGAGTGCTATTCATAATCCCATATTGAAAGCTGGAATTCCTGTGATCACCAAAGTCACACTCAAGAATTATCAGCAAGTTTATATGTCATCTTCTTTGCTTTAGTCCTCTTTGATACGTAACCTGCGGCTCTCAGAGTCCTTGAGAAAGAACCAACTCTGGAATGGGATTATAAGTATAACGTTGTTGGAAGGGAAGAATGTCTCAGGAGGAAGCATGACAGAGATGTTTGTCCAGTTAAAACTGGGAGATCAGAGGTATAAAAGTAAGGTAAGTTCTGTCAATTCCTTAAGAAGTAGAAAATCTTTCATAATAAAGGAACTGAAAAAAAAATGTTTTCCACTCTGAATTTCACAAGAAGAGGAGAAATTTATTTTTAGCCCTCATAACTTTATTAGGAGCATTCCAGACAACAAAATAATTGTATAGCTGCAGTCAATTAATATACCTATTGGGTTGCTTGGCATAATTTATTTTAATATAGTAACTGGAACTAGAGAAAGCTTATTAAATAACAGATTTGGATGCATGATTTATTTTTGTTTTAAAAATAAGCAAACATTATTTCAAAGATTGCAGGAAAGGTATAATTAAATATTTTCAAAATCCTACAAAAATAAAATCACGTAATGTATTATATTTGGGTGAAAACAGTCGAGATAACAAAAAATATTTTCAAAATCATATACTCTTTGCTTTCTCTTACTTGTTAGTATTAACACCAAAAATAGACATTTGATGCTGGTTGTTGTGATTTTTTTTTTTTAAACTGAAGTATTAGTGATTTGTTTTGAACAAAAGTAATGGCTTTTTTTAGCTGCCTTTAAAACTCAATCACCTTACTCTCCTGAAACAAATTCCACTTAATTTTTAATCTTAGTAATTTGGTGTGGTTTTTATTTCAAAAACCATAGTCTCCAAACCATGGTAATGAATTAGTTTTGCATAACTGTCAGACAGGAATATTTCCTCGGTTTTATGGATTGGGGGAACTAGGGTACTTGAAAGTTGTCACTTGCCAAAAGCCACGTATCAAAAAACAAACAAAACAAAACATTGGTGGAAGATTTTGAACATAGACCCGAGGATATTTGCAATTTGGACTTTACAGGGTAGAGGACGTGACACATGCAAAGACCAGTGCACTTGGGAAATGATTTAGGGAGCAAGAGGTTTCTCTGTTGCATGCTCTTCAGTGCAAAATCAAACATTAAACATCACTTACTCCACCACAAGGAGTAAAAAATTGAAGCTCACACCAGAGAATCGTTTTTGAGAAATGTGAAAAATTCTGGGTGAGTTACAGCAGAATTGGGCAGATGATTATTTTAATCAGGTAGTTTCAGGCTGTACCTGACAGCGTAGGTATCCAGGGTGAACACATCTCTCCACTAAGATTCCTTTAGCCAGCCCAGGGTCAGGCTAAGGATTTATAGAAAAATTATTCATCGCTAAGTACACTTTGCCCTTTGGACTAAGGTGGAGTGCAGAATTAGTCCAGTATTTGCTACAGTTCCCCTTGGGGAATATCACATTAAATTTGTGGTCAGATATTTTTTTTTTCCCATGGTTTCTAAATTCTGTGATGATATGTTTTATAAGCTCAATGTGAGAAAGAGCTTAAATGATATTGCATGATGTTGGCTACAGCCGATGTCTGAGTTGTCCCCATTTTCCCTTGCAAGAATAGTTTGGCGCTCGGATTTAATAGTTGACTCAGTGCTTCTAGCCTGATAGTCCGTGCCCAGCATTCTTGCTCCATTTTATTCACAAATTCAGTCTCTGGGTAAATGAAACAAAAGCAAAAAATGCTGCTAACAGATCAAACACATAAGCTGTTTGCAGTCACTGGAAGAACACAGAAACACTTGTGGAGTTTTCAAACCAGGCTGTTTACTTTTTTAGTGTGGCTGTAGTGGGGCTTCTCCGTCTTTCTCTCAAGTGACTGGATTCAGTGAACTCAGATGTTAAAAACAGGCAGGAATGTCCCAGTGATGGATTTTTCATGCAATGTATAGGACAGATGTGAATGAACACCTCAGCCTGCTAATTTATATACTTCTTAAGCCAGCGCTGAATGGATGTGCTAATAAAACTGTTACTTACTTGCATTCGATTAACCAATGAGGAGTATCTTTTGTAAGAGAGAGCAACTGTAACTGTCTATTGAGATATGTTTTATATGTCTATAATATATATATAATTTATGGTTCCTTGTGGGATAATTCTGGTGGGGTCACTCTTGCTAATGGGCTGGATAAATTCTTGAATCTGCGGGTGAGCTAGACGGGTAACGATGGTTTGCCAATTCCCGAAACCTCAAAGTCCCTTTCGTTCCAAAACAGAAAGTTTAACTTTCTAAGGGAGAGGCACATCGTCACGATCTCTTGCCATGTAGAAATGAAATGAATGTCTGTAGCTGCTGTAGCAATGAATGGCATTTTAAGAAAATAAATATTATAACTGCATGTTTTCTAGACACTGTGTAAGAGTGCAAATCCGCAGTGGCGGGAACAGTTTGACTTTCACTACTTCTCTGACAGGATGGGCATTTTGGACATTGAAGTGTGGGGAAAGGACAGCAGAAAGCATGAGGAGCGTCTGGGCACGTGAGTCTGCTCTGCTTTCTAACTCAGGGGAGATGTGTGTGGAGCTTGTTTCTGCATGAGGCTGGTCAGAGAGAATGTCATGATCTGTTTGGGCTTAGAGTAAAACCTCACATCCCCACCCCAGCAGCCATAAGTAAGCTGGACCCTAACCTGGGGGAAAATCTTGTTTTGTTTTAACTGGTAAATGTCACTTCATACCGATTAAAACAGAAGAAAATAGTGTGTGTCGGGAATTCTTTAAAAAATGTTACTGTGCCATCTCAGGCTGTTTGGGAAATGTTTATGCACGGGTCAGTCCACTTATACACAATTTTTTTCCCCAATAAATACAGTACAATAAGGTAAATGTATTTTCTCTTCCTTATGATTTTTTTTTTTAAGTAACAGTTTCTTTTCCCTAGCGAACTTTATTGTGAGAATACAGATAACCTACGAAATATGTGTTAACTGTTTATATTATCAGTAGGGCTTCCGGTCAACAGAAGAGGGCTATATAGTAGTTGAGTTTGGGGGGAGTGAAAAGTTATGCACAGGTTTTGGACTGTGCTGGGGCATCGGCACCTCTGACCCCTGCACTGTTCAGTAATCACCTATGTAAATTTCCAATGTACCCTATAATTTTGGTTCTGCTGCTTAGTAAAATACCATATAATTTAGTAAGAAGATGAAGCTAGGTGTCTCAAAATGGTGGGAAAATTTTCAGTGTCCTTGATGAGCTTTGTGGCAAACATAATGAAATCTATTGAGGCGAGATCTATTTCCTTTCATTTCTTTACTCTGCACCCTCCCAACTTAATTGAGGGGCTTACCCATACGTAATGAGCAATACCGTGAATGTTATAGGTTCCTTATTGTAGCAATACCATTAAGTGAGATTGTGCCCGCACCCTGGCTGGCCCTTGGGAAGTACCATGGAAATGGTGGTGGAAAGATCATCTCTGATCTTACAGATAGCCCTGCAAGTTAGTAGCATTTTTCCTATTCTGTGGAAGAGGGAATAGAGTGCAAGAGGCTTACAATTCACTTGGCCATGGACTTCAGAGCAGTGAATGCCAGGGCTAGGATTCTGTGTTTTCCGAGACCAATTTTTTTTCCATGAAATCACTGCCTTTTGTCCATCGCATATACATACAATTTGTATCCAAATCTTAAATCTAGGATACAAGCATTCAAAGGGCTCTCAACAGCTGTTTGACATCTTTTCCAAACCAGAGTCTCTGGAACCCTGGATTCAGAGAGGTGCCTGGGGCTCACCACTTGGAGAGAAAGGGGGAGGGTTCTGTTAAAACCTCTATCCTGAGGCCAGAGCATCTCAACTTTTACTTCTCTTCTATATTGGGGTTCTAATTGAGGGAACGTCTTATTGCCGAAAGCTGAAAATTGAAAATGACTCCTCTAATAGAAACCCGTTGATTCACTGACGAGGGAATGCAGAGGCCCAGAGCAGTGAATGTTTTTCCATCAGCAGGGAACTTACAGGCAAAAATGGGGCGAGACCCAGCTAACCCAGTACTTCGTGCACTGCTTTTTCTGGGTAAAATACTGAGCACAGCGTCTGGCACACAGACTGTTAGCTCTCCTTGCTGTCATCATCCCATCCCTCACCAGCAGCTCTCCTGGGATACATAAGTGGGGAGTTTGGTACCCATGGAACATTCCTGCCATGTTTTTCCATGGAGGCACCATGTTCCGTGGGACTGTCTGGCATGTTGCAGGATGTTTAGTAAATCTGGCTCTTACCCACCTGATACCTGTTGCTTTCCCCAGTTAGTATGTGGGAAATATACACAAGACACATCGCATTCCATCACGCATATCCAGACACCCCCTTGGGGAACAGCCTGCCACCATTTGAGACCTCGGCTCTTCAGCCTCCGTGTGGCATAGCCCTGGTTGTATCCCTTTGTGCAGCCCTCGTCCCCGATGCTGTGCTTATCCCACAGGTGGCAGTCATTGCTTCATCGACAACCCCATGGGCCAGGTTGGTGCTTTGGGATAGCAAACGAGGTCATGTCACACCCTCCAGCTTTTGCAGGGGGTGGCCCCCTAGTCATCTCGCAGATGACTTTAGCCTGGTCTCGTATCTCCCTCCTGCGTCTACACAGTGTAACTGAGACACTTCAGACATTTCTCGGGACCTCTGACACTTGTCATCACTGTGACATACCAGTGCCCTGCCAACACCCATGGCAGGAGGATCAGAAACTTTGTGCTAGCTCATGCAGCCGAGGATGAGTTCTGTAAATGCACAAACGCAGAGAACTCTGTGTCCCAAAGCGTTATCTGAGTGGTGGGGATTTGGGCTTCCAGTGATGAATGGCCAATGTGTTATTTTAGGAGGTGCAAAGAATAATACCCTTCCCATTTCACACATCACTGTGCTGTCCCGTTTCCTTACATAATAGGAAATGCTTTTCCAGATGAGTGTTAAGTTTCTCCACAGCCACAAAAAATAATTTAAGATGTCCCTTTTCTTCTATGTGTTGTCATCGGAGTATGCATTTATTTTACTTATTTCCTGTTTGTAACTTAGACGTGTACCTGTCCCAGGGGTCATGATGTCCTTCCTCTTCATGGATTTTAAAGGAGCTTTTTGGTATCCTTTCCTTTTTCCTCTCCTGAGGTACAAAAGATAACAAAAGCATCTCTTGTGAGCTGGCTACACAGCATTACCCTGCAGTGGGGTGAAACCTACTGCTTCTCAGAGTTAAACATGAGGTGGTGTCAGCATATGCTGAAACTCACTGACCTGTTACATACTGTTCCTTCCCACTTCAAATTTCTCACTTATTTTCTCATTTCATTTTCTTTGTTGTTTATAATTTTAAGGCTCGGTTATTTTATCCACCTGTGGTTGGGAAATACCTTTTTGCATGAGGAAACTCTCCGACAGTGTGCATGAGTCATAATTGTTTCCTAAGACATGTTGCATATTTTGTTTTTGGAGAACACCTTGATGCTAGTCATTTAAAGCCCTACGTGGCCTCTCTGAGGAAATTCTCATCAGTGAAGCTTCCCTTTGCAGGCAGATTGACATAAGGAAGGGAGCACCAGCTTGGAGTTGCACATTCAGGGCTTGCTGAACCACAGAGTTTGTTAGCTGTGTGACCTCGGGCAATGGATTTGTTTGTGAAATTGGGCTTTCTTTCCATGCAGTGGGGTCCGGTCAGCAACAGTGTCTACATGATACCTAGGTCTTTTATCAGCACTTAAATGCTAGATATTATTATTACTATTAATTTTGAGATTGTTCTGTATGACAACTGTAGATCCCCACAACATTTGCAACTAAAATTATGCAATTTAAGAAAAAGAAATATGGCTAGTAAAATTCAGTGTGTGTGTGTGTGTGTATAGTGTATATATATTGCATATATATATTTTTGTATATATATATTGCATATATGTATATTTTTCAAAACAGTATAGACATTTTTTTGAAATTTTTTGCAGAAGTTGGCAGTGAATATCTTCAAGGACATGGTGCAAAAGACGTTTGTTGACTAAAGGATTGAGCAGCGGCAATGGCATTGCTGGGGTGCTAGCTTGGTGATGGAGATGATGAGCCAAGGTCTCAACTGGTGGCATGCTGTTGCCCAAGGGGGTTTCTGGATATGTGTCTCCTAAGTCACATGGAACTTTCTGAAATCTCCTTGTGCCATGGTTCCCCTGTTGTCTTCCACTGAGCCACAAGTTATTCCCAAGGGGGTCAAGGCTGGTCCCCAGATCCAGCATCCCATGGACCATAGTGCCTACAAACTCTAGTGTTTATTCATGAGCAAAACCAAATCAAAACGAAAACAGAAAAATTACCAAAAAAACCCAGTCTCTGATTTTAAAATACATCAATGGTCCAGAGACAGTGAACTTTTTGGGGGAGTAAGAAATAAAGCTAAGTTGAACCTGCTCCAACTTTTAAACAAAACGGCAAGAGTATAAATATAGATCATCCCTTTGTAAACCTGGGCCATTTCAACACAATTGTTTTGTTTTCTTCAAGCCTATTTTACATTTCAAAGTGATTTTAGAGATTAACTCGTTATAGAATATTCTAGGCTTTAGTTTTGAAAAGTTACTAATGAGAAAGTTCGAGTCCATTTTAACTGGGCTACCACAGAATCAACCTGCAGTCCCACGTGGTGCCCTGGAAAGTGGCTCTGACATTCTCCCAGTTTATTAGCGACTCTGATGTGGTGGAGAAGCGGGGCTGGGATATTTCTCTGGACAAACTGCACCGCGTGTCGTCGATCTGCTTTTACAACCCGGCTTGACACATTCACCGTTTTCTTCATGTTCACCCCCTTCCTTCACCTCCGAGATTTACAGCCTTTAAAACTACAGCACTCTTGTCTGCCCCTCGCATTTAAGTTAAAAGCTGGTCAGTCTGTAATATAAAACAGGGAATTATGGTAATGAATAAGAGGTTAAAAGCTATCATGGCAAGTGAAACTTGAGCAGGTTTGGGTGACTGATATGGCAAAATTATGTGTTGAATTAAAACATTAAAATGTAGCGGGATTAATGGAGAAAGACAAGAACAGGAGGTCAGAAACAATGCTTAAATCAGCACATTCACAGCCTGTAGGCTAGAGAGGATAGCTTTACTATATGCCTGGAGGAGAAAAAAAGTAGTAATTAAGTCCTTGTCTTCTTTAGGTGAAGAGAACTGTGGACTTTTCAATCTGGGAGGCACCTAGTAAATATATTTATTTCCATTCCTTTCTTATGTGGGGGAGGAATTAGTGCACAGTATTTAGATGGTTAACAAAAAACACTTGCCTTTGTCATTTGGAGTTTTTGACTTTGAGCTTCATTATGCCACTGGCCTTCATTTTTTTGTTTGTTCACTCTATTCAAGAAATACAGAGCACGTCATGTACCGGATACTGCAAAGATTCAGCAGAAAATGAGTGATGGACGCTATCCTCAGACCCGAAAAAGTTTGGGGCTGCTTCAAGTTGTCAGGCAGCAGCTTGTGGGGGTGGGGGGAGAGCAGCTTCCTGGAAGAACAGAGATGGGTGGGTTAGCCTGACGAGATTGGAGGAAGAACTTTCAGGAAGATGGAACAACATGGGCAAAGGTCAAGACAGAGGAGAGAAGGCATTCTGAGAAGCTTGAAAGGAATGAGAAGGGTGGGCAGTGTCATGAGATGAGATCTGAGAGCAGAGCAGGAGTGAGGTCACAAAGCCATCCGATTCCATCTCCTGCAAAGGAACAATGGTGGTTTTTCTCTAGACACAAATGCATGGGGGCCCCTGCTATTTTGTTTCCATAATATAAAGGTTGTTACAGTAGCGGGCTCTTACAGACCAAATATTTTAAGATCAGATTTTGGAATGAGAATTTCCTGGTGACCTAAGGGCCAGCGTGTGGCACCTTCTGAATGACTGTCCAAACACGGTCACTTCTCTTGTGTGTGAAGTCACACATGAAGCCACAGGAACAGACCTGATTTGGTAAGGCTCATTAATCACACAGATGGTCTGAGTGTGTGTTTTCCACGTTGTTCTCAACAGAAAGAAGAGCAGTTTTATAAGTTTTATGGCTTTATTGGTTTTTATTCAGTGCATCATTGGATACGTTGGCCAGAGTTTCTTGGGCTATGGTGAGTTAAGAGCTATGCTTTAGGGGTGCCTGGCTGGCTCAGTTGGAAGAGCATGTGACTCTTGATCTTGGGGTCATGAGTTCAAGTCCCATGTGGGGTCTAGGAATTTCTTAAATAAAGAATTAAAAAGTTATGCTTTCAAAATTATCTTTAGCTCAGTTTCCCTGATGGTTTTGTCAGTGTGTTTGTATTGTCAGCAACCAACCTTGTACATTTTTAAGATGCTAACATGGATGTAATTCGCCACAGCCAAATTATTAACATGTCTCCAGTGATTCAGCACTTCTACACATCACCCTGTGCTCATCGCAAGTGCCCTCCTTCATCCCCATCACCTGTTTCCCCCATCCCCCACTCCCCTCCCCTCTGCTGACCAGCAGTGTGTTCTCTACAGTTAAGAGTCTGTTTCTTGGTTGGTCGCTCTTTTTTCCTTTGGTTGGTTGTTTTGTTTCTTAAATTCCACATATGAGTGAAATCGTGTATTTGTCTTTTTCTGACTGACTTCTTTCACTTAGCATTATACTGTGTAGCAACATCCATGCCATTGCAAATGGCAAGATTTCATTCTTTATAGCTAATATTCCATTACATATATATATACCACATCATCTTTTTCTATTCATCAATCAATGGATGCTTGGTCTGCTTCCATTATCTTGGCTATTGTAAATAATGCTGCTCGAAACACAGGGGTTCATGTATCCCTTTGAATTAGTGTTCTTGTATTCTTTGGGTAAATACTCAGTAGTGCAATTGCTGGATCATAGGGTAGTTCTATTTTTACCTTTTTGAGGAACCTCCACACTGTTTTCCATGCACCAGTTTGCATGAGACAAATCCTCTTTAATTTTTTTTTCTTCTGCGTTTGCTGATAATGCAGTACCTCTTCCTAGCTTGGAGTTAATATAAATAATTCTTCCAGCCTCTGGCTAACCTCCAGAGCTTCTGGTTTTCCTTCAGACATGAGGATGAGCTAGAACAATGTGGACTGAGATTGAAATAGGGTAAAATGGGAGGTCTGGAAGAGAGGTTCTTATGTGGAATTCATTTCTTGCTTCCGGCTTTCCTCTTTTCTTCCAGAATGTGGGAGTAAATGTGGAAGCCAGGTGTGTAGGTGAGAGGCAGAGGGTAATTCAGTTGTAGAAGTCATCTTTAGAGGGGGTGCCTGTCTGGCTTAGTTGGTAGAGCACATGACCATTGATCTCAGTGTTGTAAGTTCAAGCCCCACATTCCGTATGGAGCCTACAAAAAACCAAAAAACAGAACAAAAAAAATGCCATCTTTAGAGGGGAGCTGGTTGTTCACACCAGGGAGAGGGTACCTGTAAATTAATCCTTAATTCTTAAGATATCAATTCTCATAATGGAGTAGGTACCCTAGGAGCCTGGGTCATAACCCACGTGCAAAAGGATTGTTTAATTATGATACGATGGCTATCAGTTTAATTTGTTCTTTCAAGTCACTATGGAATAAAAATATTTGACTGAATCCACTCATTAGTTAACCGAGCATGTAGAATGCATTAGGTTTGTGCAGAAATCCCTAATCTGTTGTTTGTGGAGATTGTTTTATCTAAAATAGGCAGGGCTGTTTTCATGCAGGTGTTCTTTCTTCCATCCAGATAGTCTTTAGAAATGGGATAGGTGCAAAGTTTCATAGGAGAGAGACATGACGAAAATGTTTGTGGAAATGTGTAATTTCTAAGGCAAAACCCAGTGTTTACTTTGCATTTTGTCTGGTACGTGATTCAACTTTTGTTTAAAATAATCAACTGCTCTATTCTGACGAGTTGTGCCTTGAAACAGGCACTGGGGGAGTGTGCATAGTTATTGTAAAAATGCTAATATTGCTCAGTCTTTTTAGATGACTTTTTAGAATTAACATAAGGTTCATTCTGAATTATCCAAGAGAAATTTACCGTGTGCATCGTTTTCAACTCCCAAACATTATTTGTCTCTTATCTCCAAGTAACTTCTGGTTGTTAAAACCACCACTACAACAGAAAGGTGGAACTCAGAGGATGAAAACAAATTGTCATTACTAATGATATTAAGGTGATTTTGCCATAAATAGGCTATTGCTAATTTGGACTAATGAAAGTGACCACCAGAAAAAAATTCTTACAAAGTTGGATCATTTATCTTTCTGTAAGAGAGAGCTTTGTTCAATGAAGGTGTATATAACGATGTAAAATAATGCTTAGCAAAGTGTTCCTAAGCAGATGTGCTATTGCTATATTGGTTAAGAATTTGTGGGTGGTTTTGTAGTATTGGCTTAAAGCATGTGACATTTCTTTCTTTATAAGCAAAATTAATTCCTTACTTACATGCTTATGAAATAAAAGAAAAATGGTAACCCCTATTTTCATGGTAGCAAACTTTAAAAGGTTCTTTATTGCTACACACACAAAAAATGTTTTGATTCAAAGCAGAGAGGATTAATTAAAAAGATATATTTTTTGTGATGTGTCTCTGGTAGAAATTCTTGATGAATTTATTACATGCAAAAGCTCTAATTTGCCACCTCTTCTTTTAACTGGAATCACTTTTGGTAATAAGGAGATAAATACACATTTAATTTTATAGGTACATATCAATATTAAAATATATTTTATTCTGTAGTAAAAACTGGTATAGATTCTTGATATTATGGATAGTTTTTCTCTTTAATTGGGAAGGGATTGCAAGGTTTCAAATGTATTAAACTGGAACTCATTAGATACCATGTGGCTCAAAATTGTTCTTGCTTTATATGTTAGGTAAAATTACCTATTTTTAAATATCTGCAAACATACAAAGTTCATTGAAGATTTAGGATGAGAATCCATCCTCATCTTACATCGTGAGAGGCAGTTCTCCCTTTATAAAGTCTTGAATATTCATCTCCTTCAATAACGATGGAGGGAAAATGGGAATTACATGCACAGGCACACGCACACACGTATCACAGCTGGGAACCACCACTACCTACGCTCCCTCCCTCGACTCTACCCTACCTTTTCCGCCCACCTGTGCATATACAAAGCAGGTGTGGTCCAGGCAAACCCAGAGTTTTCAGTGTTAAAGCAAATAAATGGCTTAGCACCTCAGCCCTCCTTTTTGGTGTTTGTTTCTGTATATAAATGTGTTTGAGGTTTTCAACATCGCCAGAACATTGGCTGTTAAGAGACGGAAAACATGCAATTTATAGCAGATGGGTGAAGCCTTTTCCTGGCAGTGTTGCTGAAATGGGATCAATCAACAGCACTTCATGCTCCATTTGTCCAGAAGCAATCCACCTGGGGAAACCCTGTGGCACTGTGCCTATTAGGAAAACACCTTAACATGTTGCTTTAAATAAAAACTCACCAGTTGGCATTAATCTGGAAGAAAATAGTTTCTCCAGTGAGCCCTTTGCCACTTGAATTTCTCTTGTCTTTTCTCCCCTTTTTGAACCGTGACCCTTTATTCTCTTTGTTGGCAAAAGACACAATACAGAGAAGCCATACAGATCCCTCATCCATAATGCTTGAACTTGGAACTTTTTTCTCCCTATTTCTTGAGCTCACCGCCTTTCTGCAGACCTCATGGGGGCAAAGAGCCGACTCTTTGCACTTACCAACCCCTCCATGCTGCCTTCTCTTCAGTTTCTTTACCTCTTCGTCTCCTTAATCTTAGAATGTGTTAGGCTGGGAGGGAGAATTAAGAGCTGGGGGGAGGGGGGAGCCCCCACCACCTTCGTTGTGCGAGAAACGCATGCTGAGACAGAGTGAGGTTTGGGGGGATGAGGAGATACAAATCAGGTGCTTTGGAGGTTCAGGAATGGCCATGAGTTAATCCCTTCTGTTTCTCTGATTCCTCCCAACTTTTCCAGGTGCAAAGTGGATATCGCGGCCCTGCCGCTCAAGCAAGCCAACTGCTTGGAGTTGCCCCTAGAGAGCTGCCTGGGGGCTCTGCTGATGTTGATCACACTTACTCCCTGTGCCGGAGTCTCCATCTCAGATCTGTGCGTGTGCCCCTTGGCAGACCCCAGCGAAAGAAAGCAGATTGCCCAGCGATATGTGAGTGCTTGGCCTTGTTACGCTGCCCCCCGCCACCTCCACTTTTGAGTTGAAACAAAGTCTGTGAATTAAAAAAAAAAAACTGCCTGAAAAGAGAGCCTTGTCCAAAGTTTCATGGCATGTCTCATAAAACAAGACATTGGATCCAGAGGTTAATGCATTAGCGAGAAGGTGAAAGTAGATTAGAACTGCCGATTTTCAAAGCCCGAAACCGTATTTTGAATTTTTAGCTTTTAGAAACTCTTTGGAGAAAATGGAAATCCACGAGGAGGCAGACTTATTTAGCATGTCTGCATATGTATATTGGAATTTTAATACAAGTTCACAAAAGTTTATTTTTTTATTAGCCATAATATTTGAAATGTTAGAGCTACCTTTCCAGAACCTCTCAGGACCAAGTGAGAACGTGCTTCTCTCTTGTAAAGCAAAGCAAAACAAAACCCTGGACAGCTATGCAAAGCTGTTAGGTACTACTCTGGATAATAAAGGCAGTTCCTGATTTTTGCCTAAGTAGTGCAATGCGCTTAGAAGTCCACTCAGCAATTTTATATCAAATGGCTTTGTGATCTTCATTTTTTTTTTTTTTTTTTGTTCTCTGTCTTTCTAGGTGCCTTTATTTGCATTCTGTTTTTATCCACCTTCTTTGTAAATCAATACATTTATTTTATGGCCACACACGAAAGGCATGTTTTAGAAAGTTGCTCGAAAATGAAGCAAAGATGAATCCCTATTTAATGGGAATATTATTCTCAGCATAAACTTTAGTGCCTCCCAAATCCTTCACTTTGAGGCGTATTGATTAATTGAATAATTCCTTATCTGCGGGAGTACAAAAACCTAGCCACACGTCTTATTGTCAACACAAACTCTGCATGGCCCGGTTGGCGTGCCCCAAAGGAGTTTCTACAAAATCCACTATTAATAGTCTCTCTGATGACTGGAGTTAAGCAAATAAAAATTTGATGATAAACCTTAAAATTTCTCCCCAAACTTTCCCATGGACGAATTGAAAAATTTGCAAATTCACGAGGGGTGTCCTATATTTATAAGGTGATTTTAGATAAGATCGTAATGACTGCTTTGAATCATGCCTCAGGATTTGAGGAGTACTCAGGGAAAATAAGTTTGAAGAAGCCAATCAAAATAGAAGTATCAAGTGTTTTGTTTTGTTTTTTTTCAGCTAGAGAGCTGGCCAGCATCTTAGAGGGAAAGAATGCCCCGTCATAAAACACAAGTTTCAGACCTCTTGTTTTTTAGCTTGTAAGAATAGATCATCTTGAGGGCATGTCCACATTTAAACTATAAAAGTATTTTATTTCAGATGTTTTCAGATTAGTGTAAACTAGTTTTTTTGTTTTTGTTTTGCTTTGCTTTGTTAGGTTGAAAGTACACAGCAGAAACAATTTTCAAAACTGCCGAAATGGTGCATATGAAGTTAGTTAAACCTGAACTATTATTAAGTTATTATTGTATCCTGAAATGCCTAAAAACAAGGATTTTACTGTCTCCCCATAAATCCCCAAGGCCTGCTTATCACAGGTTTTTAGTTATCCAATGATAGCGGAAATACGATATCCAAAAGTTTGAAAGCAGAATCTTTTCAGCAGATGTGTTCTGGAGGCATGCAGAAATAGTTTATCTGCTTGTCTCTTTCACGCACCATTTCTGAAGGATGCAATGTATATACACAGCAAACTATTGTTCTGCATGCTTAAGAATTATCAGTAGATACATTCAAGCATTGGCTCATGCAAACTAAAAAAAAATCAAATGTGAATACAGGGTGATACTAGATGCTCAGTCTCTAATGAGCTGGCTAAAACGTGGACCAGAAAATGCACTGTATTTCCATCCTTACGCTCTTTCCAGTGGTAATACGTATCTGTGAAGGGTCCAAGTTGAGCCCTCTGGTATCCATAAAGTTTGTACTAATGAGGTCAAAATAGTGTGGCCTTTTTGAGTGATTTAAAAGTTTCATTCAAGAGAAAGAAAGGGGAAAAGAATGAATGGAGCTCCACACACGTTTTCCCCATGGGTATCTGTTCTATCACCAGGGGGCAGTGTTAAAAGTAGATTCTGTGTGCTTTGTAATTGGTTTATTTTGAAGCTGTAGTTAATTTTCAGTCACTTTTAATCTGGTTTTTGTGAATGCCTAACTGTCCCATTGGCTGATATAATGTACTCTGGAACTTTACTAATCTTTGCAGGAGAAAGGTGATGATAAATCTAGAATGTACTTCCTACAGGACTTTATGGCATTAAATAGTATATTAGAAAGCTATTTTCATGTATGATCTACTTTTCTCCCCCTCAGTGCTTACAGAATTCCCTGAAAGATATGAAGGACATCGGCATTTTACAAGTGAAGGTTTTAAAGGCAGTAGATCTCTTAGCAGCAGATTTCTCAGGTATAAACATCTTTCATTCATTTTCCTTTTTACTTATTTCCTGTTTTGAAATGATCTGATGGCAAAGCAAAATGTTTTAGTAAGTGGAAGCATATACAAGCAATCATGCTCTTTCAAACAGAGTAATAGAAGAAGAAAAAAGATGCAGTCAACAGTTTTTTCACTTAATGAACGTTTTTCACAAAATTATTTTTTCAAATAATTTTACTATGATTAGATAATGTACTAGTCCAGTTGACTTTCAAATATATTTGTGGATGATTAGTGCCACGAATTCTTTATTTCTTAAATTAATTTCCTGAGAAAATTTACCATAGTACCTCAAAAGACAGGTTGGACCTCCTGCCTTCACTCCTTGGCCTTCACTCCTCTGTGCTGTGAGCTTTTCATTCTTCACCATGTAAGAGGTTGTGGTGATTCATGAATTTAAGCCTCAAAGCCCATCTAGCTGGCACTGGTCTGAAACAATAACCAAAGTCTTGGCCATGAAACCACCTTGCAGTTGACATGGTCTTACACAAAATTTCTCTTGGTGCTTCACTAACTTGAACTTTTAAGACAGAGGCGAGAACGGACATGCTTTGTGCTGAGTTATGCTTGACTGTGAGGAAAGTAATACAGGCATCCCAATATCTGACCGGAGGGTGACTCTCCTCTTATTGCCAAATTAACCCATTGTACTAACAACGGGGACACCTATGTGACAGATGCTATTTACCAAGCAAATTGATAAATACAAAGAATACAAGGTATACAAAAAAGAATGTACAGATTTTATGCATGGGCAAAGTATTGCAAGACTTACTTCATGTCCTATTTTTGGAATGTGGTCTACTCTTTTCAACACAGAAACTTACACTATATGATAGTAGCTTCTGAACTTTCCAGTTTGAGGATGAGGAAGATCAAACTTTGGAAAAGTGAATTTTAATTTTAAGCACTTTCTATTACAAAAAATGATGAAAAAAATGGGGAATATAAACTTACTTTTTTAAAGGAGTTCTCTTCACCCTCCCTCAAAAAGTGAACCAATAGAAATCACTACTGTACAAACCGCGAGAAATAGGATGATGATGTTCTTATGGAAATACTGAGGGAGAAAATCCAAAAATGGTATTTTGGCCAGTATGAATAAATGAATTTGGGGGGTTGTAGATGAAATACTCAGATGACTACTTCTAACATTTATTAATTTAGTTGCAAATGTTGAGAGTCTCATATTGAGTTAGAAATTTTCCTTTCTTTTAAACTTACAATTTACGAAAACACTTAATTCACTCCTTTCCCATGTGCCTTTGGCCTTCGGAGTTTTGTTATCAGCACAGCACATTTAGAGTTATCTACCAGTTTTCCAGAGCCAGTTATTTTTACTTCCATCTGAATGTTTCGATACAGTACTTTTTGAATCTATGATTGTTGCTGTCTCAGGAAATGTCTCAAACACAAGAACTCATTCATGCCTTCAAACAATGTTTTCAAAAATTCTCTTTGTAGTTGTATGTTTGGGGATCTCTAGGAACTAATTGCAATGCATTAGAAGTTTCTTTTTAAGTCTTGTTTACAACTACATCTGTATGTGGAAACACTTTTTTAAAACCTTTATTTTACCTATCCTGACAGGTGCCCCTCTCTACAGCCCCCAAAACTAGTGTTTATGGAGGTGTTTCAGGCCAATGTCACTTTTCCAAGCAGTATTTTGGCTATTAAAATAAAGTGAATAGGAGAGGAATCTGAAAAAAAAAATATGAGAACATTTGGAAAGACCAGAAAACAAGGCAAAACCCTCTTTTCAGAAGAATAATTTTTGGGGAAAATGTTGTCATTTTGTTATTTTCTTTATATTCAAGATTCTAGGAGATAGTTTTGGAGTGGATGAAGGTGAGTACCAGAGGATCCCAGTAGCAAAAAGCAATGGTTACAAATCCAGTCATGCTGTGTGGTTTGACTGAATGCCCTGGTGTTTATTGTCTCCGTATTATTTATGAGAAAATTATCACTCTTCTGAATTGAAGCAAAGATCCTTGTCATTAGCTAAACATGTCTTTAGACCATATTGATCTTTATTTTTAGAACCAAATTTCACAGTCTGTGTTCTTTATAGGTTGGCAGGCTCTTGTGTGAATCCTCCAGTCTATTCTAAACCAGGATATTGCTTTAGGTTAACAAAGTGGACCTAATGCAGAGAGTTGTAAAGTAAATTTTCTATGTGAAAAAAAGAAATGGATTCAGATCACAGGGAAGTAGCAATAGGGATGTAATTAATACCTCCGAGAGGTTAGCTATTATATCATATGGTGGGGACTCACACATTATTGATGCTCTTACTGTTTACTGTTAGAATTCACTTGATATGTAGTAAAAAATGCTGGCTGATCTGGAATCAGAAGAGGTATGTGTACCCATCATTGTCAGTACCGGGAGCATTTAAGAAAGAAGTTAACTACTTATATCCCATACCCAGCCTTTTCCAATTGGCTGTACTTTATAAATGAGTGTTCCATTGCAGTTGCTCAGGGAACAAAGTATTCACTCCTGTGAATAAACAAGAAGTCTATTTACTCTGAATAACCAGGGGCATTCTCAGAGAGTGATGATCATTTTAGACAGAGTACAAAAGGGAACTTTCTAAAACCTTACTACTTTTGCTTTACATTTTTTGATAATTCTTTGTTTCTTAAAAAAACAATACCAAATAACCATAATAACTGATGCTTTAAGTGTTTCACCGAAGATTCCAGGGAACCTGATAAAGCAAAAGACCAGTGAGAGCAAAGGACCAGAATCTTGGTAGTATTCTGGATGGAGGTTACTGTTAGAGTTTGCAGAGTACAGGGACCTCTTGTTCTAGACGGGTGGGGGGAATGTGTGAATGCACTTGGTAATCCTTCTTGTCAGTTTTTTGCCCATTTTAAAGTGATCTCTGTCTTAGCAGGGAACAATTAGAAAAAGAAAGTATCAGCTGTTCATCGCCACTGTGCTCAAAGTAGGATATTCCTTATTAGTGGTTATTGGTGTTAACAATTATATAGTCATGAAAAGAAATTAACTTTGGAGAAAGTGAATCCCCATTACTTTGCCAATATTTTAAAACATTGGAATAATATATGTACATATTATATACATAATATATATACTATATACACACACAAACATGTACTGAGGTGAATTTCTTTCCCATTAAAAAATGAAAATATGTTTTTATATAAAGAAAAAATAGTGTCTTTCCAAATGTGTTAAAAGATATTAATAACCTAAATCTATGTCTATTCCCAATATTAAGATATTTACAAAAGATAAAGGCTTCAATGCTCTAATGTATAAGAAAGATAGATTTATTTTTAATTCATTCTTTCATAAATATGCTATTGTGTGATTGAACCGATTCAACACTAATACATTTGAATTTATATATAGCTTGGCATTTTTTTTATGCCTAACATTTGTTTGTGTATCAGTGAAAAGACTTTTTAAAGAATCTGAAGTAATCTGTCTTCTCTTGCAGCCCATCCCTCTAAAACTGGCAAAAGACATTTTAATGTTCTCTACAGCCAATATTAGATATGGATAGCCATAAGCAGTCATTCTAATAGAAGAGCCTGTCAGATATTTTTATTAAAGAGTTTGTCTCACAAACACCTTGTGCCCAGCATAACCTAAAATTTTTAAGTAATAGGTTGTCCATTCTGATGCTATTACTTCTTTAGTAAAGCAGACTATAGTCTTGATTCACGAAACAGATGATAAATTGTACTGAGACTCAAGGTGAGCCTAGCTCTTTGTAATGCTTAATGAGACTCACATCCTCCACTCAGCTGCCCTCAGTCTTAAAACTCAGCCGTTTTGAGAAGAAAGTAACCCACCTTCTAATGATGAAATGAGAGAGAGGAAGGCTTTGTTCAGGACCAAGGTGAGGAATGATGTGTGCAACAGGTTCCCTCCCCACAGTGAAGCCCTCAGAGAGAACGGTGCTGTATCTTCTACTTTGCCCAGGGATACATCAGATTCATGAATTAATACTGCTGAAAAAAAGCAGAGTTTATTTAATAAGAGATAATAAAGTAGGTGATAAATAGAAAAATTGTTAGAGAACAGAAATCTTTTCTGGTCAGAACTGTATTTCAATACAAACGACAATGCTTATCTTACCCTATTAAGGGACCAACCAGTGAAGAGTAGGCAACTATTTACTATATATTCGGCACATATAGGGAGAATTGTCCTGGAGAGCCTTGTTATAATTGATAGACTATTATAGGGAACCTGTTGGATTTTAACACATAGGGGTTGCTTTGATGTATCAGTACTAAAGCCATGATGGCTACCATTTGCATAAGGTACTTGCCAAGTTCAACACCTAGTCAATGACTCTTCTCTTATATCCTCAGAATCAAGATGTAGGTTTCACACTTCTTCCTTCCTATTAATTAAGCCTTCTTTATTCTTTAAAATAAATCTTATATGTTGACATCCTTTCCCCTAGGGAGTCTTCTAGTGGTAAGACTGGTTATTGTTTGGTCTCTCTCTGCTTTATTTTTCCACCGTGTTATCACTACCAAGGTGCCCCTAGCCATTAAGAATTCTGGCATACAATGGGGGATACAGAAACGTATCACCTCACCATGCCAACATAGCAAAAAAGCAAGTAGGGCAGCATTCCAAGCCCACCTCATTGTAGAATGATAGTAAGTCATATAACAATGTAACATATGTCTCAATATTTCTGCTTTTTGTAGCACAATCCTATCTTAATTTTTTTCATGTTCTTATCTTAATAATCTGTCTGCCATGATGAGAAGCTGGGGAAGTATCAGGAAACAATGAAGGAACAAAACTGGAAATACCATCTTTGCTCACAATCTGGAGTTACTTACTCTCCAGGGATTTTTCTTTCATCCTTGCAACTTTTTTGGCACATTTTGCCATATAAAACCCACCCATCAAACACAAAAATGTTTCCACGTATATCTGGATTTTCGTGACTTCTTGGCCATAAGGTTGTCACTTGGATGGACCCTTTCTCTTTCCAGTGTTAATAAGACAACTGCCAAAATAGTTTCAAAATATCCATTAGAAGAGTGGAAAAGACAGTGTTTTCAGACAACAACAAAAAAATGCAGGTTATTGTGAAGTAGCCTTATTTGATAAATAAGCATGGTAGGAACCCTAATAATGCCTGATCCAGGAGAACAAAGATACATTTAATTCCAGAATCCCCAACTTCTCTCCAGGAAGCCCAGTATAGCTTCCCAGTTGCTTTTAAAGCTTGTCTCAACTTAAGAAAAGCCAGCTTAGTGGTAGATCTCATGATCTTCAGGAAATATTCATTGAGTACCAACTGTATTTTGAGGAGCTGGGTCACTTCAGCCTTTCTCTTCTACTGCAGAGTTGCCCATAGGGGCAGCGTGTATCATTAAAGTGGATCAGGACAAAATCTGGGTGGCATTTCCAGTTCCCAGTGCCATTAGGAGGAGCTCTTGGTCTGTTTCTCACACAGGGTTGATCTCTCCTGACTTTGGTAGAGTTCTCCATTCATTCAGGACATGAGCCCTTTCTCAGTGATTGTGACTCGTGTGTTAAATAAATCAACGTTCAGTTCAGTGATTTATTCATCAAATATGAAAATCAGTCCCCATTTTTTTGCCCTTTATTTTTATGGTCTCTGCCTTTCACTTTCATCCTTATGTATTATGGTGTAGAACATATATAGAAATAGAGAACTTTTAAATCTTGGTTCTACTGCGTGCTGGTCTTGGGTCCACTGTAAGGCCTCTACTTCCTCATGGATATTTTGAGGGTTCATTAAAACCTATGTGAACATGTATAATACATATTGCCTATTCAATAAATACTATTTCCATTTTTTGTTAAATTTATTTGCTTAGAGTATAATTGATTTGGGGAATTCCACAGGTTATTATCTTAGTATTACTGTCTATATTTTTTGTAATTTTAAATAATGTCAGAATTATCAGCATTTCTAATCACACTTGGTTTTTCAACCGCTTTCAGAAATCTAGTTACCAGTCTAAACTGTTTTTTCTTTTTGTTCTGTTTCTACTGCCTGATAAAAGTCAAGGGAAAAAAAAAAGGTGCTTCATGGTAGGAAAATTCTCATACTCAAACCAGCTTAGTGCTTGCATTTACATTTTGATAACCTGAATAATAGTTTTATCCATATAAAATATTTTTGTGGACTCATTAGATTTTTGCTATATACAAAAGTTCTATTTTGAGAAACTGTTGACTGAAACACTTCATTTGGATCCCACATTATAGAAATATTCCAGCCATATGCTATAATGACTTTTAAGTAGTTTCTATAAATTATAACACTGGCTCTAAGTTTCTTGTTATTTTTTTTTTTTCTGGAACATGACTACTTGTGTCAGAGGAAAAATAGTCCTACAGTTACTGTTCACTGGGGATTTTAAGTCACTTGTCCATTTTGTGGTTTGTTTTCATTGTCTGTTTGAAGTTGTATCCATAGTAATACTTCTCCTCTTAAAGATGCCCTATTTTCAAAGGGACAGCTGTAATTGCAATTTCTAGAAAGCTTAACAATAGTGATTGAATGCTTTTAATTTCCTTGAGAACCTCTTGGATGGCTGAGCTCAAATCAAGACCAACTTTTTAAAAACACATCAGAAACTATATAAATCTGTCTTTGGCTCACCATCTGCTTTAATAGTCTGCTAAAGAACATGGACTCTTGTCATTGCAGGGTTTGGGAATCTATGTAAGATTTAGCAGTTTTGAACTTCCTGGTACACTGAGAGTGAATAAACTCAGTTTGGTTTTCTGTGAATTAACAAAGGAATCACTTCGATCTTATTAGTTGGGTGCTTAGTAATTAATTATCTTAATTTAGCAAATATATCTGTGAGAGGCTGTGGTAGGCTCTGGTGATGTCATAGGGGATAGCAATTGGTCTTTGCCCTCACATGAAGTGACTAGTTAAACCGGTAGCATTTATGGTTGACATGTGAACAATGAGGGGCTTAGAAGTGCTGATACTACATGCAGTTAAAAATTGGCAAAAAATTGGCATATAACTTTTAACTATTGATAGCCTATTGTTGACCTGAAGCCTTACTGATAAGATAAAACAGTTGAGTAACACATATGTGTGTTATATACTGTATTTTTACAATAAAGTAAACTAGAGAAAATGTTATTAATATCACGGAAGAGAAAATTCATTTACAGTATTGTACTATATTATTTATTTAAAAAAATCCACGTATTACTCGACCCACACAGTTCAAACACGTGTTGTCCAAGAGTCAGTTGTAATGACAGTTACACTCCTAAGGTCAAGAACAGGGTGCCAGAGTTCACGGAAGGAATACCTGACTGGTGTTCCTATAAGAAGTGATGTTGTAGCTGAGATGTCAGAGATGAGTTAGCACAGTAGAGGTAAAAGAAAAGCATTTTAAAATGAGGGAACAGACAGCATGTTCCAGAGCCTGCAGGGCCTTTCCAAAACCTGGAGGATTTTGAGAGTGCCTCAGTGGGGAAGCGGGGAGATGTTGGGTAAATGCACTGGCTAATGGTGTTTTTTTTGGGGGGGGGTAGAACTTGAGTGGTGACAGGGGAATGGAGTTAGAAGAAAGAAAAATTCTTATGTCACTAGCTCTTATATGTTCTGTGTTTGTGCTAGAATAGCAGAATATCAGAAATTTAGTTAACATTTCAGCAAAATTAAGTCCTTCCCATCCTTTGTGGATCTTGCAGTCCTAATATAGGTTTGTCTGCCCCTTGCTTTGGATGTCTACAACAGCAATGTAAGCAAGTCCTCTCTTGTGTGAGTCCACAGAGGCCATTCTTTGGATTCCAGAAGCTTGCAGTCACTCAGGAAGGCAGGACATACTTGAAACTTAGACCCAGCACCCATAGAGATCAGTGTTTGTTCCTCTTCAAAAATCCCTTGAAGCTTCTAGCACAGTGTTTTCCACATTACAGGGATCATAAAGTAATTGTCGACTAAAGGAGCAGACACATCATACAGTGAGGGCTTATAATTTTCCAAATTAATCATCATAGGAGTTGGGGGGAGAGGGAAGGCTCCCGGGAGCCTAGGGTTGCAGAGAAAGTTCTATGAAGATGATACATCTTTAACTAGGTCTTAGAGGCCAATTGGCCTTTGTGTTTTTGGTTAGGAGCGGGGGGTGAGAGAGCATTGCAGGGAGAGGTCATTCCACATGCAGAGTGTAGGAAGCCTTTCTGAGCCCCACATCTCTGCATGCTGGTCAGGAGTGGGGGAAAGACACACCAACCTCGACAGAGGGTTTGGGAATAGGGGATAGATCAGGATGGATTATGTGGGGTAAATTGTCAGAGAATAGATTTTCAGGATGAGCACTTAGAATTTGCTCCAATATGCCATTACTAGGGTTGTATGCCATTACTAGGGTTGTAAGCATATGGTTGGAAATAAGGAATGAAGGGAGAGTTTGTGGAAATCTAGTCCGGCAAGGCCCTGTTGGTCCCCCTCTCCTTCCCAGCTTGTCTGAGCTAGGTGATGTTCCATGCTTAGCTTCAGGAGTTATCTTCCTCTAGAAATCCTTTCTTCTAATCCTGCCCCTTGTGCTGACAGTCTGGTGGCTCCTGGCTGCTGGATGAAAAAAACAAAATGCATTTAAATGAAAAGTACTGGTCATGGCCTTCAAGGCTTCAGGCTAATCTCAGCATTTATTTATCCAAATCTTACATATCGTGATTGCCACTATTTATCTATATCTATCTGTGTGTCTATCTTGTTAATAAATTTAAGGCTCTCATCTGTCCTTATCTCCTCAAGATTAACCCACCCATTTCTGCTAGCCAAATGAAGTCTCCTCCTCAACCTTGGTTTAAGATTCATTTCCGCTATGAAATCTTTTTGGCCTTGGACCAACCACATTAAATTTCTCTGAACTTCAGGAGCCTCTTCTGCAAAATGGCATAAGCATTCCTCACCTCTTGGAGTTGATGTGAGGACTGAATGCGAAGCTGCCTAAAACATGGTTACTTGTATAGAGCAGAAGGAGCCAGGTGGCCCCCTCTAGCTAGCACCTGCCGATAGGAGCCTGCAGGACCCTCTCACTGGGGCATGGCACTCTTCACGGAGGATGGAGGGGTATGCATGCCTTGGGTGTGCCAGCATCAGACCCTTAAATGAAATACAGGACTGAATATGGAACAGGAATGTACAGATGTGGAATGTGAGAACTGTAAGGAAAACACACAGTCGGAGGTCAGAAATCGGAGCAACACAGTCTCCTGGCAGGGAGCACGAGGAAAGTTTTCATTGAAAAGGTGACATTTGCTGAAAAGCAGAGATGATTATGAGAGTTCCTTAAAAGTAATGACTTGGTTGTCAGGGCCTGGTTCAGTGCCAGGAGCAGAGTGGGTGCTTAATAAATATTTGTCAGATGAATGGTATTACCTCTACAGTGCATTTATTACTTGCACTCAACTTCTATAACTGATATAAAGGTAAAATTATTTAAATGAGAAACCTCTACTTGTCATCCAAGGAACAGAAATGAATTGTCAACTGGTATTGAAGATTAACAAAGGCTCTTGAGGGCAAGGTGTTAAATCACTTCCGTGAGCCTAAATCGCCAGTGATGTAACTGTGCCAAGGTGACATGCCATCTGGGTGTACAAGAGGTCATCTAGATGTTTTACCTGTAGAACTAGGTGGAACAGAGACAAAAAGTGCAGACCCAAGTGTGTATATGTCAGTCTGCCTGGTGCTGTTTGCTCAGTACCACTGGGAGAACGTTGGGACATTTCATTTATTACGGGAGATCATTTTTACCTCCCATAAATGTATTCATTATTTAAATTCTAGAAAATCCCCATATATCTGGAGCCTTTTAAGGGAAAGAAAGCTCTGTAAAGTGCGGATAAATGACACTATAAATGTTTTAATGTCTTTGTTTCTTCTTCCTTCTCTCTGCCTGTTTATACTGTAGTATTAATAAATGCAGCATTTTAATGAGCTCTGATGGAATCACCTTCAGAGAGTTGGTGCAGTATGTCCCTTGGAGATGCATAACTGAAGTTCCCGGGTTCTGGAAGGAAGTCTGTTCCTCATTAGCTGAGATAGCTAAGAGTGTGCTGGCTCAAGAGAGAGGGGGCCACAGCTCAAGCCCACCTGTGCATGCACAGGACCGGCCGCGTCTCGGCCCTGCTGTGGAGTAACCCCAGGGCTTTCATTAAAAATGTCAGATGGTTTCCCTGGAGTGAGTGCTGATGGCATGTCATGTTGGTGTCTCTGGAGGAGTAGCCCTGACACCTACTAACAGTCTGACAAATGGTTAAGTAGCTGTTTCAGCCGGAATTGAGTGAGCCAGCGTCCTCTGCCTGAGCATGAGGAGGAGAGCACGTGTTCTCTTCCCTCTCCCAGTTGTTAAAGAGGCAAATCTGCTCTCCTCCGTCCGCAGCTCCTCCTCACCCAAAACCTAACCCCCTTGCCCTGCAAAACACACTCCCAGAGTAAAACTTACTTGCTTTAAGTAAGCAAGACTTTTTTTTTTGTGAGATGCAGATGGATTTTTTTTGGGTGGGTTTGATGGTGGCTGCCCAACATCTGAAACCCCTTGTACATTTGGGGAGGTTCCCGTCGCATGTTTCGGAGAAGAGGTCAGAGCCTCCTTGAGTGCGTGGACAGAAGGTGAAAAGCTAGCACTTCTTTTCTGAGCACTGGCATTTAGGGCCTGGGTACTTGGCGAGGCGGGAGCAGTCAGATGCCTTCTTGGAGGCCTTTACATCTATTATCAAGTGCAGCAAAGAATCAGGAGCGGACAATTCATATTAGAGGCAGCCACATCCAGAAGCCTGTAACATGAGTACCCTGTGAGGCTAGTTTTCCTGGGAAGCACAGGCCAGACTTTTCCTGGGGAGAGTGACTGAGGTTCTTGTGCCTGAGTATTTCTAACCGTTTGGTTTCTAATAATTTTCAAGCCTGATTTTCCAATCTTTGCAGTGCTTCTGAGAGCTCTCTGATACTATTTTAATAAATTCCTCCCCCACTAAATTGAGACAGGGACCATTTCCATGTTTATAATTGAAAACCCCAACTCATGCATTTATGTCCATGACTTGGTCATTGTCTCCTGGCCACTGAGATCATAGCATTGGCTTAAAAGCTTTGGCCAGGCATCTATGTGTCTAGAACACTAGTCAGTTGAACAGAATCTCCTGTTTAATACCCTTAATCATGCATCTGTTTTTCCTCTTCTTCTTCTTCTTGAAATAGAATCTTCATGCAGTCTCCTGCATGTGTCAGTCTGTCTATTGATATGGGGTACCTCGGAGCGCCTGGTTAAGTTGATTAGATGGAGGTTCAGTGGCCTGAATGGTAGGCCAGTAGGTCAGAAAGCCTGAGTACTTTCGGCATTAGACCCTGGCCTGGGATTCCTTGGCCATTTGTTGGCGGAGCATCTGTCCTCATGCCCCCAATTAATTTAGTACACACCGCTTTGTCCATGTGCCACAGAGGCAGGCAGTGTGTTCATGTTGTTTGGACATTATAGAGCCATCCATTCTGACAGTTCCAATTCTAGATCCCACTGTCAAACCCAACAAAAGGGGAGAGCTTTTTTTTTTTTTTTTTTTTTTTTGCGGTATCTTTTTGGGTCCAGTTTTGGTTTTGGGTTTTTTTAACTTTTTTCTTTTTTTTTTTTTTTTTTCTTTTGGAGGATGTGTGAGGTGGGGTGGAAAAAGAAGAGGTGAGATGAGAGAAGTAAGGGTTAAGCTTCATTTTTTTTTTTTTTAAGATAAAAACATTGAACTTGCTTTGTGGAATTCTACTTTTGCATGTTTATGAGCAGCAAAAATGTAGCATCTGTATTCTCATAATGTACTGAATATGTAAGATCCTACGTGTTTGTGGTCACTCCCTGCAGAGTGGTTTTAACTCCTTAAGTAGCCGTGTTCATAGTTTTCCTCCCTTCTCTCACGACCCCGAGGAAGCCTCTAGGTTAACATAGACTTCCAGCGATAGCTGAGTAATTCCCTATATCGACTCGAGGAGATCTTAGGCAGGAAACAGAGGGGAGCTTCTGTATTAAAACAAAACACAAAACTGGACTCCCTCACATGCGAGACTGATAACTGCTTCTATGCAACCTGTGTGGTCACTGGCTCTCAAGGCTGCATCTGGGTTGTGTATCTGTCCCTATCCATGAGGTATGCTACAGTTCCAGAACTTACAGGTTCTCTCCGTTTCCTGAATTCCCACACAAGCCTTGCTGGAAGGAGAAGCTCACGTTTGCTTTTTCAGCAAGCATAGTTTTATTGGTATAAACGTGCATGGCTTTTATTCGTTTGGCCTCTGTTACTTTTGAGATTCATTTGTCTCTGACCGGGAAGATTCCTTTGCCTTGACCAATGCCCTGTGTTCTCTTTCCAGGGAAGAGTGATCCTTTTTGCTTGTTGGAGTTAGGCAATGACCGACTTCAGACACACACCATTTACAAAAACCTCAACCCCGAGTGGAACAAAGTTTTTACATTGTAAGTGCTTTAGCCTCCAGATTATCAAGGAGTGGTTTTAACTTAGAGATCAATTATCCTTGATATGTTTGGGGCAGGCTGGGGCTCTTGAGTGGAACTTTCTGTCCATTTTTATGTGCGAAGAATGAATTTTATTGTTTTTTTCCTTCTGAAAACCTTTTATGCTTTCATTTTATAGAGTATAGTGTTAATAATAGAAGAGGCCATTTGGAACTGCAAGGGAGTGATATAGGAGGCATTTGTAAAGTAGATCTTTCAGTAACTCAATTAATCTGTGAGTAGATGGAAGCTTTCATATATCTAGACTAATTCATTCCTGGGTTAAAGAAAATTACAAATGTGGACCTGCCTTAAATTCAAGTTTATAGGGGCGCCTGGGTGGCGCAGATTGTTAAGCAACTGCCTTCGGCTCAGGTCATGATCCTGGAGTCCTGGGATCGAGTCCCACATCGGGCTCCCTGCTCGGCAGGGAGTCTGCTTCTCCCTCTGACCCTCTTCCCTCTCATGCTCTCTATCTCTCATTCTCTCTCTCTCTCAAATAAATAAATAAAATCTTTAAAAAAATTCAAGTTTATATGTTACAACATTATTGTAATGCCTAAAGGCTTGTTTTATGCCAGAGGCTTTTGGAAAATACAGATTATCTGTGATTCCTCAAGGAGTCCCAAAGTCTCTTTGTATTTCAGCTTGTATGAGTGCCCTGCTCCACAGAGATGCCCTGTCCACTTTTTTCAAACTCAGGCATTTAGGAGGCTGGATATATTTCTTAGTGTGCTTTAGATTCTGAGGTACCTGGCCGTCAAAGGGAGGCACCTGTTGATTTGGGTCAAATGGTGGTTCACTTCCCCCACAACACTGAAGAAATGCTGTGTTTGTAACTGAAAGAATACATTTTGAATGGAGTTGATGATTTCCAAGTAGAAAGTTCCCAAGGATTGAAATTGAATTAGTAATCAAAAAACTCCCCAACAAACAAAAGTCCAATACCATGTGGTTTCACTACCAAACACTTAAAGAAGAGTTAATACATATTCTTCTCAAACTTTTCCAAAAAATAGAAGAGGAAGGAAAACTCCCAAATTCATCCTATGAGGCCAGCATTACCCTGAGACCAAAACCAGATCCCCACAAAGAAAGAGAACTATAAGCCAGTACCTCTGGTGAACATAGATGCAGAAATCCTCAACAACATATTAGTGAATGAAACCCAACAATATATTAAAAAAATCATGCACCACAATCAAGTGGGGCTTATTCCCAAGATGCAAGGAGGTTCAATATTTGCAAATCAATCAGTGTGATACATCACATCAATAAGAGGATAAAACCCATATGATCATTTCAATAGATGCAGAAAAAACATTTGACAAAATGCAACATCCATTCATAGAGGGAACATACTTCAACATAATTAAGGCCTTATATGAAAAACTCACAGCTAGCATCATACTCAGTGGGGAAAAAAATGAGAGCTTTTCCCCCAAGGACAGGAACAAGATAAAGATGTCCACTCTCACAACTTTTATTCAACATAGTACTGGAAGTCCTAGCCACAGCAATCAGACAAGAAAAAGAAAAGGCATCCAAATTAGTAAGGAAGAAGTAAAGCTTTCACTATTTGCAGATGACATAATACAGAAAACCCTAAAGACTCCACCAAAAAGGTAATAGAACTGATAAATGAATTCATTAAGGTTTTGGGATACAAAATCATTATACAGAAATTTGTTGCATTCCTATACACTAATAATGAAGCAACAGAAAGAAAAAATCTCATTTATAATTATACCAAGATAATAAAATACTTAGGAACAAACTTAACCAAAGAGGGGAAAGGCCTATACTCTGAAAACTAAAATACTGATGAAAGAAAGTTCCCAGGATCTATAAGAAGTGTATTAACTCGCCTAAGCAGAGTTTGCAAATTGCCATATGAAAAAGTTCCTTGTTTGCTCAACACATTGCTGGTGACCATGGCTCCATTTTTCATTATAGGTGATGTCTGGTTTCTGGTCAACTTAAAAAATGTTTCTAAATATGCATGGGATTTTTAGTATTTTGTGTTTCAACAATAGGAAGCTTTCTGTGGATCTCAGCAAATAGTGATTTTGATCACCCTTTTTTTTCCAGAGGGGATTCTTCATTATTTTTTTCTTCGTTAATTTAATGTAAAGAAAATCTTATTGCTTATTTGAAATCACTGTTCTTTTACCCTCCTCATTCTCTCTTTTTCTTTATCCTCCTGTTTCTTTAATAGTCCTACCCTTGAGTGCCTGTATACATGGAAAATGTCATAGTAAAAAAGTTGACTTTTCTTTTTTTCATATGGATGTCTGACTCTTCTATGATGGAAGGTTTGGGAATACAGTTCAGTTTGATTTAATTTTTGGAATTTAATTAAATGATAGTTTTATACTCTAAGGACATAGAGGCTTAATTAGTGAAACTGTGTTTTCAGATCTTCATGGAACAGACTCCACTTGTGTGTTTTTGTATATAATACATGGTACATTTCTTGTTTCAGTCCTATTAAAGATATCCATGATGTTTTGGAAGTGACAGTGTTTGATGAAGATGGAGATAAACCTCCTGATTTTCTTGGAAAAGTTGCCATTCCCTTGCTGTCCGTAAGTTACTGTAGTTAATACCCAGTGCATAAGTAATTTTATAGTTGACAGGTTTCTGTGGTCTAGAGTTGTTCTATCTTTGTCAATCTGGGGGAAAGATCCGCTCAGCTGTAGCAGGAAACAACTCTTTTATTCCTTATCCTTTTCCAGTATTTTCAGTAGTTTCAGATATAAAGTAACAACTATTTAGTTGAATATTGGCTTGACCAATGAAGACATTTTGACTAGTCTTTCAATTCATTCTCAATCTTTCCATCTTAAGATGGGAATTTCTGTTTGGTTTCAAGGAATACAGATCTATGACTGATTTTCCATTTGTTAATGAAAAACATACACGTGTTTCTTTATTACCTCATTACTACCCACTTCTTCAAAGATTAATTGCTGGTAACTGCAAAGTTGTTCCTAGCTCTACTGAAGACCATTTTCTCAAAAGTTCTATTTGTCTTTATAGTAATAGTTTGCTTTCAGTCTCAAAAAATGCTTTGTGGAAGAGAGCAGAGAGCTTCTCTTGGAAAAAGAGTGCTATTTCGGTAGTCTGGTTAAAAGATAACATACCATAAGCTAAGAGCTGAATGAAAAAATACCCTATGAAGTCAGAGGAGAAAGCACCACATAATGCCTTTACATGGGCAAAGGAGGGAAGCTGGGATCTGCATTCACCTATTAATTGAACATTAATGTGTGTACCAAATGTACTCTTCCAGAAGAGAGAATTTCAGGTTTCCATTCAATAGTTAATGTTTCGTTGTAGAGATGTCATGGTCTTATCAGTCAATAAGGCTTTATTTACTTCTTCCCAAAGACTTATTTCTCCAAAGCTATTAGCGCATTTTTGTAGCAGGAGAGGTTGTGCTCTAACCATGAGATTGGACTAGCTCACGTGATGCTTACAGTGGGAGAAACACTGGATCTCTCAGTATCTCTACGGGTTTTGATCGCCTGGTTAATTTCTCCCAAAGTTCTCTTGTCGCCACTGTTCCTCTAAGAGAAGGGGTGGAGCAGCTGTTCCCTTGTTGATTTGGCTCCTGCCAAATACTCAGAGCTGTCAACGGCAGACCACACTGACTCTCAGGGAGGAGACGGCAATTTGGGATTTTTCTCCCTTTTTTTTGGTTACAATGTTGTCAGTTACTCCTGAATTAATACATGTAACAAGAGCATGGAATACAATTTTAGAGAGGTCTAAACGAACAAGAAGCAAAGACCCTCCTTTACAATTCAGTTTCCTTTTTTCCTCAAATTTTTTGGGCAGGACAGAGATATTTCTTCTCTTGATTTTTTTTTAAAGATTTATTTATTTATTTTTGAGAGAGAAAGAAAAAGAGAATGTCTGGGTGGGGGGGGGCAAAGGGTGGGGAGGGAGGGAGAGGGAAAGGAGAATCTCAAACAGACTCCTCACTGGGTGCAGAGCCCGGTGTGATTGATCTGATGACCCTGAGATTATGACCTGAGCCACAATCACGAGTCTGATGCTTAACCAACTGAGCCACCCAGGTGCCCCATCCTCTTGTTTTTATAGATAAATCTGTAGTAACATATTTTATTCCTTGCTGGGTGAACACTCCTTGGTGTCATTTTTAACCTCCCTCTGTTTTATGTATAAAAGTTTTGTGTAATTGGTTTTCTATAATACCAACAAATTGACCCACTTACTTCCCTCCCTTTTTCCCTTATTATGTACAATGTCTCCATGCTGTTGAGTTAGATCTAAGGAATTACTTCTGGCTAGGGGCGCCTGGGTGGCTCAGTCATTAAGCATCTGCCTTCGGCTCAGGTCATGATCCCTGGGTCCTGGGATCGAGCCCCACATAAGGCTCCCTGCTCAGCAGGAAGCCTGCTTCTTCCTCTCCCACTGCCCCCTGCTAGGGGTCCACTATTTGCTTTGGCTCTAAAAAATAAAAAAATAAAATCATAAAAAAAAAAAAAGGTAATTACCTCTGGCTAAATCAGGTGTGGGGTTTCTCAACCTTACCATGATTGACATTTTTGAATGTCTCATGCTTTGTTGTGGGGGGCTGTCCTGTGCACTGTAGGATGTTTAGCAGATCTCTGACTTCTACCCACTAGATGTCAGGAGGACCCATCCACTCATCACTGTTGTGACAGTCTGCAGACCTTGCCAAGTGTTCTGAGGAGGGGCAGAATCACTCTCAGTGGAGAACCACTGACCTAAGTTAATGAAGTTTTCAAACCATATCTTTCAAGATGCAAGGTAGAATGATTCTATGAAAGACTTCATTTAAATGCAAGGAGCCCCCTGACCCCCTTAACTTTATTCTAGTTGCTGATAAGCCACCCATGATCTATACATTCATTTGTTTGAAGAATATTTATCGAGTGTCCAGTTTGTGCCAGACATTGTTCATCGTTTTAGGTGGTACTGCTCTAACAATGACCGTGGGGAAGGTATCTTCTCTCTTGGAACTTACATTTTGGTTGCAGGATACAGAACAGACAAACCCACAAAAAGCAAGGCGGCATGTTAGATGGTGAAAGGTGCCCTATAGAAAGCAAAGCTCCAAGGTTATGTCTGGGGAAGGGGTGCAGTTAAGGGCTGGCCAGGTAGGACCTCACTTCCGGGGGCGTTTAAATGAGAACTTGAGGAGGTGAGAAAGAAAACCCTGTGGATATCTGGGGAAACTCTTCCAGGCAGGTAAACTTCTAAGTTCCAAGGCTCTAAGGCAGTGCCCTGACTGTCCCAGAAATATTGGGGTGGACAGTATGGAGGGAATGGAGTCGCCTGCGGGAGAATCACAAATGCAGATGAAGAAAGGACGCAGGGACAGAGTGCCATGGGAGAGGGGTAAGACTCTGATGATCCGAAAGTTTGAAGGACTTTGGCTCTCTTAGGATCGATGGGAAGCCACAGGGAAGTTTTGAGGCAGGGAGTTCCTGATTTCGTTTACATTCTCTGTTTCTAACATTAAAGGGCTGTGGCACACAAATAAATAAACCCAGATCTGACAGTTCTCTACCACGTAAAGTGTGAAGGCAGCGTGGCCTGAGCCACATCCTCATGAGGGGCTTAGGGGGCCTGGAATGTTGAGCTGAAGCTGTTACAGCAGCTGTTCTTCAGTGTGGCTGTTTCAATTCAGGCTCACTTCCCATTGTTTGACTGACACATGGGGCAAGTGATCAGATCTTGCAGAGGATCTATTTTGGCCCTTCCTGATGTTCAGTGGTCCACCTACTACACGCACTCTCCAAATAAATTCATTCTCTACCTCAAATACAGATGTAAATATGATAGAAAAAAATTGCCATAACCCTCAGTATCCATAACAGGCAGATTTTCAGTTCATTAGTTCACTGATCATTCCATTTTTGAGTAATTCTAACTTGTGATTTAGAGAGTATGTTTTCACATTTATTTAGATCAATTTTTTTCTTTATTTAATATCTATTGCATCATGCTTAACTAACCAGCCCTGTGCGGTGCATGTATCATGTATGAAATCATTCATTCTCTAAAAACCTGATTTGGCATGCTTTATTATCATGGCTGTTTGCAAAACAGGAAACTGAAGTACACGAGGATCCTGCTGCTGGGATGTAGTAGAGGCTGGATTTGAAGTAGGCAGTCTCATGCCCGAGCTTGGGCTCCTAAGAGGATGCTGTCCTGCCATGGTGAGCCCCTGTCACTAGATACGAGGCCAAAAGCAAGAACCAAGATGTGCTTCATGCCACCACTGGTCTCAGTGCAATAGAGTGTGGACAGGTAGGGCACAGAGTCGAAGACTTGCATCTTGGGTGATGCCTGTGTAATGAACACAGAAGACCCGAAATGCTTTTTTTCTCTATTGCAATATAGATGACATAGAATGTCACATGAGTATACAATACAGTGACGCAACAAGTCTACCACCCGTCACCAGACAACACTGTTACAAGACCATTGACTATAATCCTTATGCTGTGCCTTTCATCCCCATGATTTACTCCTTCTATAATCGGAAGCGGTGACCTCCCACTCCCTTCATCCATTTTGCCCATCCCCCTTCCCCTTCCCTCTGGAGATCACCAGTTTGTTCTCTGTGCTTATGCAAGATCTAAAATATTAAGTGCTAAATAAAAGGAACAAGAAAACATAGAGCAGGAGGAATGGATTTAATTTTAGGAAGACTTTATGAAGTGGGGAGTTTGAGCTAGCCGAGAAGGAACCTGATGTTGATCATGACTGGTGGGAGAGGTAAAGAAAGGCCATTCCAAGCAGAGGGGAGAGCAGAAGTGGAGAAGCCAGGGGTAAGAGAAAGGCCACTTCTGGAAACAGAGGGGCCTACGGGGCCTGGTGCTCAGGGCAAGCGGGGAGGCTGGCGAGGGAGGATTGAGGGCCCCTCAAGAAGGGTTGAGGGAGGTTGGGGCTTATTCTGTTAGCAGGGAGAACCTGCAGGCTTTCAGCCTGGGGATGGAGATATCAGAGCAGTTGACTAGGAAGAAAGTTTTGGCTCCAGTATGAAGCAAGTTAGAGAGGAAGGGAGATTTTTCCTGGAGGGATTGGTTGAAACTCCAGAAATAAGCGTCAAAGAGAGAACCCTTATATTTTGTATTTTGTGCCTCTTAGGAGAAGGTCTTATTTCTCTGCTTTTTTAATATGAGAGAGAATTATAAAAATGGAATAGTCGGTGCTTCACTGTTACCTTTATAGGATATGAAGTAGTATTCAATAATGCCTTATTTTCTATTTAAAAACAAAAATTGTATTTCTTGGAGAAGAGTATGAATATTTATTTTTGTGAGAATACATTTTCTTTAATCAAGTCATAAACTAAAACTTGATTTACACTTTCAGAGAAAATGCAAACTACATTTCAAAATGTCTAAGTATAAAGTATTGAATGTACTTCAACTTTTAATCTCTCTCAAAATGATAATGTGCTAAGTGTGTTTCAGCCTGTTAAATAAAAAGCCTATTCTGAATTTACTGTATCTTTTAATCAGGGTGAATGCGCTGGCTGACTGTTGGCTTATTTAAAATCCATGTTCTAAAATCAGTATATCTGTTAATGCAGTGAAGTGTTCAAAGCATGTACATATGCTCAGATAATACAGAATTGAAAGAATCCAGGCCACTGGGTCATCCTTCCATGTATTTCATTTCTGTTCAAGTTTTTTAATAAAATAGTTGCTTTTTAAAGGGTTATATAGAGGGGCACATGGGTGTTCAGTCAGCTAAGTGTCTGGCTCTTGGTTTCAGCTCAGGTCATGACCTCATGGTCCTGACATCGAGTCCCACATCAGGCTTCCTGCTCAGGGGGGAGTCTGCTTCTCCCTCTCTCTCTGCCTGCTTGTGTTCTCTCTCTCTCAAGTAAATAAATAAAATCTTAAAAAAAAGGGTCATATAGATATGTAAAACTTGTTACTCATGACTAAAAACAATAGAAAATTGCAGCTGGCCTGGATTATCATCTGAAGACTTCCAATATTTGCCCATTTTCCCATAACTCCAAATATCTTCTAATCAATAACACGGTAGGTATGCATTGGAAAACAGTAAACTTATTTTAGAGTTTTAAGATATTTCCAGCATAGACACTATCTCCGAATTATTATCCGATTCCATTAGATTTATTTAAACACATCTATTCTCGGTTAAGGAGTCTAATTTTGTCCTGGAAATCAATCTGGGTTCTTGTCCTCCGGGACATTTCTTTTTATGCAGACATGTGTTTGTCATCTCAGAAATTATGGAATGGCCCCATATAGGAAGACTTTGAAAATCAGCTTTCTGTAAAATAGGGAAAGCATCTCTCTATTTATCATTATTTCCTAATATCTAAGAAAAAAATTATCTGTAATCTGAGGAGGTCCTACCTTTTGATCCAAGTCAGAGAGACCTTCTTTGCAAGCCATGCCAACACATGCAGGTGAAATCATGATCAGAAGCACAGTCTTTGTGCAGCCCTTAGCATTCTCTGTGAATCCACGTGCGTAGGAACAGCTTCACTTAATTAGTTTTATGGGACAAATTTTCTATAATTGCTTGTACCAAATAAATGTCCATACATGGCTTCATTTGCATTTCCAATTAAGTATTTGCCTGTTTCACCTGTGGTAGGTTTTATATATTGTAATGGACACATTTACACAATCGTATTTTTTCTTAGAGTTCGTGCTGAAATTTTGGCCGCTGAAATAAATAATTTATTTTAATATTTATGGATGTGTAGCCACCTAAAAAATTTAAAATGGCTAAAACATAAACATTCAACTCTCCTTCCTGCCTAATTCTGCTCCAGTATGTACTTTGAAATAAAGAATGAAAGATAAAATGAGGCAAATTTGTCCATTGGCCCTGGAAACTAGGAAAGGGTGCCTTTAACATGCTGGAGTTATCATGAACCGTATGTATTATATAACGTGGATAGGATTTGGTTAGGATGGACAGGCTAAGGGAGGAGGAATGCCCTGTGGATTTCCTCTGATGTCTTGGCACAAGAAGGTAGCAAGTATAAATCTGAGCATCCTGCACATGCTGGTAAGTGCTGAATGGGTTAAACTTTTCTATTAAATGGAAAAACTTCTTACACTGAGTAAAAGAGTAAAATCTAGCTGCTTTGAGATCCCTCAAATGTAAAACAGAAATGGGTGGGCAAAAGTATTACACCTAAATATAAGTAAGTGGTAAGTCAGAAACATGTAGAGGAGGTTATTTCATGGGTCCAAAAATGATTTCATTACCAATAAACTTAAGAGCAGACAGGAATCATTATGTGAATAGTTTCTTATAGAAGTGTGTATATATATATGTATATATATATATATATATATATATATACATATATATATTTGAAATACAAGAGGGAAGCCAGGGTGTCTCAGTTGGTTAAGCATCTGCCTTCGGCTCAGGTCATGATCCCAGGGTCCTGGGATCGAGTCCCGCATTGGGCTCCCTGCTCAGCTGGGAGTCTGCTTCTCCCTCTGCCTGCCACGCCCCCTGCTTGTGTTCTCTCTCTCTCTGACAAATAAGTAAAATCTTTAAAAAATTTTGAAATACAAGAAAAAATCACCACCTTAGAAACACAAAATGATTATATTATCTATGCAGCTTAAAAAATATCAGAAACAAAAAACAAGGCTGTAAAGTGATGTTTCTTAAAGGCCCAATTGCTTGAAAGTCCAAGTTCCATGAAGTAGATGCTGAAAGTTACAGTTCATGCACACCATCCCACAGCTACTAAATTTCTGGGGATGAGACCTTGGAAAGTTCCTTTTTTGGCAAGTTCTCAGATGAAGTTTTGGCATACTAACGCAGTGACTCTCAAATTTTAGAGAATAAACATTAAGTTTGATCTAATGTGTGTCTACACACACATTAATATATAAAATATTCTGTTCAAATACCCATGCAATGTGCTTAAATTCTGATCATGTTGTGGGCTCACAAATGCCTTAGTAGATTCCAAAAAGGCAAAAACTATATTGTGATCATGGTGTTGGGGAAATATAAATTAATAACAAAAATGAAACAAGTATCAAAACACTTGGTTAAAAAAAAAATCCTACATAACTAATGTAGATACCAAAACTACAGTTACAGACTTTTTAGAAATTAGCAGCAAAATACTATATATACAAGCTATTGGATAAAGGCCAGAAGTATTATTCAGAGGAAATCCTTACTTTGAATGCTTTTATAATTAAACAATAAAGGTTGAAAATCAATTAAACATCACAACAAAAGATTAAGTAGAATTAAGAAAGTTAGAAAGGAATTTATGAAGATTATAAAAAGAACAAAAATGTAGAAAATATCTCATAAATCCAAGTATTCGTTTCTCTAAAGCCCATTGAAATGGAGAGGCCAGTTACAAGGCTGATGAAAAAAAGAAAAACATATATTATTAAGAATAAGGAAATAAGAAATATGGGGATCACTGTGAAGAACATAACTAAATCTTACTGAAGAGTATGGAAGAAAACTTGATTAGGGATATACCTCAAGGGAATGTGGGTGTTACAGAGATATAAAATCTCCCCAGATTATTATATAGCTCCCCATTTGGAAAAATTAATGTGTAAAAATAGCAAGAAAAAATATGTTTAAAATACAGTTAGATAAACATGAGTATCAGGTACTGAATTCATTCATTTTTTTTTAAGATTTTATTTATTAGAGAGAGAGGGAACACGAGCAGGGGGAGGGGCAGAGGCAGAAGGAGAAGCAGGCTTCCCGCTGAGCAGGGAGCCCGACGTGGGGCTCGATCCCAGGACCCTGGGACCATGACCTGAGCCGAAGGCAGACGCTTAATGACTGAGCTACCTATGTGCCCCCTGAAATCATTCTTTAGTGAAATAATTATGGAAATGTCAGAAAATAATCATCAAGTAATTCCACCCTTTTTTCCCTGCATCCTCTTCTCCAGATAAGAAAATAACAGATTCAAATTGTTTAATGAGCAAGTTTCTTAAAACCTTAAGGGCCCAAGCAATTCTTACATTACTGAAATGGGTTAAGGACATAAGAGAAAATGGGAAATTTGTGAATTTATTCCCTGAGACTAGAAGAATTCTGATATCAAAAACACAGATTTAACAAAAAGGGAAATCATCTACCTTTCATGAAAGACCATGAAAACACATTAGGAAACTGAATTGTGTAATTTATATTATTAATATATTAAGGGAGAAAAAAAACTTGGCAATTTCAACAGATGTGAAAGGGTCATTTAATAAAATTTAACATCTGTTCTTGATTATGAAAAAAATAGTCTAATAAATTAGTAATTGGTATTGCCTTACCATGATGAAGGAGATCTATCAGAAGCATCACAAACATCAGACTTACTGTTGAATGATTAGAGAGATTTCAAATTTAATGAGGTTCTATGCTTATAAGTTAAAATAAAGCTTTTTATGTCAAATCCGGCCAATGTAAAAACATAAGAAATTATATTTGAATGAAGAAAACAATACTAGCTATCTGATGTCAGCTATCATCTATATATAAATATAAAGGAAATTAATAAACTCAGCATCTTGAAATAAAAAAAGGTCAGTGAGGTGTTAAGCAAGATCAAAATCAGGAAAAAAAAAATCAGTGGCCTTACCCAGTAGGAAAACATTTAAAAAACTTAAAGCATCAAAGAGTTTAACAGCAGGAAACAGAAACAACTATAATGCTTAAGACCTATGTGAGGAAGTTCTAGAACTGTATGAAAAAAAGACGATGGAAAAGAATAAACGAAGTGATCACTGTATAAGGGATTCTGGGAAAGTCAGTTGCTTACTCATCAGGGAAAAATGCATCAGTGTGTTACATCGAACACAGCAACTATTTTGCCATGAATTAAAGGTCAAACAATTGGAAGAAACTTCCTAAATCTGTTAAAATGATGGGTAAGTCCTATATAAATAACTGAAAAACAGGAATGATAAAGGGAAAAAAAATCTGAAGATATAAACATGGTGATAACAAAAATTTGCCATTGGAGATTAAAACGCAAGGTCAAAAATACTTGCAACATAGAAACAAATGGCTAATATCACTAACATAGAAGGTTTTTGTTTTTTAATCTGTAAGGAAGAGACAAGTCAATCTAGCAGAAAAATTCATTCAAACAGGTGGAAATCCAAATAGCTAATAAGCATATGAGTGGCTCATGCTTTATTCAATAATGATAATGGCCCGTAAAAGTGCAGAGGATGGAGTAGACCACCTGGGTTGGCCCCCAGTCTTGTCTCCTAATTGGCTGTGTGATTTTTGACAAGTTACTTAACCTCTCTGTCTCCGTTTCTTCCTTGATGAAATGAAGATAATGATGATGTCTGCCTTGGAGGCTGTGGTGAGGATTTAAATGGTTTGAGGAATGTGAGTGAGTACAGTAGCACACAGTACCCACTTACAGTGTAATCTGTCATCTTCATCACCCTTGTGGTAGTAACTTAAATGATCAAATTAGTGTAAGCAATTGGATTAACAGATATGGTAAAGATTTTTCATTACCAGTGATGACGAAGTACCCTCTCCAATGCTGTTGGAGGGAACATGACTTGGTACAAGCCTCGTAGGAGGTGCTTCAGTAAAATGGATTAAAATTTAATCTACACATATCTCTGAGCATTTATATTCTAGGTATCTGTTTTAGAGAGGCAACTGAGCCTGGAAGAGATACAGTAATTACTCGTGGCCACACAGATGCTAAATGCCAGAAATGGGAATTGAATCTAAGTCTGGCTTCCCAGTCCTACCATGGCCCACTGTTAATAAACATAGGAAAGACAATGTTCAGTCTCATTAGTTGGAAAAAAAAAAACATATTAAAACAACCTGAGGCCATTTTCTTCCTATGAAATTGCTGTGTATTAAATAAAAATGCCTGCAGTTGGCAAAGTTGCAAGGAAATGGATAGGCTTATTCACTGAGGCTAGCGGTAGAAATTAATGTCGCATTTTAGGAGGGCTTACTGGCAATACTTGGGCAAAACCACAAGAATAGGTATATCCTATGACTCAACCATTCTACCTCTAGGAATTTATTTTTGGGCATGCATCATGGACACACAAAGATAGCTATGTATAAAATCATCACAGTGTTTACAGTTAAAAATTGGAGAGAGCCTTAGTGATCTGCAGTGAAGGATTGTTAATTGTAGAAGCTTCATAAGGTGAAGCACTATTCCAAGTTATATACAAGAGTTTGTTGTTACATTGGGGAATGTTTCTTGTGCTATTTTTTTTCAAATCTAAAAGACAAATGATTAAAAAGTATATAAATTAAGACTAAAAGATATTATTTAACAAGCAATTTCTACTTGTCACTGTCCTTTACTGCTTTCTGCTGATTATTTCATAGCAACCTCTGAGATATGTGTCATTTTTTATTCACATTTTACGGATTAGGAAACTGACAAGCAGGGGGAGTTTTGTAACTTGTCCAAACTTATTCAGCCAATTTGAGGCAGAGTTAGAATTTAAACTCAGTTCATCTGTCTCTGAAGTCCCAAATTTTATCCAATACACTACGATCCTATTTTCACAAGGTAAATAAATGTAAATGTACATTAAAAACTAGAGATGTGTTTACTTGCTTAAAATAATATAATATTGTAAAAGCATTTTTAAACCATTTTTATAAATTTTACACATTTCTTATAATTAATATATATTACTTTTGGAAGATAGCTTATATTTTAGAGAGAGGAGTTGATAAATGCTGGGTACACCAACGTTTTCTGCCATTTCCAAGGTTCAGAGCTGGGTGTTGGGTGGGACGGATGGCCTTGGAAGAGAGGAGGGGTGGGATAAAGTGGTGAGGGTCTGGGGTAATGAATTCAATACCATCTCCACTGGCTGGTGGTTGACTTTGTGTCCGGGCAAATAATAACCTTGTGGGCATTGTAATTTCCCATGCTGTTTGCCACTCATGCCATTGGAAGCAGACCTGCTTCCAAGTAGGGATATGAATGTGAATCAGTACCAGTTAAAGAGTATTTATTTTCCTCTTACCCAGCCTCATGTCCGTCCTCTTCATATTTTATTTGAGAGTCATTTTGTCTGTGCATCAGCTGGGACCAACTGTTGTATTGTGATGTCACATTAAAGTATTAACCCCCTTTGCATGGAAAGAAAAGTGTCTGATTAGCAGCATGCTTGTTTACACCCAGATGTTCTCCACTTTTTCACATGAGGGTCAAGCTGGGCGGAATCAGTAGGACTCCTCAGTTTGGATTTTGCTCTTAAATATGTATCTTCCCTCCCTAAACCAATTGATGGATTTATTTACGCATATTGATTCTGATTAACTTTTCTGCTGCATCAGTTGGTAACTGGTCACATCAAGGAAATTTATAGCAAAGCATAATAATGATAATTCTTTAAGGAGAGTTCGAGATGAGAAAATGATTTCGTTCCCTGTTTCACATAACCAACTTCTGTTATACGCTGATTTAAAAAAATCCTGTCTTTTAAAAAATGAACGTCGTATCTTTTGGACTAAAAAATCAATTTATTCACCCAACTTTTTAAAAAGTTACTCATATTTACGATGCTAAAGCATATTTAAGAAGATTTAAAATTATTTTAAGTAGAAAAGATTTGAATAGTTTAAAGATGATTTCAGGTCAGATTAAAATCTAAACCAGACTATCTTCTCTGTCACTTGTCCTCTGGCTCCAGAATCCTGAATCATTACTCAGAAACAGACTTCCTGTACCTTTGTATTCAATGGCTCATTTAACCAGGAATTAACTGTTAGCATGTGCTTGGTAAAAGCTTTCTGATACATTGTTCATGAAAAGAAAGGGACATGTAAATGCCCATTTCCCTGATTGTTGAAGTCAGATTTCTATTTAGATAAAATCTGTATTACTGTTCTGCAGAGGTGCCTTCCCCAAATGATTGCCTAATATCTGTGCTCTTCACCTGTGAATAGGCGAGCATGCAAAAATGTGTGTGATAGGTCAATCTGAAAAATTTTCTCATAACAGGTTTAAGACATTGTCTATTATTTTATTCAGTGACCCTTATCTTGGAGTGAAACTAAATCATCCCAGATGTCAACTTAAGAAGACTCTCCAAATGAACTTAGAGACCTCCTTTTGTCACAAATTGAAAACTGTATCATTCCTTTTTGCCTTGATCAACAGAGACCTAAAACTTAAGCTTAGGTCTTAATTTAAGTGACTGTCTCATACCTAAAAGACGAAAGTATCTAAGATTCTTGGCTCTAAATTTTCTTTTGGCTGTGTTTTAGCTGCCCTACTATTTAATAGAGGTTTTATAAGCATAAACTGCCAGAGATGATTTTCTTTTTTTTCTTTTTTAAGATTTTATTTATTTATTTATCACAGAGAGAGGGAGAGAGAGCGAGCGCATAAGCAGGGGGGAGCTGCAGGCAGAGGGAGAAGCAGGCTCCCTGTTGAGCAAGGAGCCCGATGCAGGACTCGATCCCAGGACCCTGGGACCATGGCCTGAGCAAAAGGCAGATGCTTAACCAGCTGAGCCACCCGGGCGTCCCGATTTTCTGTGTTCTAGGTATAAATGATAAACATAATTCTCTTGACAGGAAAAATATGGTGAGCTTCTCTTTTCTGTAATACAGATGCTGCCATACAGCAGTTTGGCAAGTTGAGATGTTACAGAATTTTTTATCCTGTATTCTTGTGTTGGAAGTTCAGTTATATAAAGACTGTGAAAAATGAAGATCTTTTAAAAATAGTCCCGTTGATTATTATTTCCATTTTTAATTACAATACTAAATATTCAAATACATTGACCTGATCTTAACTGCTCTTAACGTAAACGTATCCCAATACAAAGTAGGATATTTCCTCTTTCCCTTCCTTTTTCCCTTTTCCAAAAAGATACTCCTTATAGCAGAGTGACTGAGAAATTGGAATCAACCAAATGTTCATCAATAGAATTAATAAATTAATAAGTTCATATTCTGAATATTCTGTAGCAGTTTAAAGAAAAGCAGATCTGTATACTACATACACATTATCAAATCACATTGATAGAAAGTGAGGTTGCAAAATACAGTTTCACACAGGCAAAAACTTTAAATTACTTTTTTCAAGGATTTATGAATATAAATTCTCAATACAAATTTAGGAAGAATACATGCCAAATGCCTATCTAATTTCTCTGCGGGGAAGGAATTGTGATATTTGTGGAAGTTCAAAGGGACTTTTTTTTTTCTGTAATTTTTCAAGCTTTCTACAGATGTGTAAACTTGTAATTGACAAGTTTTAAGATAATATTACATGAAAGTACCCAACATGAATAGCCTATGCTATATCTCTAGCTTTAATAACTGATTCAATGTCCCTGGGTGGATTCTGTGTTTTGCTGACACAATACTAGGACATTGAAAAAGAGGAAAAGATCATTTACAAAAAATCAAAAACTAAAAAAAAAAAAAAAAATACTATAAAATATATTTTTCTACTGATACCTCATGTTCTTCTGTTGACCTTTCCTAACCCTTAAGAAATCATGGAAATTTTAAGATAACCGTACAATGACTGTGGGTTGAGACACAGCTAAATTGGACTGAAGTCAGGTTGGCAAATGATCATGCTGTTTTTGTATTTATTTCTTTCAACTTTAACACCCACAATTTATTAAGTGAGACTGTGGATAAAAGAGGAAGCTCAGAATCCTGTTTGGACACCGTTTAGGAAGGAAACCAGGTCTTTATGGGGCACCCCCTTCCTCTTAGCCACTGGCCAGGAAAACCATCTTTCTGTTTAAAACCTATTCAATCTGAGAGGTGGGGTGACTTTGGGAAGGAAGGTGACCTCTCCCTTGTAAAGTGGAATGGCTCTGTTTCCCCCATGACTTATTCAACTCATTTCCACCACTGTTTATAAGAACACTTGCGCTGAATGCTTGTAGTGATAGCAATAGTCAGTTAAAATATGGCTCAAATTTCATGCCCTCAAATTTCCTACATTATTTCAAATCTTTGATCATTATAATCTCAAGTGGAGCTTTGGGTTAGTTCAAGTTTTGCTGATGTCCTTTTGGAGTTAACAGGGATGCTTCTTACAAGCCTGAAGTTTAATCAATGCAGAGACTGCTGTGTAATCATAAAAGCATGGCTGCTCTAGAATCTGGAAAGAGAAGGCCTTGATGGGACCCACATCATTTCCAAAATGGTACAGGAGGTGTTTTTCTGGGGTGCCTTACATGTTGGGGTCCAGTGGCAGATTAGGATATGGAAGTGATGTGACCTGCTGGCCGAGAGAGGATATCAGAGGAACTTGCTTATTTCGAAAACTCAGCGTTCTGTGCGTTGTAAATATCTTTGGATTTTGACCTCAGCTTCAGCTACGCTCATGGATTTAATTTGCATTGCTCCATGGCTGTGAAACACTATCTTATTAAAACCAGTTCCTTTGGTCGTTTCTTAAAAAAATACTTTAATGACCTCTTTATTTTGGGGTAATTTTAGATTTAGAGGAAAGTTGTTAGGATAATCTGGAGTTCCTAGATACCCCTGACCTTGTTTCCCCTAATGCTAACTCTTCGCATTGCTATGGTACGTTTACAAAACTAAAAAAAGAAAACATTGTGCATTACTGTTCACTAAACTTTGGTCTTTATTTGGATATTGCCAGTTTTTCCATTAATGTCCTTTTTCTGTTCTGGGATCCAACCCAGGGTACCACATCGTATTTAATCATCTTATCTCCTTCTGTCTTCTGAATTGTGACAGCTTCTGAGTCTTTCCTTTTTCCCATGACCTTGGCAATCTTGAGAAGTACTGGCCAGGAATTTTGTAGAGTATTTATCATTTTTAATAATTGAAAATGTATAACCTCTGGGATTTTTGAAGGAAAGCCCATATAGACCTACTAATAATTTGTACCACTGATTTTCCATTAATAACTCAGTGTCAGCCTGTTGGTTGTTACTTTATCTTCTTATCAGTTATAACAGCATTCTAGAATTTAAAGTTGATGTATGATGGGTTTAATATTTGCTGAATAGCTGCTTCATCTGTGTGTGTATTGTATGGTCTCAACTTTGCCAGTTCAGTTTAAACCCCCTAGAAAGTTGATATTTTATCTATTGTTTATGACAGATTCGAGATGGACAACCAAATTGCTACGTGTTGAAGAATAAAGATTTAGAACAAGCTTTTAAAGGAGTTATTTACTTGGAGATGGACCTCATATATAATCCGGTAAGTCTAGCTGGGCCAGCCATACCTCCCAGGTTCTCTGTACCAAAAGTAAAAGATGACCAGCCTGGCAGTACTCAAATCTCAAATACGTGTAAAATGTTTCACACATATTACAGCTAGGGAGAGAGAACAGGGTTTTCAACCTCAACTATAAAATCAGTGAGGGACAATACAGTTTTCAACTGGTATTAATCCCCTTGAGCCAGTAGAAATGACGGTGTTTAATTCCCGGTACATCTAAATGTCAAGGAAAAAATAAATAAAAAAATAAAAGGAGAAATTAGTTTGTTAGCTTTATTTCCGATAATCTTCTCAAAGGCTACAGTTGGTGTCAGACAGAGGTATTTTCAAGCCCCTGACATGTAATTTAGTTGTTACAATAGATGTCCTGCTGTCCAACACTACAAAGAGAAGTAGTTACTCATCTGGAAGCTACAGTTAAAGGAGGAATTTTTAAAACCTGTCTTCAACCTTAAGTTAATATAAAATATGTAAATACTCATTTGCCAATCTTTAGCTATGGGCATAAAATCTGTTTTTTATACCATGGATTTATTATGTTTAGTTTTATAACATATTCCTTGCATAAATATACTCATAACATCTATAATAATATCTGCTTTCAGGTTTTTTTTTAAAGTGGAGATCTACTTTAAAGATACACAACAATCTGAATATAGAATTTTCCAGACTGTTTTTTTTCTCATAAAATCATTACCTCAGTATCTTTTTAGGGACTGACCTTTATCAATGCTTTCTAGAGCAACACAAATTTCAAGTCTTCTGGTCCATGCTTGGATTTCAATGATTAAAATACGGAATTATAATAATGGGCAAAACCATCAGAAACAAGATTGGTAGTTAGCAAAAGTTGATTCTCGGTAGGCCTGTGATTTGATTGTTGTGAGCAGAAATTCCTTAGCATGCAGAGAAGTGGCCTACTTAGCTGTGACCATGCATATGTCATGGTATCAGCAGCAGGTTCCAGAAGGGAAAAGGAGAGCACAGGTTAATCCAGTCAGCGGTATAAATGAATGTAGGGTAATGGAGCTTTTACAGTAATTATAAGAATGGCTGCCATTTAGTGGCCACCAACAATGGGCCGGACTCTGACATTATTGCATTTAATCCTCACAATAAACCTGGTAAATAGGTATCATTAATGCCATTTTATGATGAGCAAATGGAGTTAGAGAACTGATTTACAAATAAGTGAGTGAGTCAGCATACAGATCCAGATCTTTCTGATTCTGCAATGATTCCTATGCTACCCTGCTTCTTGTTTAGTGTATTTAAGAAATTATTCATAAAATCAATGGCAGGGACGTTTTTATATTTTTAGTCTCCAGTCTGGAGGTGGTGGTGTTACTCCCTCGTTTTTCCCATTGAGTTCGCTTTCCCTTCAAGGAAATCCTCTGTGCATCTTGTACCACTGATGACCCTTCATTTCCTGTTTCCTTCGAGCAAGCACTTGAATACAGTCTATGCACATAGGTAAAACCTGAGTTTTAGGGAAGAAGGCTTAACCAAGAAGATATGTCAGTTGTGTCATTTTCCAGTTGTCCATCCTATGGAGTGGAGAGGGACAATTTTATTCTTTGAGCTTTTCCTCAGTACGGTGATTGAGACAAGCCACTAAATCTCTCTGAGCCTCAGTTTATTCCCCATAAAATGGGTCTCAACTCATCTACTTACTTTTCCATAGATTTGAAAGGAAATGAGATTCTCTGTGAAAAGATGTTTTTATAAGCAGGAAACAGATTTTCACAGACAAGATATTATTGGTGAAAATATTGTTCAAAACCTTGATGGGAAGGAAGTTTTATTTCTTAGAAACTGGTTCCAGAGCCTCCTGAACTCAACCTCTCAGTGCTTTAAAATACATCCATTGATTTGCAAAGTGGATACAACACTCTTGGAGTCTCCTGAATCCAGTCTGACCTACCCAAGTGTGCTGGGGAAATGAGATCCCCAGGAACACACGCAGAGCTCAGGGGTCTCCTCCATGTGTCCCCCATCACTCGGCTCCTGGACAAAGGCCCTTGGCCCTAGGGTCAGAAGATCCTGGTTTCCACATTCTTCCCAGTCATTAACAAGGAAAAGAGAAGAATGAAGTCCATTTAAATGTTGCCCCTCCCCCCCTTTAAACAATGATGTCTTTCTAGGTCAAAGCAAGTATTAGGACCTTTACTCCCAGAGAAAAGCGCTTTGTTGAAGATACCCGCAAGCTGTCCAAGAAGGTAGGTGGGTACAGTAAACGGGCTCTGCGGTACACTCAGCACTGGAAGTGCTTAATTGTCCTTACTTAGCATCTCCCCACCTCCCTTCCCCCCTCCCTTCCTTCCCCTCCCCTCCCTTCCCTCCTTCCTCCCATCTTCCTTCCTTTCTTCCTCCCACCACCCTTCTCCTCCCCTGCCTCCTCCTCTCCCCGCTCCCTTTCTCTCTCTCTCTGTCTCTCCCCTTCCTCCCCCTCCCTCCCCCTTCCCCCCCCCCCCCCCCCCCTCCTCCCCCTCTCTCCCCACCCCCTCTGCCTCTTCTCCCAGCTTCTCCCCATCTCCACTCCTCCAAGGACCTCAGTCAGCAGGATAAGAAGAAAAAGACTGAAAACATAGATGTTGGATGAAGTAGAAGGTGTCAGCCCTCCATTCATCTCCTGAGTCATTCTGTCAAGGAACATTCCTAGTGTCAGCCTCTGTAGATTCTCTGACTTGGCTTGCCCTGCTAGCCTCAATCAGTTAAGGCCCTTTTCGCCTCTGTCCCAGCAAGGTCGCAGGGAGGTGCTATGCCCAGGGAGGCCTTAACTTCGTCAGCCCAGGGGGTCTTAGGAGCATCTAGCCTCAAGGTCCCCCACGCTGCTCCTACCACTTTTGTATTATCCAAATATTTGGAGTGTGTTGGCATTTTACCTCATTCTGAGTTAACTGTCGCCCTCTGCCTGTTTCCCTTAATTCCTCACTCATCAGTTTAACAAAAAGGGATGATCTGGGCCCAGTAGGGGAAGTTTTGCATTTTTTTTTAACATGACCTTTATGTTTCTTTTCAGAGTCCCTCCCTGTCTTATTCAGAAGCAGTCCAGGATTTCACTCTGTACCTATTGTCCCTCTTCAGTTGTGTAACAAAGAACAAAGTGTCCCCTTTTTACAGTGTTTATTACTTCCACAACTTCCTGTGGGGTGAGCAGCTGTGGATGACACAAAGCAGTTAAATATAAATGCATCTCCTCATCCTCTTGTTTCCCATGGACTTCTGGGCACACTTGGGAAAGGCCTGGAATGTCTTCTAAAGGGAGCATCCCCATGTTTTGTTTTGGTCTGCCATAACATTGAGTGTAATATTTATTTGGTGTCATCTGAGTAAACGTCTTTTATTATTATTATTACTGCCTTGTGCCCTATTTATTTGAAAGTTAAAACCTGAGTTGAAGTAGGTGGGGTAGCTGCTTTGCAAATGAGTTGAAATGAATCTGCCTACAACTGGGAAAAAAAGACGTTTCCTTTGCCAAGCAGGACCTCCGCATGGGGTGGCTTTGGGCTCTGGAGCTCCAGGGGATTTGGGGTCTGTTAGGATCTTCCCTATGTGCCTTTCACCACGGTGTGTCTGCAGATTTTTACACAGTTGAATGCAGGTACTTGAGATCACTTACTAAGTGGCAGGCACTTTTCTTTGAAAGGCCCTCAATTTTCTTCACTGTCTACAAGGTGAATACTAAGATCAACCCCATCGTATAAGACAAGAGAGGTTAGGAAACTGGTTGGAGGTTGCACAGCTAGGAGGTGGGAGAGCTGGGTTCTCCTCCCACAATTAGACTTTCCTGTAGACTTTGTCTTCTGGACTACATGAGCTAGAATACTTGGACATCTAGTTTCTACAAAAATCCATGCATTTCCTTCTGAAGTAAACAATATAGACTCTCTCTTTCTCTTTCTCTTTTTCTTACACACACACACACAGACACACACTCACACAGACACACACTCACACACACCGAATGCCCTGCTGCTATAGCTTTTCCTAGCTCAGTTTTGTCCTGAATATTATTGAAACAGGCTATTCTCCATCAAAAGAGCTACAAAGTAGATGTGTGTTTTTCCTTCCATGGATGATGGTGTTTTAAAAAGAATTTTAGAAGAAGCATTAGGACTTCTCCTTTCTATTATTTTTTTTTTAATTGGCAGCTATACAAAATATAATTTAAATGACTGAACTGCCTGATCTAAAGGGACTATTTGGAGTGTTTAAGTCCAGTTCCTTGTTTTCCATTTTTTTTTATTAGATTTTATCAAGGGATGTAGACCGTGTGAAAAGAATCACCATGGCAATGTGGAGTACAATACAGTTCCTTAAAAGCTGCTTCCAATGGGAATCCACGTTGAGAAGTGCTGTTGCATTCGTGGTAAGCCTCGATTTTATGTTCAAATTATTTGCTTCTGAGTCCCAAATCCAAATGCAGATGAGTTTTATTTTACTGACACGAAGCAGAGTAATACACATTCAACATAGCTGAAGTTCACACCTGTAGGGAGACTTTAAAATATAAATGGGAGATGAACCATGAGAGATGATGGACTCTGCAAAACAAACTGAGGGTTCTAGAGGGGAGGGGGGGATGGGTTAGTCTGGTGATGGGTATTAAGGAGGGCACGTTCTGCGTGGAGCACTGGGTGTTATGCACAAACAACGAATCATGGAACACTACATCAAGAACTAATGATGTAATGTATGGTGATTAACATAACAATAAAATTAAAAAAACACTTCTATTTAACTGAAAAAAATATAAATGTTATCCATTCATCTTTCTTAAATATATTACAGTATAGATGAATATATAGATGTCTAAGACTGTACTTACATCAGATTTTCCCTTGGAAATTCCTTAAATTACCCAAATCTTACTCATATACTATCGCTCCGTAAGTTTAAGAGACCTGAGTTCTGTATTTTTGTAAATTTTTTTTTCACTCAAAAATGTGTCTTTATACACGGTGGTTATTATTATATTAACTCTGTCTGTATAGTCCCTCCTTTTTGTATATTTCTCTCCCTCTGTCCCAGTGAATGCCAGGACTTTTTGAGAAAATGATGGTTGAAAACTCACATGATGAAATTGCTCTAATTTATGCTTTAAGTAAATCTTCACAAACTTTGATATAAAAACATTGATTCATATCAAACCACTTGAGTCACATGACAAGGTGACCCAACACCACGTGAGAGTGACTAATGTACGTGAGATGCACTCTTCCTTCTCTCTGATAATGCTGGCCCATCCTTAGGAGCGAAATAAAATCACACAATCTCAGAAGAAGCCACAAGAGATCTCGAGTCACCTAAGGTAACCACTGAGGGTCCGGGAGTCGTAGGGACTTGAAAGTTGGTACCATGCCCTCACCTTATGGCTCTGGGCACCCTCCGCCATTTGTAAAAGGACTTGTTCCTAAAGAGATTGGTAGAAACCAAATCTCTCAACTGCTAATCTTGCCCCCCCCTTTTTTTTTTATCATGCTATTAATCTTTGTACTGGGCAAAGATCACAATAAGGCCTAATAGAATGTGTGAGTGGTTCTTAGTCATGATCTTTGGTAAATCATGAATCTTCTGCCTCTGTTTTTTTGTTTTTGTTTCTGTTTTTGTGTTTTAATTGTCAGTGCTCTCTCTTACCTCACAGGCACATCCTCATTAATTTTTTTTTTTTTAATCGGCCTAAGATGTCAGTGGGTTCACGGTCACTCCCATCCTTACTCCTTATTACACAAACAAGTCTGTCAGCTCCACAAGAGGCTTTTTCTCTGCCATGGAGAACATTCTGTTCAGTTTCATTAATTTTCGATTTTCATCGCTTCAAGATGTAGAGGGCCTATGATGGCTGTGACCTGGACTTTTAATATACTTTTTCTTTGGTCTGAAATTGCTAAAAACAATTGGCCTTAATAAGAACACTAGTAAGAATGCTAGTAATCCATATCTGTCTTGTCTTGGCATTTATTCATCTGCTTCCCTTTCTTACAACATTCTCCTCTGCTGGTGAGGGGGCCTCATGTGTTGGCTTCCTCTTCAGCCTCCCCACCTCCACTTCCCACCTGAATTCTCTTCAGAAACTTTCCACGGAATGTTCTCTTGTGATTCTGGGCAAAAGAGGAAAGTCAACACAATTGGTAGCTTTTTTCAGTCAGCACCCCAGCCAGCCCCTGTGAGGAGAAGAGGATTTCCTCTTTCTTGAGCTTAATTTCTGGCACCGTGATTTTTAGAAAAACAGAGCTCCATTGCACTGGCTTATGTAGGAGAATGACAGAAATGATTAATGGGCTGCCGGCCTGATCTGAAGAAAGATTAGAACAAATGAATAGAAATAGGTTGTCTACTAAAGGGGGCTTCTGAACGGGAAGGGAGCTTTGGCAGTGGGTCCTTGCAGGCGTCCATCCTGGGGGCACCATGCCAGGAAATGCCCTCCCAGGCTAGCGGACGCAGGCGGCCACTTCATCCTTTCAAATCACTGTGGCCCCCCAAATGGAAGATAAAGATGGTGCTCTCCTTGCTGGTTGTCCACAGTGTGATTTTTGCAAGGGTTTGTGAGCCTGGGGGAGTCTCCACTGCGTGGAGGACATTTCCTACTGGACATCACTGAAAAAAATGCAGTCAATTAGGAATGATACATGCATGAACCTTTTCTGTGAAGGTGCTAGAATGAGGAGTGCTCCCTTAAAGGCATTTAGTTTTCAGTTTTAATTTGAAATGCTGTGTTCAAATGTTTATCTCATGTTTACTTTGACCAGCCTTGGCAGATCTCAGAGATATAAGAGATAGAGAGAGGTGTTCTCCCCTCCCTAAGCCAATGAAGTGTCATCTTATTAGAGAGTGTTTTTGTGACTACTATCATCATGGTCATTCCAAAACTTTCTGTTCCTAAAGCAAAAGCATATAAAGAAAAGGTACTTTCAGGATAAAATAAAAATACATATATTAGTCTCCCTTATTATATTTTAAGATTATGGGTATCCAAGACTTCATTTTTGGGGAGAACATTTTGCTTTTATGCCTCTTGCCTACATACTTATGATGTTAGCCTCCTGTTGAATGTACGGATGGGTAATTTCACACTTTGGGGCCACCACTGGCTGTGGTACTATGTCCCTGACTCTGTGGGACCCCATTAAGGGTTGTCTTTCTGCAAACCATTGGATCCTCAGGTGACCTGGGCCAGAGAGAGGAAGGGCTCCTGTGATGCCGAAGGCCTGCTTCTTCTCTTCCTTGCTCCGCTGTGGAGAACGCCGCGTTTGTCACTCGTATGCCCTGATTCTTTCCTGGCATCTACCAAGGACAGGATGCTGTTACTGGTCCTTATTCATTGGTGTGACAATTTGTTCATGCTTCATTCACTTACCTTGGCGTTATAGGCAGAAGAGTTTTGTGGTGGTCTGAAGCAAGGTCTCAGGTCAAGGTTTTACTAAATAGTAGGACTGCATTTGAAGGCCTTTCTATATTCGAAAGTAGGATGAGTGGTAACTGAGGGTTCATTGCACAGGTGGGTAAAGAACCATTTTTGGTGGGCCAGTTCCCAGTGGGGCTTTGCCTTCCCCTCAGGGTCCAGGAAGTGACTCTAGCACTGCAAGCTAAGGGCAAAACTATAGGAATTTTTTTTCTTATGTTTTTTCAGATAACACAAAATAGCCGATTAACATCATGTCAGTGTCTCTGTTTTCAGAGGAGACAAAGCATGAACATTGTCGGATCGTGTTCGGTATATTCTGGCTGTTCAATTTAAGACTTTATGAAAGCAAAGCATATGTTTCTAAGGATTCCTATGGGTGTGTATATGAATATATCATAGCTTGTTGAAAGCAGGGTTCAAGACAAGTGGCCTATAAAGATAGAAGTCCACATGGTGTCTGGTCAGAAGTGGGTGGACAAACATGGGAGGATTTATCTTATTAGACTGTCCAGGCGTAAACCCTTCCACCCTGGGATTAATCCCCTCTCTACTTACCCGGGTGGCTGTATTCCTAACACTTGGAGAGGAAAGTTGTCTTTAATCCACCGACACATGCTATGTAAATGTTGCCCACAACATTGAATTCATTGTTGTAAGAAATTAAATTTGGATTTTTTTCGGAGTGGTCAAGCCCTTCCAAATCATGCGTCTACAGGCTCGATTTCTGTTTTGTTAGCATGACTATGGAAAATCTTGCTCATTTTGTATCTTAGGTCTTTCTCTTTCCTCCAGGTTTTCTAGATATTTTACTCTTCCATTTTCTGAGCTTGACTTGTTATAAATTAATATGTATATATTTTGTTTTTTCTGCTCAAAGAGTCCTATTCTCAACTTTTCCAAGGGAAAACAAATTAATAGGAGATGTCAGTTTATTGACAGAGGCAAAGGGTAACTAAAAATCATGCCTAGAAGAAGCACATCTGGGTATTTCCCTGTGAATGGATTTGTAATTACACATGGTGTTTCATAGACCTGCACATGGTCATTCTCAGACAAGACTTTCACCTCTAGGGGTCTTTAATAGCTCACGTTTCAGTGCTTAGTTTGTGTTGGGCGCTGTCCGAAGCATCTTGCAAATGTTACCTCATCCAATTCTCACCAATACCTGCTGATATAGGTACTGGTTATTACCTTCTTTGTACAGATGACAAAAATGAACCCATAGAGGTTAAATAGAGTGTCAGAACTCATATGCTTTTTTAAAAAATTTTTTTATTGTTATGTTAATCACCATATATTACATAATTTGTTTTGGTGTAGTGTTCCATGATTCATTGTTTGCTCATATGCTTTTAAGAAGCACAGCTGAGATATTAACCCAGACCATCAGGCTTTAGAGTCCATGTGTTTAACCATTGAGCTGTACTACCTCTCACTGATGTTCAGAATTGCAGTGATTGTGGTCCTGGTATTTAAATAGATGATAATGACTCTAGGGACAATGACATCAGTCATTTCAGATATGTATTTAGATGTAATGAATGGGAGTTAAGGCTTTTCCAAGATGCTTGCGGGGGGGGACCCTCATCATTTGGGTGGGAATAATTCTTAGTCGTGATCATTATATTCAGAAGAAATGGAATCAGAACTAAAGAAGCATAACGTGGAAATGTCTGGACCATTTCTGGGGAACAGCCCAGACCCTGGGAATCACATGCACATGACATCCTTGGAATCTAGCTTGGTGGTCTGGAAAATCTCAGTGGCTGGTTCCAGGCTGAGCCCCAAACTGGAGACTTGAGTTATTTTTACCCACTGTGCAAGGGACGCTCTTAGATGATGGAGAAGGGCTTTCAAAGGGAGCATGAATGCTGAAAACAAGTACATGAAAGAGTCATGGATGGAATCTACAGTTTTGCCAGATTCTTTATGAGAATTCCAGGTTGTTCAAAATAAGGGATAAGAGTAGAGACGAGCACATTTATCTATCTACATTAATGCATTCCTTCAAACAGCTATCAGAGAGATAGACCCATATTTCTACTGTGTGTGTGTGTGGGGGGGTACTCTATAGTCTCTCCCCATGTTTCCAGACAAATACATTATTTAATGATAGTTACAGTGAATTGAAATTGTTCTCAAAAGATAATTCTGCATTGTGATGTTTATATTGTGGAAACAGTCATCTATGGGGAATTTTTGTTTGTTTTATTTTTCTATTGGGTACATGTATTTTACAAACCCCAATACTGTCTATGAAAAGACCTAATGTTACATTGTGGCATAAGTGAATTATTTTTTTTCATATGACAAAAAAGCATTTACTTGACAGATGGCATCATCAGAAGATTATTTTAAATAACAGAGGAGACGCTGTAAAAAAGGATTGCATTTTTTTTTTTCAATTTTCCACGAGTTTTTCAGGCACACACCTATTGCTTCAAGGGAGGCAAGTCTGTGGGGCATTGATGGATTCCTTATTTTATTAAATTTTTACTTGGACGTTTGATGTTAAAAAGTAATCTAAATCTACCATATATCAGTGGGTATCTTCATAAAGCTATGATTTTAACATCTGTGACTTTTTTCCTCAATTTTTTGAGTGTCAGAAAATGAAGAATTTCTTCTTCAGAGTCGACAGGGCCTGCGATATGATACATAATTTAAAGCATCAATCAACCTCTCCTTCTCCAATAAGATTAAAAATACAGTTCCCCACTTTCTTAGTGAAATCCCGTATTTCGTATACATGGAATTGTTAGCTTTTAGAGATCCTGGAATGTTGAGAAATGTGAAATGATTTCACCTCGAACTTATAAACAACAGCAGCAGTAACAGAATGGGCCCTTCCAACCCACATGCCACGTGCGTACATAAACACAGAGAGAGAGAGAGAGAGACTAAGAGAGACTAAGAGGCAAAGGTATTTGGAAAATACAAAGTTTCTCCATGAAACATTGTGTGAAACTGTTAGCATTTCATATGCAATCTTGAGGATTGCCTCTGTCCATGATCCATTCTGTGGTCTAAAGAATGTTCAGGTTGAAAGTACTTTGCTACAAATGACTACTATAATGGGAATTTTGTTTTTAAATCAGACTATTAAAATAGTGCTGGTCCATGTCTTCTTGATGCTTTTGATATTTATGTGTTAACTGTGTCTAAAAGATTTACTTCTTTAAGTTCTATCATCAATTTATTCACAACTAGATGCACCTGCATTTGATTAAACATTTGGTGGCTGTTTCCATATCCACCAGAAGTCAGTTGTATGTGCAAAACAGACCTCACTGCCTGCTCAGTAGGTGTTTGCGCGGTTGGAGCTCAAGATTAACAGTATTTCTCTAAAGCTGAAAAAAAAATCCAGTTCCAATAACCATTTTGTCTGGAGGAGAAGATATTTTTTGACATTTTAAATGCATCCATATATACTTGTGTGTGAAATGTATAAATATATCGTGTAAAATGCTTGAAATATTTGACAATTTATTGTTTTATTTAACATTTATAAGATGATTTCCCAAATCTTCCTTTCACAGAGGACTACATAATATACCTTCAAAAATATTATAAAGGGTTTTTTCAGCATTTTTTTCATCAGAACAATCCACCATCACACATTGTGATTATAATTTTTACAACATAATTGCACCTTCTATTGACAACTTCTCAGGCATTAACTAATTATGCCATTTAATAAAATTACAGTAATTGCATTAAAAGATTATCTGTTGAAAATTTAAAGGACACTCTTAACTATTCTAGCATATTTTCATGTTTATATTTTTTAACTTTATAATTGAATTGCACTTTTAGACAGAATCATAGCTACGCTGACTGAAATCAGTTGGTATTTTGGAGCATCCCAATTTTGACTAGTAAGCATTAGATCTTCTTCTCCTTCTTCTTCTTCATCTTTTTTTTTTTTAATTCGTAGAAGAGCATACATTGCCATTCTTCACATGGCCCCATTAGATAATGAATGGTTAACTCTCACTTTTGTATGACAGGTGCCAGTTCTATATGGGAATGCTTTTGTCTCTATCTACTGCCTCCTCTATGGCTTTCCGGTGGGATACACTGACACACACACACACGTTTTCTGCCTTCTGTGAGTTTCCTGGTTGGGAGCCATTGTCTTTTTCAGATTCTCAGTGAATTCAGCCTAGTTCTCTCTACTGGCCAGAGATACCCTACTGTTAATTTGAACTTGGTCTTGAGTGTAGCGTCTTCAATCTTAGAGCAAGAAGAGATCTGGCGATCGTGTCACTCCTTGACCCAGCCAATGCCCTCTTCAAGCTTGCCCCTTCATTCCCTCCCTCGCTTTCCACAGCCATTGTTTGTCCAGTCTCAAGCACTGCTAGGTACTGAGGCACAAGCGTGAAACTGTTGTGCTCCGTCTGCACCAGCCCCTTATCCGCCTCCCCTCTCTCCGCACCTCCCTTCATTCCTCTCCCCCTTCCTCCTTCGCATCCATCTACCCCTCCTCCCAGCTTCTCCCCAGCCCCCCCCCATTTCCCTTGCTTCCTCCCCTCCTACCCCACTTCTCACCACTGCTCTCCTCTTACAGTTGAAACCAAAGTGGTGCCATTTAATGACTGACACACACCATAAGAAAATTTAAATTTATCCTTTGGAGATCAACTTAGATAATATGCAAGGGAATATTTTAAAAATGTGAAGTGGGCTACTAATGTGGGTAGGGATTATTACCTGATATCACTATTGGTAGGTATGGTGGTATTCTAACTCAGAGAGAGGCTTCCCTAGGGCAGGTGCACCCACATACATGTGCACAGTTGCTGCTTCATCACAGAACATGTTATGTGAGGATTTATGAAAGACCTGTTCCAGGATAGGGTAGAAATGCAAATCATTGTATTACATGTCGTATCATTAGTGTTCAAGAGTCAACTATTTCTAGGGCTGATTCATATGCATAGAACCACCAAATGCCAAAGCATGCAGTTCTGTCTTTAAAGCTCTAAGAATACTCTCCATATTCGACCTAATAAATTAATTCTTCACATCAAAAATGGAGGAATTTTATTTCTGTGACCTAATAATTTAGGTTAATGTGAAACAGTAAAGACTTATTCAGTGTATCATAGCCATATGTTGGAAGGATTTTTTTAGGACTGTGTGAGCTACACATGGCAAAGGCCCCATCTTATACCTCTGCGTATAGCCTTATGGCTTATGTTTGGGTACACAGCAGGCTTCTAATCAATGCTTCTTGGAAGAGTGCTAGAACCAATACAGACCATCTGCTATCAGATACTGCTTTCTTTTTATTCTAACTCCTCCTCTGACCGTGACAGCCTGTGGCCACATCAGAAGGTAAAATCCATAGACAGTCTAACAGTTTCATCATAATCTTGTCTAATGTGCATTTTTCTAGCTTTCCCTCGATGCCACCCGTCCAGGGGGTGGTGCTAATCTACAGCAAAAGGACTAAAAGGCAGCCAGCAGTTAGAGTACCAGGGGAAGAGGAAGGGAGCTGGCAAATCTCTAACCCAGATCAACAGCCCCTGAATGAGGGGGGTTTTATTTTTGATTCTCATAGAGATGAGTGCTTCCCCCCACCCCATCTGTTTCTGTATGTGACACCTGGATGCTCATTTTGTATGATGCAAAAGTGAAAAAATCTAGAACTAAAAGAGAAGGAGAGGGAGAAAAATCACCGGTGTGTGTGTGAAAACAGTTATAACCAGTTTCTTGCTTTGGTCCAGACCTGTTGAAGAGCCCTGCTCAGCACTTGTATTTCTGGCTAATTTGATACTTTTTTTTTTTTTTGTGGCCCAAGCTTTGTTATTTGTTTCTAAGCTGTCATTTTTATTAGTCTCTCTGGCTGATCTTTGGGGCTCCCCATCAGGTGGCGTGTGCTCTCCGTTGTCTGGCTGGGCTTGGCAAGCTGATGGCCCTTTTATTGCCATGTGCAGTGCGGGCATGCTTGCCTTAGCCTGTAGCCTGTAATTAGACCCACTACAGGCGACAGTTACAGGAGAGCCTGGTAATCATTCTAGCTGCCTGATCTGATGTTTATGGAGAGAAACCTTCTTTGTGGTCTGGTGAGGGTTTACTATGCTGTATTGTACTTTTTGCCATTTGATTTATGACTTAGGAAGGTGTGTTTTGCTACCTCTCCTCTTCTCTCCATGTTGTGTCATTGACTTTTTAAATAACAGCTAATTTGGCGGGGGGGGGGGGGGGGAAGGTTCAGTGGCCTGATATTCCAGTTCTCACTTTGATTAAAAAAGACTCAAAGACAATTAAAATCCGATTCAGTAGGTCCTCATCTAAAGCCATGTTTCTGTATAGTGTTTGCTGACTTTTAATCTCACTGGGATTTTCTTATAGCCTAAATCCATACATACCCAATATATATATAGCCCAATTCCATACATACCCAATATATATATAGCCCAAATCCATACGTAACCAATATATATATATAGCCCCAATCCATATATATATATAGGTCCTTTAAAATGACTTTTCTATTTCTGAGCAAGCTTTTTAAAATTTTTGTTTCAAGTCATTGCCAAATATGCTCATTTTGTCAAGGAAAAAAAGGCAGTTCTTAGCTCACTTGGTGTTGAAAATAAGACCCTCATGCCTACTGTTTTAAGTCTGGAAAAGCATGGAGCTATAGAATGTGAAATCCGAGGGTCCTTCACATTCAGTAAAGTGATTTTCCTAGGGCCTTGTGGCTTGTTAGAGGATGCTGCTCAGCCCCTATACACTTGTCTAGTATGTGATGTTTGTGGTCATGAACTTTGCAATTATGGTTTTAGTTCATGAGTATGAACTACGTCTACACGGTAGCCATGAATTTTGTTCTTAAAAATTAAAAAGAAAAAAACCATTTTCCCTAAAGTCTTATGTTTGAACATTATTGTATGTGTCTGCAGACCTGCTACTCAGAAGGGTATTGTGGCCCGGAGGAGCAAAAGTCTGTATAGTTACTCCATATGCATCTTACAGGTGATGGATCCTTCTTTTTTTTTTTTTAAGCTTTATTTATCCACTTTAGAGAGAGAGTGTGTGTGTATGTTGGGGGGGGGGGCGGTATAGGGAGAGAGAATCCCAAGCTGACTCACCCCACCAGCGCAGGGCCCGATAAGGGGCGGCTGGGCGGATTCCAAGACCCTGAGATCATGACCTGAGCCAATATCAAGAGTTGGTCTCTTAACCGACTGAGCCAGCCAGGCAGGCGCCCCAGCTGATGGATCTTTCTAATCCAGACTTTATGGTGACAGTGATGAAGACATGAATATGATGATGATGGTGATGATGATCTGTGCTTTTGTGTTTAAGCTTTGACCTCTGCTCTTAAAACCTGTTCTTTATTGGGTACAGTAACACTTAGTAAGATACTATCTAACACTTGTCTTTTGTTTATTTATTTTTTAAAGATTTTATTTATTTATTCATGAGAGACAGAGGAGAGAGAGAGAGGGAGAGAGAGAGAGAGAAGCAGAGGGAGAAGCAGGCTCCCAAGAAGCAGGGAGCCCGATGCGGGACTCGATCCCAGGACCCTGGGATCATGACCTGAGCCGAAGGCAGACGCTTAACCATCTGAGCCACCCAGGCGCCCTTGTCTTTTGTTTAAAGAATAACAAAACCCTAAGTACAAATTTGCTCCTACTTTTCTTCTCTGGTATATTTCTTCTCGGCTATAAGCCAGGTATATGCAATTATAAACTTTTTTGTAAACTGTTCTGTAGCAAAAACTGCTCTCCTTGGAAATCATTGAAGTCCTCACCACTTTGGTGAGGAAATTACTATAGGCTAACTTTCCATCAGAATTTTACTTTGCAAAATTAGAAATGCCACGTGTGCTTTGCTGTTAAAAAATTGGCTGCCTGTGGCCACAGTCCCCTACACCTCTTTCAGTAAATCTAATTTTGCATTTCGTTGGTGATCTTTACATGTTTAATAATGTATACATTTTCAATAGATAAATAATTGATATCCTAGAAATTTAGTGCACACACAGACACACAATAAGAGAGAGAGAGAGGAGGAAGACGAGAAGGAAAAGAGGAAAAGAAAGAATGGCAAATAGACTGACCATTGCTTGAGTTTACTTAAAGATAGTCCTGCAGGTGGCGATAGAAACTCATAAATGATAAAAGTCCAAGGTAAATTTCTGTGGATTGCTTCTTGGGGATTTTAATTTCAGCAATTTATTTTTAATTTAATACCGTCATCTACAAGCAGAAATCATTATATTAGTTTAAAAAAAACCTCAAGTTTTGGTGTTGTCTAATCTCTTTTTATGGCAATTTACTCAGATATTCTATGGCATGTTCATCTTTATGCACAAGGGATGAGATCTGGATTATTGTGAAGTTGGTACAAATTTCATAGGACAACCATTTTAAGCCTTTTTTTCCTTTTATTTTTAATTTTCTTAATTAAAATTGTATGCCTATGCCATTGGTCAGGGTTATAAAATCTTTTGCTATTGTACTAAATTACTTAGGCATAGTGCTGTGTGTGTGTGTGTGTGTGTGTGTGTGTATGTGCATGTGTATGTGTGTGTCTACACAGATACACCTTCTCATTAGAGTATTAAATATAGTTGGTTCAGAAGGGCATTTCCTTCCTTAGCTAATTGTTCATGGTTAGTTTTAATCTGAGTGGGATCACGAATTCCTTGAAAGCGGTTTTACCAGGGATTAAAAACATAACATAAGCAATTTCTTTTAAAACATTAGAAGATGCACAGTAGATATGGTAACATTTTTTCCAGTTACTTTCATTATTTCATTTCAGATTTTAGGCACTGTTGAAGCAAAGTTAAAACATTCAGTAGATCTTTCTTTATTGCTAGTTAAGGTTCAAAAGTTCTTACGTTGCTTTTTGTGGGTATATATTTTCATCTGCCATTTTTTTTCTTAAGTTTGGGTTTGAAAATGCTAACTCTAAAGTGATTTGCTGAAACATAAAGCTAATATGCAGCTCTTGTCTTTTCTTGTAGTCTTGTTTGAAAAACCTTGGCAGTACACATTTTCAAGGGGGAACTGCCTTGATTCTAAGAAAATGTAATTATTTTGCTTTAAATGCTGTAGGCTTAGATGCTGAATGTCGTCAATAAACAGCTGTGATAGTCTTGAGCAAATTATGTGAATTTCGGCCTTTGTCTCTCTCTTGAACATTTCACCAAGTCTTGTGATAAAGTTCAAAACCAATAAGGTCTTGTACACTATAAGTTTGGATAGAAAATTTCTTATAATGGGAGAGGGAGGAAAAGAAAAAGGAACAGAAAAGAATCCTACCCTTCTTATATTCTATTTCAATTGCTATTCCAATTACTCATGAGGGAGAAAAGTGGAAAGTAAGTCAGACTCTCAGAAAACCTATTTTGCTGTCTTCGTATAAAGAATATTCAGTTCTCTGTTAGCAGCTGACCAAAATCTAATCCATTAAAAAATATATCGTGGTAAGCAGTTCTTGAAAATGTTTATAATAAATGGTAAAAGCCAAGCTTCCACTGTGAGATTAGCAGTTGGAACAGGATGTGATTTGTTGGATGTCATCAGGAAATAGGTTATTGCCTGACCAGTGTGCCTTGCCACATGACCTGCAGGACAGATGAAGCTTTAAAAGCTTGGAGTGCACGGAGTTTATATGATCCCCCCCCCCCACTTTGCTTTCTTTTGCATATTACAGTACTGTTTATCACACCTGGCATTTTTCTCAGTAAGTCGATTATGAAGTTCATTTTATAGATGGGAAACATCAAATGTTTTGGAGGTTGTCCCCCTCTCTGCAGCCCATGCTCACCTGAGGACCCATCCATATTAATGCAACTGCTGTAGTCTCCCCTTCTCTGAAGTTTTGATTCCCATGGTTTTAGTTACCCGGTGTCAACCTTGGTCTAGGATCAGATGATCCTCTGTCTGACGTATGTCAGAAGGTCACTCGTAGCCTAGCACTCTGGCCCAGTGCCTACATCATTCACCTCACCACATAGGTATTTTAACATCTCTCATCATCACAAGAAGAAGGATGAGTATGTACAAAAGATACTTTGAGAGAGGCCACATTCACATAACTTCTGTTATAGCATGTTATGATTGTTCTGTCTCGTTACTTGTTATTAAATCTCTGTTGTTAATCTCTTACTGTGCCTATTTTACAAATTAAATTTTATCATGGGTGTGTATGCATGGGAAAAACATAGCATCTACAGGGCTCGGTACTCTGTGGGTTCAGGCAGCCACTGGGGGTCTTGGAAGGTATCCCTCACAGATAACGGGGGAACTACTGTAATTCACTTTTACAGAACAGACTCTGTAGCTTTAAAAAATAATAAGAGAATTGTGAGAGACTATTTTCCAGAAGTCTAGACTCCCCTCCCCCTTCCCCCATCTTAAAGATACAGGAAATACGTAGAGGATTAAGGTGATTTTTCCTGCTTTTGCTTGATTGCAGTCCGGTCTCAGACCTAGTGGACAGTAGTGCTCATGAATAATGCCTTCTATGGGGATGATACCTATAGTAACACATGGAGTGACTAAGAGATCAAATATGCTGGCTAAAAAGCCTTAGGGAAGCATTATGTGTCTGAGGTCTGATCTATTGTCTGGGAGGTCGGAGAGTGTTAATGCACTCCACAAAGATTACACTCCCCCTCTAATTGCTCCGACACTTCCTTAAAGGATTTAAACAGTCAGGAAAGGTGATGCTCCTTGTCAGTTTTTGTCTTCTGCCTGCAGTTGAAGTTTATCTGTCTTTCCACTGAGACCACTAGATCAAGTAACCTAGCCATTGTCAAAGGCATAAACTCTGAATTAAGAGTGAAAGCAATGAGAGATGTTATTTACAGCTCCATTATTACTTGCTCTTTAAATGCTTTGCATTCCATTTCTGGTGTTTACATTGTGAAAATGACAGCATATCTGTGTTCAAAACGGGGGCTGAAAAGAATCTAAATCTTCACGTTGATTTTTGATCAGGTTTGTTTCCATATCTTTTCTCAATGCCATAAGGCCCAGTGTGGCATCTTGCATTTGGGTTATTTCAGTTAAAGACTTGGAGGATAGTGAACTTTAGCATTTCCTCTGCGGCCCCCAGCCCCCAACACACACACACACACACACACACACACACACACACACACACACACCCCATTCTGAAATGTTTATCCTGAATTAGGCATTTACAAGATTGACCCACCCGAAGGACTGGTGACTTTGTCCAGACCATCACTGTAAATTTCAAACGTTGTGCAAACACATTTTTAAAAAGCTCTCTTCTGCGTTAGAGAATGCTTCCTCCATCCTGTGTGTCCAGGAGCTGACATGGTAAATTTTATCAGACTCTATGTCTCTTATGTTGCTTTGATTATAACTCTGTATTTTTCAAAATGACACTGAAAAGCTTAGAGCAAGGTTTTGCCAGTTCTTCCATGACAGTAGTTTAGAAAATATTGGGGATCTGTATGTTTGAGCAAGCATATTGAATCCTTAAATTCATGGTGTGCATTGCTGTAGGAGTGGGGAAGGCATGCTTGCATTTTGCCCTGAGCATTTTCTACCCGCTATGCACAGTTGCATCACTGAGAGGTAAGAATTCCTCTTAGATCAGTTCAAATCACTAATATATGTGGCTTAGAGCCTACAATATAATATTTATGTAGCTTCCGAAAGAGACGTGGGAGGATTCCCTGTAATTCAAGATGGTAGTCTGAATGATGGGTGTAGAGGGATTTTTTTTTTTTTTTTAAGAAAGCCTTGTTTGTCCCATGGGATTTTCACACTTTTCAGCTGACGGCACTGTATTTTACTCATACTGTATAAAGCTGTCAGTGTATTCGTTATATGTGTCTCCTGAAGACTCTGAGCAGATGACAAGAACAATTGCTAGCAGGGAAAAAAGACATTTGAATCAGCATCTTCAGAGCAGAATTTCTCTAGTGTCTCCTGTTCCTGCTCCTACGTGGACTGTCCCTTGCACTTTTTCTTATTGCATGCTCTCTCACACTGTTGGTAGATTACACTGAATGTTTCATCTGTATATAAAAATTAAAAATTCAAACAAAAATCTGGCCCACATGAAGAACAGGCCCTTTGGGCATATGGTTCATTATGCATATTCGTTTAATTACTAAAACACTTGGGATGGCTTTCCTGCCCTTACTTTCAACTTGCAAAGTTGGATCTCTTCTGTTGCACAGAAAATGTAGCACAGAATTCTGTAGGAGAAAAAGAGAAAAGGAAAAAAAATAGAGCCTTTGAAGAAATTACTGGAATTCACCAAAAGGAAGTATGATTCTCAGGATGAAGCCAAAGGAAATAAAGATTTCTCTCTCTCTCTCTCTCTGGTCTCTTTCTTCCTCCCATTTCTACCATTGCTCCTGAAGGCTGGTTTTACTATGGTTAGTTTATATGAATGCAAGCAGTGCAGGAACGCGAGACTAAGGATTCAGGTTTCAAGTACATTCCCTCTGAGGGAGTCAAGTCTCTCAATGAAGCTGGCTAAGTTTTATTGGTTAGAAGGGAACTACTCTGAAAGTGTGACTTTAATTGATTTTTCAGGGCAAACAGGTGGTGATGGTTTAGACATGCACTAGCCTCAGTACCACTCCTAATTTGGGTTTGCACATATAATAGCTTTATTAAAATATACAATCTCCTGGCTTTGCTTTTACCTGAACATCTGCCTCTTCGTTTTTAAAGGGCCTTTTAAAATATTTTAATTATGTGCTTAAGTGGATCATATCCTAGAAAGCCTTGAGGAAGACTTTATATTCTATTCATGTCATCAAACTTACTATTTTTGGTTTGAAATGAAAGACGTTAAAATTCAAGTGGCATCTTTAAATAAGATCATTGTTGTTTTAGGAATTTTTGTTGTGATGGTGGTTGTTTTGGGCACATTTATCTACATGATGCAACAGATTTTGAACATAACAGGCCAAAAACTGAATTTGTCAGTGCTGGGTTTTGGTTTGAACTTTTATTTTGGTGAGAAGATTGAGTGAGTGACTGTGTGAGTGGATAGGGGAGAGAGAGAGAGAGAGTGTGTGTGTGTGTGTGTGTGTGTGTGTGTGTACATACTTAAAGACCCTGTTTTGGGTTCCTTCCTGGGTTATAGTGATATCTCAGAGTTATAGGAAAGCTTCTCAGATTCCTCGTGATCAAAACAAATTCAGGACTCCTAAAAGCATGTTTCAGGGAGAGGAGGATGCAAACATGGCTTCATGTTTGTGTTTGGTGTTACGTATGTGTGGCTCTGATGTAAACTGTCTTCCTTTTGATGGAGGAATAGGTAGTCTATCAGAGTAATGGGAGACCATCTAAGACATTCTCAATCAGATTCATAAAGGGATTGTGCTTTGCTATAAATAGTCTCACTCCCTGATCACTATTGGAGGGTTCCTGAATTAAAGCACCTTAGTCTGTTTTAAGCACACTGAGTATGTGCAGGCTTAATGTGAACGGATTGCAAAGCTCCTCCTTCTAGTGCCAGAAATAAAGCTACAAGCAGAGTAACTTAATACAGTGAACTGCTTTACTTGATCACTGCACTAATGCTAATTAGATACACTTGCTTTATTACCCAGAGCGATTTTTTTCTGTATTCATTCTGATCTAATCTTTCTATGAACATGAAGGAGTCAGTCATAAGTGTGAAGTTTAAGCTTTTAGTCACAACTGTAGCCTGATGTTTATGGGACCAAGGTCAGAGAACACTTTTTGAGAATGCTTTGTCCACTGAGTACAATTAGAGCCCCATCGGACTTCTACCACGGACGGTGCCCACCGTGCCAACAGTTACAAGTCTGAAATAATATTTATAGGTACATGTAATGGGATTTTTCCTTGACTCCTTCAAGATACCCAGCTTTATGGGGAGTAAATAAAAGTGTGAGGATTTGTCCTCCCTTCCTTTAATCAGAGCAGAGAATTTGCTGATGGCTTTGAAAAATATATTTACCAAAATCAGACTTTGAACTGCTCCATTACCAGTTTCTGCAAAAAAGAGTAATGAGGAATTTATTGTTTGGTTGTAGACCTGAAATTATGATCATTCCAGGAGGAAAAAGCTGATAGTTGCAGCCCATTAGTTGCTTTCTTTCATTTAGTTCAGTGCTTTTCTACTTTGTAAACTAGTTGTTCTGCCTTTATGAGTGGTGTGGGGACTTTTATTGGACCATAGGCGATCATTTGACCATTTTCCATTTATATAATGTCATCAAGAAATGTAAAGTATAAAGTGGCCAGTAGCATGATGCAAACATGAAAGTGATGGGATTTTAATAAATGCTTTGTGTTTCAAGGAGGAAACGGATTATGTATTTAGTATTTGGTATGTATGAATACAGGTTAGAAGCATTATTTTCTTGTTTGTTCATTTTTTTGTTTTTTGAAGATTTTATTTATTTTTGACAGAGAGAGAGAGAGCACAAGCAGGGGGAACAGCAGAGAGAGAGGGAGAAACAGACTCCCTGCTGAGCAGGGAGCCCGATGCGGGGCTCGATCCCAGGACCCTGAGGTCATGACCTGAGCCGAAGGCAGACGCTTAACGACTGAGCCACCCAGGCACCCCTAGAAGCATTATTTTCTGTTGCTAAAAAGTCCCATAAGGGGCACCTGGGTGGCTCAGTCAGTTGAGCCTCCAGCTCTTGATTGTGGCTCAGGTTGTGATCTCAGTGTCGTTGGATCGAGCTCTGTGTCTGGCTCCACGCTCAGGGTGGAGTCTGCTGGAGATTCTTTCTCTGTCTCTCTCTCTCCCTCTCCCTCTGCCCCTCCCCCAGCACTTGTTTTCTCTCTCTCTCTCTCTCTTTCAAATCAATAAATAAATCTGTAAACAAAATTCCCATAATACATTCAAAAGAGGAAAATAAAAGTCAACAAAAATTCCATGTCTAGAAGAATACAGTCTAAAAGTCTCCAATTTATAGTTAATTTTAAGATTATATGGATTTATATATGGACTTCTAAAACCAGAGTGGAATTAGCTACATAGATCCATGGAAATGTCCATATGTTCTTTTATATAGAATAGTATTACTGTGAAATTGGAAGTTTGAAAATTATACACATTGTTTATTCCAGCAGTCATGGGAGTTAATGAAAGTAGGAAACATGTAATTCAGTTGTCCTTCTGCAAAAGTACTGAGAGGAAATTACCAGTGAGGGTCATTCCCACATAAAACTAGAACTAGTTAGTGGAGTTTTGTCTTTAAGAGATAAGGCAAGATGCCCAGTTTGACATTTTCCCCCCAGTGAACTGACCAGACCATTTTATGTCATGTAGAAATCGTCAAAGACAATGCCAGATGAACACTAGAAATGGCATATTTCAATGCTCAAGGAAATATATGGTTAATGAGTCTTGATTCAGATGAGTGTATATATAAACTTACATATATATATGTGGCAACCAGAACATGACATAGAGGTACGGGTTGAGACACGAAGTTTTCGTTGGAGGACAGGGAAGAAAAGCAAGGGTCAGGGTGGGGAAGGGCATTTCAGTTCTGGACCCGATCTGAGCTGACTTTTGCCCAAGCCTCTCTTCCATGATGGGTTTCTTTATTCCCCTTACCTCTTTCTAGGTGGAGATTAGATCAGGAGGAACAAAGCCCTTCCTAGACCCCGGTTCCTTCCAAAGGTGTAGAATTTGCTCTCTAGTCAGTCTAGACAGCCCTTTCCAATTTCCCTAGGTATGTTCCCCCTTTCACATTATACTACTTTATTAGTTTTCTGTTGCTAGTATGACAAATTACCATGTATGTTAGGTGGCTTTAGATAGCACAGATTTATTATCGTAGAGTTCTGGAGGACAGGAGTCTACCACAGGGCTCACTGGCCTAAAATCAGGATGCTGGATGGGCTACGTTCCATTCTGGTGGCTCTAGGGGAGCATCTAATTCCTTTCCTTTTCCAGCTTACAGAGGCTGCTCATGTTCACTGGCTCATGATCTTTTCCTCCAGCTTCACATCCAGCAAGCACACATTGTTGAGTCCTCGCATGGCATCTCTTTGGCCTTGCTTTGCCCTCACATCTTTTCCTGACTTTTTTCTTCTGCCTCCACCTTCCACTAAGGACTGACCCTTGTGATTACATAGGACTCAACCAGGTAATCCATGATGTGGATAACCATAACCATATGTTAAGGTTAGATGGTTAGCAACCTGACCTCTATCTGTAACCTTAGTTTCCCTTTGCACTGAAACATACTCACACGTTCTGGGACTAGGACATGGACATCTTTTGGGGTACCATTATTCTGCCTACCACAACTAGGCCCTTCATTGCAGTCCTTCATTCATGTTGCTTATCTGATGGATGAGGATTTATGAAGCAAGTATTGGCTTCTTGCATAGGAAGTAATTTAGTGAGGCATACATTTGGGAGGAAGGAAGAGGTTATGGACTGTGGACATTTCCATCAGAGAGTGGCTGGGAGAACTGCAGTTTCAAATATACAAAAGTCACATGTTATCAGCAACTTGAAAGATTTCTGATACTTGGTTAGCTCAGTTGGCTTCCCCCACCGCTGCTGGTATATGGTGGAGGGCTTTACATCTATGAGGAGGCTGTGTACCTCTCCACATAGTAGATTTTGGATATAAAAACCCCAACAAGGTGAGGAATGGGTGGGATAGTTTCACAGACCAACCCAAAGACATGAGGAGACCAGGAATGATTCGAAGTGTTGTCCAGAAATCAGAAGTAATTCCCGGTGAATGGATGAGTATGATTGGGCATCAAATCCGTACTATTGCCCCATGTGACTTCCCACAGTTCATCAAAATCCAAACTATGTTTAAAGAACCAACAAAAGCCTATATTCTTTTTTTAAAAAGATTAATTTATTTATTTGAGAGATAGACAATGCGAGTAGAGGGAAAGAGAGAGGAAGAGAAAGAATCCTCAAGCAGATTCCCTGCTGAGCATGAAGCTCCATGTAGGGCTTGATCCTAGGACTCCAGGATCATGACTTAAGCCAAAATCAAGAGTCAGACATTTAACTGACTGAGCCACCCAGGCGTCCCACAAGCCTGTATTCTTTGTAAAACATACCTTATTATCCCAGAAAAAAGTGATCTTGCCCTTTCTCCTGGGCTATTGCGGTTCCTTTTATTGCAGTTCCTTACTAAAAGGTTTTTCTGTTTCTCATTTCATTACTACATTCCCATAATTAAGGGTATTCTGTTATCGAAGTTATCTAAATATCCGATCCTGTTATTTTTGTGTTTAGCTTACAATCACATCTTCAACCTATTACCATGACATACAGGTCTTTCCATTAACTGGCCCCCGCTTAGTACCTACCCTTATCTCCAGCCCCGTATCTCTTGATCTAGCTCAGTTGGTTGTCTTGCCACCTCTAAGCATGGGAAGACTTTAAATTTTTTTTTTTTACCGTTGTCCTATCTTTTGCTTGTGCTTTCTTTTTCTTACTAAAGAGAAAGTCTAAACTAAGCACTGCCCCTCTCTAGCATTGGGCAAACACAAAGGAATAACTGAGTAAATGTCTTCTCATTGAACCAATGAATGGCCGGAGTGCTTTTCCACAGAAATAATTAGTGACAGAGAGACCAACAAATCTTATCTTCCAAGTGGCTTTCTTCATGCTGCTTCTTCTTTTGACTTGGATGCAGTCATTCATCAGCTTTAAGAAGCATGGCGGTGATGATGACTCCTCCCTTCTATCATTGCCTTGAGTCCTCTCCACAGTGCTTGAGGCAGATACTCCCATTCTCATTTTACAGCTGAAGAAAGGTTATATAATGTTTCCAAGAGCACACTGCTAGGATGGAGAGAGCCATGATTTAGATCCAATCAAAATGAGTATGTCCCAAGCACCATTAAATAAATGCTTAATGTTAGAAAATGTAATTGCCTCAGAACTATTGGAAATAACACAACAGGAAAAAGTACAACGTGGTAGTTAAGAGCACTCGGCTCCATAGTCCATCTCAACCACAAATTTAATTATTAACAATTTTATTTTCTCATTTAAAATGTTCTTTTTTTATTATGTTAATCACCATACATTACATCATTAGTTTTTGATGTAGTGTTCCATGATTCATTGTTTGCGTATAACACCCAGTGCTCCACGCAGAACATGCCCTCTTTAATACCCATCACCAGGTTAACCCATACCCCCACCCCCCCTCTTTGTTTTTCAGTTTGTTTTTCAGAGTCCATAGTCTCTCATGGTTTGTCTCCCCCTCCAGTTTCCCCCCCTTCATTTTTCCCTTCCTGCTATCTTCTTTTTTTAAACATATAATGTATTATAAAGTGTTCTTTTGATTACTGTGTGATCATATATAATGATGTGCTCTGATATTTTTATTTACAACTATATGTAAATAAGACATGATGAGGAACTCTAGATGTGTGTCCTCATGCGTGTGTGCGTGTGCATGCATGTGTGTTTGAGAGTTTATACTGTAGCTGCTGGATGACAGTGTCTTATTCCTTTATTAAAATAGCAGCCAGTGCCCCATACATAATAAACACTCCATGAATGTTGGTTGAATGGATGTTTGAATTGATTAATCAATTCAGCAGTTTTAATTGATTCGGAACCCACAGTATGTTTGCCCACCTTGGCTTTCTGGGAATTGATGTAGAATGGAAATGAACCACTCACCAGAACTTTCTCCTGCTCATCCTTTTCAAACCACACACAAATGTTCACATGGGGGATGCTGCACTGGGGGGATATTTGTAATACATGCATCTGACGTATCTCAGGTTCTATCCTCTTGCCTTTGTATAAAGCCATCGTTTGGATTCTGATTTAGGCTTCCTGGTCTGCCCTCCAGACCATGACAAGCTGCCTTATGTTGTAACATCACCCAACTGTAGTTTTGGGTGACAAATGCAAAGGATTCGGTTAGACTTTTAATGCTCATTTTGACTCCTGTTTCAATTCAATAAATCTTTGAGTATTTATTATATACAAGACACCGTCTATGGTTTATAAGAAATACAAATATAAATTATATATGCTTCAGAATTTCAAAGAGTAAAACTTGAACAAAATGACCTTGATGACAGGCAAAATACATTTACTTGGTATTTATAGAACCAATTACAAAGCATTATGAAACCAGGTAACATAATGGCTTGTTCCAACCAGGGCAACCAGTGAGAAAGAAAAAAAAGAACATTCTTGGGGCACTTGGATTAAGGCACTGAGAAGGAAAACATAGGCAGGTTTTTTTTTTTTAAGATTTTATTTATTTGAGACAGAAAGAGAGAATGTGTGTGTATACACAAGGTGTGGGGGGGCAGAAGCAGGCTCACTGATGAGCAGAGAGCCCAATGCAGGGCTCGATCCCAGGACCCTGGGATCATGACCCAAGCCGAAGGCAGCCACCCAACCGACTGAGCCACCCAGTGCCCCCATAGACAGTTTTTAAGAATGGTAAATTTTTGTGCCTGAAATATAGAAAATATGGTACAGAGAAAGAATAGTAAATATAAAGTTCAGGCCCTATTTTGATTGAATAGCACACTAAGAGTTTTAGACTCTGTCTGTAGAGAGTGGGCAGATATAAAAGGCTTTGAGCAAGAGTGTATCACAGTAAGAACTAAGCTTTGGGTTATTACTTTGGCTTTGATATGAAGAATTAGGATGCAGGGAAAAATTATTATGATTAATATATGAGTTAGGAGTGTATTAGAGTAATCTGAGCCAGAGGCTGTAAACTGGCAAACAGTAGGCGCCATATTTGGTCCACTGTGTGTGGGTGTATGTGTGAGAGAGAGAGTTATTTGGTTGCTGGCTTTTCTCTTTTTCTTCTTTATTCCTCACCCTGGCCTTCCTCATTTTCAAAATCAGTTCTTTGTGCACAGCAGTTGTAACCAAATGGAGTGGTTACTTGGAGCCTTCAATTGCATAGATTTGAAAGCATTCCTAGGTCAGTGCAAAATCATATCCATTGTTTCTAGTGGCACATTACCTGCCATAAAAAAGACATTAATATAAACTATATTGTATATACAAAGTAGTTTATAAAACTGTGCATCTCTGTCCAATTTAAAGAATAACAGTAAGAAACACCTATATGCCTATCACCCAACTTAAAAATTAAAAACTCCCATTATTTTAGAAGTCCTTTCTTTGCCTCTTTATGATTGACTCCTTCTTCATCCCTCATCCCCAGAAGTAATGGTGACACTGAATGTTGTATCATTCACTCAGTAGCCATTGTAGTTTTGCCACCTTTGTATCTGTCTCGGAACAATGTAATTGAATTTTGTCTGTTTTTTTGAAGATTTTTATCAAAGCCATCACTTAATACTTTAGTGTCTTACTCTTTGGCTTGCAGATTCACTCAATATTGTTTTTGACATTTATCCATCATCTTCATTCTGTATGACATTTAACTTTACGAGTAAATTATTATTGTTATTATTATTTTTTTTTAGAGAGCATGCAAGCAGGATGGGGGAGGGGCAGAAGAAGAGAATCTTTAAAGATTTTATTTTATTTTTTTAAAAGATTTTTATTTATTTATTTGACAGAGAGAGAGCAGAAGCAGGGGGAGCAGTAGGGGGAGGGAGAGGGAGAAGCAGACTCTCCGCTGAGTAGGGAGCCCAATACGGGGCTCGATGTCAGAATCCTGGGATCAAGACCTGAGCTGAAGACAGATGCTTAACTGACTGAGCAACCCAGGTACCCCTTATTTTTTTAATTTTTATTTTGAGAGAGAGAGAGAGAGAGAGAGAGAGAGAGAGAGAGAGTATGTGGGTGAGGGGCAGAGAGTGAGGGAGAGAGAAAATCCCAAGCAGGCTCCATGCCTAGCACAGAGCCCAACATGGGGTTCGAGCTCATGACCCTGAGATCATGACCGGAGCTGAGACCAAGAGTCAGACACTTAACTGACTGAGCCACCTAGGCTCTCCTATGAGTAAATTGTTTTATTTATCCATTCTACTTTATTTTTTTATTTTTAATTTTTTTATTGTTATATTAATCACCATACATTACATCATTAGTTCTTGATGTAGTGTTCCATGATTCATTGTTTGTGCATAACACCCAGTGCTCCACACAGAACGTGCCCTCTTTAATACCCATCACCAGGCTAACGCATCCCCCCACCCCCCTCCCCTCTAGAACCCTATCCATTCTACTTTAGAGAGACATTTGGATTGATTCCAGGTTTGGGTTTTTTTTTTTTTTTTTTTTTTTTGGCTATTATGAAGAGTGTTCTTGAAGATATTGGCATCCATTTCATCTGGTGGGCATGTGCAAGAGTTTAGAGTCATGGCTCCTAATGTGTGGTGCCTAACAGCAGCATCAGCATCACCTGGGAACTTTGTAGAAATGTAATTTCCTGGGCCCCACCCAAACCTATGGAACCAGAAATTCCGGGAGTGAGGCCCAGCAACCTTGTTTAACCAGCCCCCTAGTACTTCTCATGTACAATGATGTTTGAAACCCACCGCTCCCAGATTTATACTGAGGAGTGGAGTTACTAGCTTATCTGATCTATACATTGTGTTTAGTTAATGCTAACCATTTCCCAAGTGATTGAACATCAGACATCAAATAAAAGTTTATCATTGTTCTGCATGTTGGAAGACTCTTGGGATTCTCTGACTTTTTAAATTTTATCCATCTGATGTGTGAAGTGGTACCTTGGTATGGTTTTAATTTGCATTTTCCTCATTACAAGTGAGTCATATGTTTGGGGGTCTTTGTACTTCTTTTTGTTCTTCCTTACCACCTACCTTTTTATTCATTTATAGAAGTGTCTTATATAAATTCAAAGATAGAAATTCTTTGTGAGAGAAATATCTTCTCCACGTTTGTGGCTTAGTTCTTCACTCTGTATTAACTTGTGATAAAAAAATTCTTATATTTCATGTCAGATTTATCAGTTATTTTTTCTGTGGTTTATGCAGTTTGTGTCATTATTGAGGATTGTTCCCTATCCCAAAGTCATAAAGATATTCTTTATTTTTTCATAGTTTTACTTTTTACATTAAAATTTTTAAAAAGATTTTATATATTTGACACACAGAGAGAGGAGAGAGAGCACAAGTAGGTAGAGCGGCAAGCAGAGAGAGAGAGGGAGAAGCAGACTTCCAACTGAGCAGGAAGCCCGGTGCGGGACTTGATCCCAGGATCCTGTGATCATGACCTGAGCTGAAGGCAGACGCTTAGCCAACTGAGCCACCCACACACCCTGACATTAAATTTTTAAAGCTACTTTTAATTACATTGTTGTGTTCTGGCTATCCAGTTAATCTAGTTCCAGTTCTTGAATCTCCTACTTTTTTCCCAGTGATCTGCAATTTTCAGAAAGTCACAGATCAGGTTTCCCATATGTGGGTGGGCTTGCCCATTGGTCTCTTGTCTGTATCTGTAATTTATACAAACATCATTTGGCTTTAGCATGATTCTAATTTGTTTTTAATTTTCAGGAATGCCTTGGCTATTCTTGGCTTCTTGCCCTTCCACATAAAAGTTGGAATTGATATGTTGTATTCCACAAAAATAGAGCAAGACAAAACCAGTATTGAAAAATAAGTCACTCTCAAAATTGGTTAACTGTCAAAATCAAGATTTGAAAAATTACAGCAAAATGAAGCCAAATTAATTATAAATAAAAATAAGAGCAAAATCAATGAAGTAGAATATATGTGTAAAATAGAAGGGAAAATAAAATTAAAAATTGTCTCTTCAAAAAACTTAGTAAAATTGATTATTTTCTGAGAGTTTTCAGTGTACAGAATAAAGGCACAAGTAAACAGTATCTGTCATTAAAATGAGAAAAAGCCTAGATGAAGCAGAGATTAAACATAAGAAGATACTATGAAATCTTATGCTTAAAATGTTAAAAAGGTATGAAATAGACAAAACTTGTAGAATAGCATATCAAAGTGACTGAAAAAGAATGAAAACTTGAATGAGCCTATAACCATTAAATAACTGAATCAGTAGTTTAATATCTTTCCAGAAACAAAACAAAACAAAACAAAAAAAAAACACAAGGCCCGGCAACTTTAGAGGTAAATTTTACCAAACTTTCTAGGAGCACATAAGTCCTATCGTACGTACATACATTCCTTCCAATTGTCTTCTGGCTCTTACTATTTTTTTTGGAAGAGTCAGTTGTCAGTTTGATTGTTCATTGGAAGGACATGCTTTTTTTTTTTTTTTTCTTTTTTTTCTCCCCAGTGTCTACCTTTCAAACTTATTTTGGTCATCAGTTATGTTGTTTTGCTCTGAGGTGCCCACATGTGGTTTTCTTTCTTGTCATCATATTTGAGTTTCTTTAATTCTGTAACTTCACATCTTTTATAACTTTTGGGAATTCTCATTCAATATCATTTATAGCTTTTGCTCTATTCTTTCTTTCCTCTCCCCTCCTGGATTCCAAATTTTTACATATAAATTAAACTTTTCTCAGTGTGCCATGGGGCTTTTGTACTGTATTTTCTTAGCATATTTCTCCGTTTTCTACCAATACACCAAATCATGAATCTTCTCTTTTTGGTTCTGTTATTAAATTCATTTCATGAGTTCTTCCTTTTACTTACCCTTTTTTTAAATTTCTAGCCTTCCATTAGATTCTGTTTGAGAGATTCCAGTTCTCTGCTGATATTCTGCATGCTGTTACCTGTTTTTCTGTACATATTAATCATAACTGTTTTAAAATTCATATCCGGTGACTCTAACATCTAAATCACCTGCTTGTTCTGGTTGTCTGTTTTTCCTCTTGATTTTTGGTCATTCTTTTTTATCCTAACCATGACTAATTATTTTTATTAAATACTGGATAAGATGTATTAAAATGTTATAGGGGCTATGGAACTGTGTTGTATCCCACTAGAGACGATATAGAGGAGGCAGTAAGAGTCTAACAGGTCTGTATGATACAATTAAGGTTGAAATGATCCAAGGTAGGATTTCAAGAATTTTGAGGATGGGTGTATTCCTAGTTACCCCTATGCTTAGTGCATAGCCTTCAGGTGTCTTAATAAAAGCCTGTCCTGTTTACTACGAGAGCCCCTTCTTTCCAACTACTCCTTCACAATCAGTGAGATCGCCAAAAGCTTTTAGTTCTCACTTTCTGCTCGGTCTCAACCTTTCACCCTAAGCATGCATGTCTTAGAAAATCATAAATTTCTCAGGAGAAATGCATGGAGAATGTTGGGCTTGAATCTCTCCTGTTCATTTTGTTTCTCAAGTCTTCGCTGCCATAGTTTCTATATACTCCAGTTTTTAGCTCCCTAGATTATTAAAATAGAAGCAAGCCCTAAATTGCTACTTCATGCCCAGTCACTGTGTTGTCCCATATAGTTAATTGGCCATAACAAAACAAAACGAAGCAAAAATTCCTGAAGGAGATAAAGTAGTAGCAAACCAAGCTTCACCCCATTGCATTTTTCTTCCATTCTTGATCTTGTCTCCATGCACCCACGGTGCCTTTATTGCTCTCAGATGTCTTCAAGCAGATTTTGTTCATTTGGGTGTAGTATCCAGTCTTCACAGTTGTTTTTTGGGTTTTTGTTTGTTTTGTGTGAGCTTTGTTTTTTTACGGGAAGATTGAGGTAAAGCTTCAACTTCATGCTGAAAAGCAGACATTTGTGTTTCTCCTTAATATACAGGCTTAACATGAGGGTATCTTAGAATTCTTTAAATCCAACCATACTGCTCCAAATCTGTGGGTTTTACTGACACCTATTTTAGTTCTAGATCGTCTCATTACATAAAAATTAGCCTTTTTTGGTAAGTAAATGTTTATTTAGATAGGTGTACATTTATCATTGCTTTTGAGCACATACATCCTTGCATGCAGCCTTTGGACCAGGAACAATTTTCCTTCTCTTTAAAATAAACTTTCTTATGTATGCTTTCATGAGGGTCTTTTGGTCATAAACACTGCTAGCTCATATATTTCCAAAAATGTCTTTGATTTATTATTAGGGTAATTTACTAGATACACTATTCTAAATTGAAAGACTAAAATTTGTATGTGTTACACTGTTTTTGCTTTGCTTGTTGTACTGAGATCCACTCAAATTGCTTTTTCTTTGTAATTGAGCTATTTTTTTCTCTTTAGCTGCTTTTAAGTGTTTCTTTTTTGTTCCCAGGTGTTTTTCAGTTCTATTATGGCATTTTTAGGCCTAAATTCTTCATTTACCCTGGTAAGGATTTTCTTTTCTTTTCTTTTCTTTTCTTCTGTTTCTTTCTCTCTTTCTCCTTCCTTCCTTCCTTCCTTCCTTCCTTCCTTCCTTCCTTCCTTCCTTCCTTCCTTTCTTCCTTTTTTGTTTCCTATATGGGCATCTTTCAACAATTTTGGAAAATTCTCAGGCATTTTATCTTCATATATTGCTTCCTTCCCATTCTATCATTAACTCTTTCTCCCCACCCTGAACGTTTTTCCTATCACCAGTATCTCTTAACTTCTCTTATATATCTGTATCTTTGTCTCTCTTGTCTACATTCTGAATAATTTCTTTGGAATCATTTCTCAGCTCACTGATTTTCTCTTCAGCTGCTTCTAATCTGTTAATCAGTACACCGATTGTGTTTAAATTACATTCTTACCACTTTATATTGTTCCTCACCAATAATCCAGCTCAAATTCCATGGCCCATCTTTAAAATAATTTCCTTTCCTTCTCTACCTTTGTTATATTCAATTGGCAAAGCCTTAGGTAAGCACAGCTATTGAAAAAAAAACATTTAGTGCCTCTTCACAGATGTAATACATTACTATAATCCATTCTCCTTTCCTCTCTTCTAGATTATGTTATAATGTCTGTCCTCAAGCTCTAATTCCTCTTCCCTATCCTTACTCAGATCATGACTATGGTTGACATAAGTGCCATTCTTCTGCTCACAGCCTGCCAACAGCTCAGCCACTCCCTTAGAATAAACTTCAGAGACCTTACAGCTGTGGTCCAGGCCCCTAAAGACTGACTTCTGTTCCTTTTTCTAACTGTCTTACTCACTCTGCTTCAGCCACAGGGGTTCTTGCTATTCCTTGCACATACTAGGCATACTCCCACTTTCAGACCTTTGGATCAACTATTCCTTTTGACCAGAAACACGACTGAACTGGATTTCCACACTTCCTCCAAGGACTTGGCTCACATGTTGCTCTCTCCACAAGGTCTTCTCTGGCCGCCCCCACTTATAATTGCACCCCTTTCCCTGTTGCCTCAAAGTCCCTTCTTTTCATCCTAGATTGTTTGGTTTATTTTTACATGCCAGTTTTTATCATCTGATATATAATAAATAGTTTATTTATTTATTTTACCTATCTCATCCCTAATCCCCAAATGTAGGTTCCATTAAGGCTGTTTTTTTATTGTTGATGTTGTTAGGTGTGGTGGTTGGTTTGCTGGTTTTGTTCACTCTTGTGTCTAAATCAACATGGTTCAGCTCTTTTCTGGCTGGAACCATGGAGGATACAGAAGAGAAGAAAAGGAAGTTTCCTGCTGTGCCAGCAACCCATAAGGAAAAACAGAACCATTTCACAGAGTTGAAAATCAAGCATCTGAGTAAGAAGTTTGCCCAAAAGATGCTTTGAAAGGTAAAGAGGAAGTTTATCTATGAAAAAGCTAAGCATTACCACAAGGAATAGAGGCAGATGTACAGAACTGAGATCAAATAGCTAGGATATCAAGAAAAGCTGGCAACTTCTACATACCTGCAGAACCCAAATTGGCATTTGTCATCAGGATCAGAGGTATCAATAGTGTGAACCCAAAGGTTCAAGGATTGTGGAACCATATATGGCATGGGGGTACGCAAACCTGAAGTCAGTGAATGAATTGATCTACAAGTGTGGTTGTGCCAAATTAACAAAAAGTGAATTGCCCTGGTAGATAACACATTGGTTGCTCAATCTCTTGGTAATTATGGCATCATTTGCACGGAGGTTCTGATTCATGAGATCTATACTGTTGAAAAATGTTTCAAAGAAACAAATAACTTCTTACGGCTCTTCAAATGATCTTCTCCATGAGGGGGAATGAAAAAAAGAGCACCCATTTTGTAGAAGGTGAAATGGGCTTACTAAAAGGATGAACCAAGGTATCTACCATGATTATTCTTGTAATCTGGTCATAATAAATGACTACTTGAAATTGAAAAAAAAAATTAAAAACAATAAATCAACATGGTTCATAGTGTTCAACAAATGTTTAATGAAGGGAAAATGAACAATGAATTTATACATGAAGTAAAGCAGTGACAGTAAGATGGAGTTAGTATGTAGTGCTCTGGGATGGGTTGAAAAGGAAACACATCCAAGGTGAAGAAATGCTCAAGGAATAGCTTTCTAAGTGAGTGAAGGGCATGTTCAAAAGCAAAATCCTGAACACCATTTCATGTATGGGGTCTGCAAATAGTGTATCTTGATTGTGAATCTAGAATTTGTGGTGAATATTGGTTTATGAATTATAGTCAAGTATAGGCCAGTTCAAGGAAGGTCTTAAATATAAAGCTATCATGTCTAAGTGTCATCATGTAGACCAGGAAGCAATAGAGACTTTTATTAAGATGAATGGACATGATAAAACCTGGAGGTGTTTGTACAACACTCTTTTTTTCTCCTTTCACATCAATAAAGGCAGTTACACTTTTTTTGAGAAGGAGCTACTTACTGATTTGTTAGAACAATGAATGTGTACTTGGTCAAATTAAAAACAGATTCTTATATTACTGTCTCTTTGTTTAACCTTGGAGTTCTTTGGAATAGAAGTAGCATAACTTTGTTTCATCTTTACCTAATACCTTTATTCTAAAATAATCATGTGTATGAGAATCTCTCCTCAGATTATGCCCTGGGCTGACAGGATGGTTATTCATAAAGACTATATGATTATTTCAAGAGACACTGTTTTTAAATATTTTAACTTTAATTGTAACAAATGAACTGATTTTCACAATATTGGGAAAGAAGTGTGTGTCTATTTTTTTTTCTTGTTGGTCATAAGGCAAAGACCACTCCAGTGGTTTTTACTGAAGGTCCCCTCTTCAGTATTTTGCAGATGAAACACCTTCTAACCCCTTTGAATATTCAATAAAAGTTCTTGAACCTTGAAGCAGTAGTGCCTTAACCAAGATGAATCAAGTAGCCCTTCCTTCGTGCTTCTTGGGATGTTGCCTGTCAGTATGATTTTAACTCAGTGGCCTAGTAAGTTTGGAGTTTGGGCTGGTAGCAAGGAAGGTGAATATTGGGTTAATTTTCATCTGTTTTCCTTCCAAGATATCTGTTCATTTTTACTCTGACTTTAAGCCTTAACTGTATTTATGAAATGAATCTTGACCTCTTTATTCTCAATGTTTGAGGTGTAGGAATGGGTAACTTAGAAAGTAAAGTGTTCAATGGAAAAATGTCTGTTCATATCTTCTGCCCATTTCTTGATTGGATTATTTGTTCTTTTGGTGTTGAGTTTGATAAGTTCTTTATAGATTTTGGATACTAGCCCTTTATCTGATATGTCATTTGCAAATATCTTCTCAGACCTGTACCTCTGAAACAAATAATACGTTTTATGTTTAAAAAAAAAAGAAGAAGAAGATAGTAGGAAGGGAAAAATGAAGGAGGGGAATTGGAGGGGGAGACGAACCATGAGAGACTATGGACTCTGAGAAACTGAGGGGTTCTAGAGGGGAGGGGTTGGGGGGATGGGTTAGCCTGGTGATGGGTATTAAAGAGGGCGCGTAGTGAATGGAGCACTGGGTGTTATATGCAAACAATGAATCATGGAACACTACATCCAAAACTAATGAGGTAATGTAAGGTGGTTAACATAATAAAATACAATTTAAAAAAGAAAATAAAGTGTTCATTACTGAAACTTGATATAAAAGTTTTTAAGTAATTTTCTACCAAAAGTGAACTTTTTTTTATCATGTGCTTAATATATTTATGCCATCTTAAGTCATCCTACACAGTAGAATAGTAATTTAAGATTACCTAGTTAATCTGAACAATATTGGGTCAAAGTGATACTGTAAACAATAATCATATTAACCTGACCCGAAGCTCAGCAGTGGGTCTAGTTATTTATGAGAACAAACATAAAAAAATCCGTCATTTTGTATGAGCAACCCTATCAAAACATATATATTGAAAGGATCTTTTTTAATCTTTAATTTCTTTTAACATTACTTTCATGGACAATGTGTAGTTGACAAATGGCAAACACTAATCTCTGTAATCATACTTTGTATGTTTGTTTTGTTTGTCTCAACAAATGTAGTGTTTTTAGGAGTCATTCAGAGACTTGGCTTCATGTAATCTGGCTATTTCTTAGTCCTAAATCTACTCACAAGGGACAGGACAGAATCTTAATATAATTTTAAATGAGGCTATTGGGGAAAAGAGCAGTGCCATTGTACTTGGTATCCCAAGTTAAATACTTGTAAGTGAGGCATCCTCTTGGACGTATAGAAGATAATTTAATGGCCATTGGGTTGGTTGATTACATAATTATTTACAAATCACTTCATAATGAAACCTGAGGAAAACATAGTCCTATTCTTTAAAACTTTTTGTGATGTAAGATAACATCCTTCTCATGTCATACCTAATTAAATAATACCTAGAGAGTTTGTGAAGTGTTTATGACAGTGCTGGCTAAGTTCATCAATCACAGCTCCTTTGGAACCACGGCCTCTCTCACACATATCTCTATCTTTAACATTTTACCTAGAAAAACATGAAGTCTCTTTATGAATCACTTTTTCCTCATCTGAGATTTGGCATGTATATATATTTTTATCTATTCTTATAAAAATTTTGACAAATTTTGAAGCAAAGAGTGAAGAAATATTTGTAGCTGAAGATTTAAGATTTCTTAATGTTACGTTTTGGGAGAAGATACAAACTGGGTCACCTTTGCATCTGCATCGTGGAAGGTAGGAAGGACACCCACATGATAGAGTAAGAAGCTTTCTTGGTATCAGAGAAATAGAGCTTCATGTACTGGTTCTGACATTTTGTAGGTGTTTTAATTTGGGGCAGTGTTGCATTGAATGGATATATTACATTCATGTGTTGGTGGAAATTTGGGCTCTTGCCAGTTTTGCTGTTATTTGGTATAACTGCTATGCTCTGAACATTTGTGAACAAGTCTTTGTGGGATATACATTAAATGTTACATGCTAAATTTCTACATTTTGGAGTAGAAAGGCCATGGATTATAGTAGGTATGCTCAAGTTTTTGAGAAACTTCCAGGTGGTTTTCCAAATCAATTGTATCATTTTGTATTTCTACCTGGAGTGTTTGAGAGATCTAGTTGTTCTACATTCTGTCAATACTTTCTCTCTTGTCAGTGTTTTCAATTGTAGCCTTTCTGTTACGCATGCACTGGTATTTCCCAGGAGTCTTTATTTGCATTTACTTGATGGATAATCATTGCATATCTTTCTGTGTGCTTTTAGGTATTCACATACATTTCTGTATGTGTGAAGGGCCTGGCCAAATCTTTTGATCATTTTTATTGGATTATCTTCTTGTTAAATTATAAGAATTCTTTAAATAATCTGGATACAAGTTGTCTTTCAGTATATGTATAGATAATATTGTTCCCCATTTTGTGACTTTTTCCAATTCTTAGCTGTCTCTTTCAAAGAGCGAATGAAGATTGCTGCCAGTTAACTCCATTTTTTTCTTATTTACATTATTCTTTGTACTTTTTGTATCTTAAGAAATGTCACCCAAGATGGCAAAGGTTTTTCCTCATATGTTTTCTTAGAAGTTTTAAAGTTTGAATATTTATATTTAAATATTATAATCCATTTAGGGTTATTTCTTGTATATGGTAGGTGGTAAGGATTAGTGATTTTCTTTTTTCCCCATACATATATCCAATTGTTCCAGTGCCATTTGTTGAAAAGACTTGTATTTCTCCCATAGAGTTACCTTGGCAACTTTCTTAATTAACTGCACGTGTGTGGATGTATTTCTGGACCTATTTTCTGTTCCATTCATCTCTATGCCTATCATTTTGCCAGCACCACACTGTCTTCATTACTATAGATATGTAAATTGTGAAACTAGGCAGTGTAAGCTTTATTTGTTATAATTGCTTTAATGATCCTGTCACTTGTACTTCCAGATAATATTTAGAATCATCTTTTCAATTTCTACAAAATTAGGATTGTTTGCATCTACAGATTAGTTTATAGACAACTGCCATGTTAACAATATTGAGTCTTCCAACCCATGAATTAGTGGCATATCTATCCACTTATTTTATAATGCAATCTTTTATAATTTACAGTGAAGAGATCTTGCTCATATTTTGTGAATTTTATTTGTATATATTTATGGATTTTGATGATACCATAAATGGAAATTTTAAAATGTCATAATCCAGGGGTTATTTTTGCTACTAGCATATAAAAATGGAATTTACTTAAAAAAATAACTTTATACTCTGACTTTGCTGGATTTAATTATTTCTAGGATTTGTTTTGTAGATTCTTTAGAATTTTCTATGTTAAAAAATCATGTCATCTATAAAATAGTTTTGATGTTTTCCTTTTTGATATTTGTGCTTTTTATTTCATTTCTTTTACTTTATTGAAGTGGTTTTGAACATTTAGTCTAATGCTGAATAGAAGTAGTGAGAGCAGACATCCTTACCTTTTCCCTAATTTTCGAAGGATATTTTGCAGTTTTTATTCTCATCTCTGCTTTTTTATGCTTATAGTATTATTCCTGTATTAACATTTAATGTAACTATTGATATTGTTGGATTTAGATAACCATTTTATTATTTTCCATTTGTCTATTGTGTTCCTTATTCCTGTTTCTCTTTTTGTGCCTTTTAATGTTCCATTTTAACTCACTGCAGTATTCTTTCAGTGATGGTTCTAGGGATTAAGGTGCATGTGTGTATATATAATCTCCCTTAACTTTTGATAGTCAATTTAGAAGTATTATTGAATCACTTCACCTAAAACATAGAAACATTGCAGTTCATCTAAGTCCATTTATCCACTCATCCCTACCTCCTTTATATTTTAGTTTTCATATATATTACATTTAAGTACATTATATAGCCCACCAGGATGATGCTGTAAGCATAGCTTTAAACAATCGTATGGATTCTAGAGAAAATAAAATTAAAAAATAGTGCGCTCTCTCTCTCATTCTCTCCCTCTCAAATAAATAAAAATCTTAAAAAAAAATAAAAAATAGTCTTTAACATTGTCCTGTGTATCCACCATCTGATGCACTCCTCTGTTTCTTCCTGAAGTTTGAGTTCAGGTTTCAGTTCAAGTTGAGAAAAGACACCCTTCATTTTGAAGAACTCCTTTAGCATTTATTGATACGGAGTTATACTGGCAAAAAATTCTTTTAATTTTCTCTTATCTAAATCTTTACTTCATCTTCACTCATGAAGGATATTTTCACTGGGTACAGAATTCTGGGTTGACAATTTTTGTTTCTGTTATTGTAGTTCATTTTAACACTTTAAGATCATTGCAGTGTCTCTTTGCCTCCATAGTTTCTAATGTGAAATCCATGTCCATTCAAATAGTTCTGGTCACAAACATTGTAGTGTGATGTTTGTGTGATTAAAATATAGTGTGTGTGATTACAATATAGATGCCTAAGCCTGGTTTTCTTTTCTTTTTTTTTTTTTTTAAGTTCCATCGGTTTTTTTTAATTCTCTTTGATTTTTTCTCTTGGTCTTCTGTTATCCTTTCTGCAGGTCGCTTCTTCAACCCCTTCATTTTCCTGGTTTGTAGTTTGCTTAGGTCTTGCTTCTGCATATGAATCCTTCCATAAGTTGTACCAAAAGTATCATGGGAGACATTTTTCTTCTTCTTTGGCTTGAGCGCTTTTGGCATTTTCATAGATAATTTATAAAGATCATCTGATGTCAGATGTGTCCTCCTCAGAACCAGATCCAATGAGGGCCCTATCTCTTCCAATTCAATCCTTGGTGTTCTACAACCAGATTTCTTCAACAGCAACTTATAGCTTCGAAAGTAAATCTTCCCATTCAATGCAGTGAAGTGCAGAACATACTCTAAACCAGCCAGGTGGATATTTGGTACTGTGGGGCCTCTGAAGAAATCAATAAGAAGACTTTTTAGCCTTCTGTAGTCTTCTGTTACATCAAAATCATCACCAGCAAATATTAACATGGGTTTTGTTGCCTCGGGACATTTACTATTCTTAATATCTTTTAGAGAGACAAACTTCTCGATACCCAACTCAATCATATCCAGCACATGGTAGTCATACATACGACCTATTACTAGATTATTTGGCCGCTTCTTATTATGGGAGCCAAACATAAATAAAGAACAATCTGACTTCTTTGAAAAGAATTCCAATGATGTCTTATCCTCAAATGGTCTTGTAATGTTTTTCTTTTTATACAGAACTCCATACGGTTTTTTCAGTGCATACACATCTTTAAGTACTTGTGTCACCATGGAATTTGCATTTCCCCCTTTAATCAGCATAGCATTTTTAATATTTTCACTGAGTTTCGGTTCTCTCTTCTCAAGGAATCTCTTGGTTCTTTTCGTTTTGGGCTTTACAACTCGATCCAAAGCGTCCATGGCTACCGCAACGCGAATCCCAGGAACACACGTGCTAAGCCTGGTTTTCTTAAATGTATTCTGCTTGGGTTTCTCTAAAAAGTGTTCAGCCATTAGTTCTTTACATAAGTTTTAACTTCTTTCTTTCTCTGAGATTCCAAAGACCTATGTTAGAACTTCTGAAATTATCATGGGCCACAAATAGTCCGTTCACTTTTTCCAAACATTTTTCTCTTTCAGATAAGATTTCATTTTTAAGATTTTATTTATTTATTTATTAGAGAGAGAAAGAGAATGGGGGGGAGCAGAGGGAGAAGGACAAGAAGACTCCACACTGAGTGCTGAGCCTGACATTGGGCTCAGTCCCATGACCCTGAGATCATGACCTGAGCCAAAATCAGGAGTCAGATGCTTAACCAACTGAACTACCTAGGTGCCCCAGATAAGATTTCTTTTGATATAACTTTATGTTCACTGACTTTTTCTTCTTAATTCTGCTACTGAGCATATCCACTGAATCTTTTGAAAATTTTAGATACCATATTTTTTTAGATGGGCACTTTTAACTTTTATTATTTTTTATATTTTCCTCATATTCACTAATTATCATTCATTATATTAGTTTATTTTCCTTTACCTCATTGAGCATATTTTAATAGGTGGTTTAAAGCTCTTGTCTTATAATTCCATCATATAATTCACCCTTCAACAATAGCCAAATTATGGAAGGAGCCCAAATGTCTATTGACTGATGAATGGATAAAGACAATGTGTGTATGTATATGTGTGTGTATGTGTGTGTGTGTGTGTGTGTGTGTGTGTAGTGATATGTGTGTGTGTATATATATATATATATATATTTGAATATTAGTCATCAAAAAGAATGAAATCTTGACATTTGCAATGATGTGGATGGAGCTAGAGAGTATTATAAGTGAAATAAGTAAGTCAGAGAAAGACAAATACCATGTGATTTCACTCATGTGGAATCTAAGAAATAAAACAAATGAACATAGGGGGAAAAGAGGAAAACCATGAAACAAATTCTTAATTCTAGAGAACAAACTGATGGTTACCAGAAGGGAGGTGGGCAGGGGGTAGGTGTGGGGATGGGTTAAATAGGTGATGGGGATTAAGGAGGGCACTTCTTGTGATGAGAACCGGCTGTTGTATAGAAGCTTGGATCACTAAATTGTATATCTGAAACTAATAGTCTATGCTAACTAACTGGAATTTAAATAAAACTTGGAAGAAAAAAAAACCATAATTCACCTTGAAGTTGTCATCTGTTGATTGCCTCTTCCTTGAAAATGGATTACATTTTCCAGACTCTTTGTATGTCAACTGATTTTTAATTGTGTCTTAGGTATTAGTAATGTTATGCAGTGGAGACCCTAGATTCTCCTACATTCATTCAAATAAGGTTGATTTTATTTTTTAAGGAGACATTTAATTTCATTAAACTCAAAGTGTAAATTCTGCCACACCTCCTCTGGGTAGCAGCTCTGGTTCCAGTTAAGACTGCCTTGAGTCCGCCCCACATCTATGGCAGAGACTGCAACAGAGTTCACATACAGAATTTGGGGTTTTCCTTTGCTTGCTCTCTCCTTCCAGTGTACTTCTATACCATCTAGTGGCCCAGATTGTCCCCAGCTTCTTTGCCTGTTTCGTCCATTCAGAAAGATGGCAAATCTTTCTTTTGAGTTTTAACCAACTGGTACTACCATTGTGACTACAGCTGCTCTTGAGAGAGAAATGCATAAACATTGCAGTGACCCTATGTGGATCTGATTTCTTCTTTAAGCTTTGAACTCCCCTGCAAAGTTTAATAACCTTGGATCAGAATCTCAGGTCTATTTACCAACTATCGGAGTCTACCAATTATCACTGGTCTTTTTTTAAAACTTGTTTTCAAGGTATTAGTATTATTAATATTATTATTTTGCTGGAAGGTGTTTATTAGGAAATTCTTCATTACAGAGGTAGGAATTAGACATTTTGTTTAAATTTTTTTTTTTATGTAAGCTCCACAACCAGCATGGGGCTTGAACTCACAACTCTGAGATAAAGAGTCACATGCTCTACCCACTGAGCCAGCCAGGCGCCCCTTTAAAATATTTCTAAAGGGACTAGTGTCTCACTCTGAAAGTTATGAGTCCTTTAAATGGATATTTAAATGCTGCTCAATTTTTGTTATAAAACACTTTCTGGTATTAACTATGCTTGATAGGGGCAAATGTTATGGCAGAGAATGTGTTTATCTAACACAACAGACTTCTAATATTAATTGATGTACAAGTAATTCTGTTAAGCACATTTTATAAATAGCTTTATGATGAAGAAAATAAATTAAAAACATTCTATTTCCTAATTTTTCCCAATAGTTTCACATCAGCCTCTTTTCACTTGAAGTTATATTTAGCAATATAAAAAAATAAATTTTCACTTATCTGGTAGATAGACATTAAGGAATAGTAACCATTTAGAACACAGTCCTAAAAGAACTTTAAAAATGAGGAAAGACAAATAGGTAACAATTAGGAAAATATCTAGCTTTATCTAGTAGAGAAATGACTGTACTATTTTCTCTGCTTTTCTCTGTTCATATCAAAACAAAACAAGACATAAAAGTAAAAGAAACCTTTAAAAAGAAAGTATAGGAAAATATAAATTAGAAAACAGTAAATAAAGCCGATAAAGCACACCAGATTAATAGCCTGGAGGAAATCAACAACATAATAACATGCATTGATTCAAAAAGCATTTTAAAAATTCTGTACTTATAAAAAAAAAGGTGTAGAGATTTAGCACCAAAAGAACATGTAAGTAACACCTAGATTGGAAGGCAAAAAAAAAAGCATTGTCATGATTTGCAGTTTATATGATTTTCCACATCAGATCACCAGAAGGATAGATTTGAAATCTCCTACAGTTAATAAGAGGGGTCAGAAATAATGAAAACAACATACAAAAATCCATGCCCAGAAGTAACCAATTAAAGTATATAAATTTAAAATGCCCTCATTCATAATAGTATCAAAACTCTTGTTACACAGAAAAATAATAAAAAAATGTAAAATCAGTATGATGAAAGTAATAAAATATTTTGAGATATAGAAAGGCCCTGAATATATGGAGAAATAAATAATCTTTATGATTTGGAAAGCCAATATCAAGATGTCAGTTCTCTCTAAATTGATATATACATTCAAGGCTATCCCAGTGAAAATTTCACCAAGAATTTTATGGAACATTACAAATTGTTTCTAAAATACATGCAGAAGGGTAAAGAGCAAAGAACTATCCAAGATAATTTTGAAGGTGAAATAATACAGACTTGCTCACTCAGAGGTCGTCTGGTTATTATACTACAGTTAAAGATGTGGTCTTGGTAAGATAGAAATATGTATCAATGGACAGGATTAGAGTGCCCCATAAACAACAAACACACCCATGTGGGAATTTGGTATGTAGCAGAAGTGGTAATGGAAACAGTGAACAAAAACAGGGATTGGTACCACAATCTAGTTGCAAAAGTTGGCTATCTGTAGGGGAAAAGTACAAATTGGATGCTTGTTTCCAACTGTAAACCAAAAGAACACCTGAGACAAAAAATAAGGAACACACACATATATAGTTATCTTTTAGGAGAAAACATGATGAAATAACTTTTATCATCTCAGAGTAGAATGTGATTCCTTAAGTGGAACATTGAACTTTAAGAGAACAAACTCTAAGGTTGAAGATGAGTATGTTTGACTACATTAAAAAGTAAAACCATGGTTTCATCTTAAGTTTTCAATGATGAGAGTATAATGGATAAATTACTGAACATTCATTTGAATGCAGTACCATATATCAGTTAAAATGAATATACTTCTTTAACAAGATTTATTTATTTATTAGCATGAGTGGGGGAAGAGGGAGAGGGAGAAGCGGGCTCCCTGCTTAGCAGGGAGCTTAATGTGGGCCTTGATCCCAGGACCCCAGGATCATGATCTCAGCCAAAGGCAGATGCTTCACTGACTGAGCCGCCCAGGTGCCCCTAAAAATGAATATACTCGATTTATACCTACACCATCAACAGATCTATGGAACATATATTGAATAAAAAAATTACAGAATTATGGGAACATTTTGATGCTGTTTATGTTGTTTCTAAAATAAATCTTAGATGTCCTCAGATGCAAGGGTTCACATCCGTTTTCAGATATGGTGGCCTCTGGTAATGGGAGGAGTAGGTTGAGGGTAGTCGCTGAAAGGTTGACAGCGGGAACCAATTATCTGAAGTGTTTTATTTTTTAAAAAGACTAATACATAAATTGGAAAGAAAACTGACCACACATTGGCAAGTCTTAATGCATGCAGGTGCATGGGTATTTGTTAAATTAGTCTATGTTTATTTTTTTCATTCTTGGAATATATGACATGAAAATATTATCCTCAGTATAGAGAAAGAAAGAATGGAGTGTACCAAAATAATAGTACCAAAATAATCCTGATACCAGAACCTGAAAATAATATAAAAAGGAAACAATAGCACATGGGTGTCTATGCAAAACATTTTCACGTGTTAGCAAATAAAATACAAAGTACATTATAAGACCATTACAGCCCACTAAAGGGGACGTTTCTTCCAGAAATACAAATTCACTTCAATATTAGGGAATTATAAATACGATATACCATGTTGAGGTTCTAAAATGAGAAGGAAAAAACCCTCCCTATTTCAGAAAATAGTGAAAGAACAATTAGTTAATCATTCACCCTCTTCCATTCTTGATTTTAAAGAAATAATAAGAATTAAATAAATCCTAGGGCGCCTGGGTGGCTCAGTCGTTAAGCGTCTGCCTTTGACTCAGGTCATGATCCCAGGGTCCTGGGATCGAGACCCATGTCAGGCTCGCTGCGCAGCAGGAAGCCTGCTTCTCCCTCTCCCACCCCCCTGCTTGTGTTCCCTCTCTCGCTGTGTCTCTCTCTGTCAAAATAAATAAATAAAACCTAAAAAAAATAAATAAATCCTTGTTGATAAAAATATTTTTCAAATATTTTCATAAAGAGGATTCATAAATCTTTTTAAAATATTAAGAATAATAAAATGCTTATATGTAAACTTTCTAGTTTTCTTAAAAAGGTTTATTTGCATATTCTTAATACAAAATGATTTATATAGCTCAAACTAAAAGTCAACATCATGCTTAATTGTAAAACAATAGAAGCATTTTTGTAAAATTCAGGAGTTAGACAATATCCCTCTCAACATTTTTATTTAAAATTGTTTAGTTAGTAGTAATGAAAGTAAGTATACATATTAGAAATTAGGTTATAGATACTAGACGAGAGGAAACAGGAGCAGTTCTTTATTTGTAAATTGTATGACTATATTCTTAGAAACCCCCCAAAAGTGAAATGAAAGGCTATATGAAGTAGTAAGAAAATTCAGTAAAGGTACAAATTTAAAAAAATTAATATGTACAAATTATTAGATTTTATTTATCTGCTTGAAATATATAATGGGAGAAATGATTAAATTTAGAATAGCAAACAAAAAAGCAGGAAATACATATAATATCTACAAAAGTAAAACTTCAGCATGGTATAAAATGTTTTTAGTAATAAGTAAAACAATATTGCTTTGAGAAAGGGGGAGATTCAGTATTTAAGATGCAATAAGTTGCCTCTTCTAGGTTGATGTAAACAAGTGACTTTTTCAAGCACTTACAAGCACTAGCAGCCAATAACCACAGATCATCTTTTTTTCATCCTCTGGACCACCTGTGAATTGGAAAAGACAGTGAGGCTCAGGTTTTGAAATCATTTCCCCATGATTTCACTCTTGCCTCATGTAGTTATCATGGGTTGTTTTCTTATTTGTCCTAATTTGCTTATTCCTTGGAGGTAGGGCCATGTCTTATTTATGTCTCCCATGACCATTGTCACATAGATACTTGGATTCAAACCCAAGCTCTTGCTTGTCCTTCTGTAGGACAGGGTCACAAACCCAGAGGCTGACAGCAATTGGGCAGGTAAAGCAAGTACCTCGTCTTATGTAGGCCTTCCATCATTTCCCTGTGACCATCCAGCCTCAAAATTGGAAAATTTTAAGATTTTTAAAGAGACTTTGGCTATCTGACGTTTTTATCTGAACTATTTGGATTTTTAAACATTGGCAGCCAATTTGAAAAGTAATCACTCTCTACAGTTCCAGTAAACCTTACTTTTGGCAAAATTTGGTCTCTGGCCTGACTCTGAGACCTTGGATTTTTTCCATACTACTTTCCTAAATTCTGGTAAATCTCAGGGCACAAAAATGAATACAGTTGATGGGGTAATGGGATTTTCAGCTATGTGACTGGTCTACTCATTTCTGTATCTTCCTCATTCTACTGCCGATTCTAAAACTGTTAATCGTGTGTGTGTGTGTGTGTGTGTGTGTGTGTGTGTGTGTGTGTGTGTGAACCTGTCTGCAACTGTTCCTAAAAGCTGCTGTAGAGTGTCCTAGATTTAATTTCCTTAAGTCAATACGAAGGATTTTAAGATTACTCCCATACTGATTTTTCAAGCAACGATTTTGTCTTGTCTTCCACTCAGGTATTTTTAGTCACTGTCTGGAATTTTGAACTGTACATGATCCCCCTGGCATTGTTGCTACTCTTCATCTACAATTTCATCACACCCACAAAAGGGAAGGTTGGCAGCATCCAGGACAGCCAGGTGAGCTAAGATTCCAGTAATTGTGACATTTGACCAGAGGAAAAAAAATGTGTTAACAACAACCAACCACCACCAAATCATGACCCAAGTCCACTTGATTTGAGACTTGAGGAGAGCAACATTGCACATACATTTATGTGATAGTGGGGATCTTTTATTGGGTTATAACTCGGAGTCATCCATCTATGTTATGTTCTGAGCCTTGGCCTACATTCTTAGCATGAGGAGGGCCCTATGGTGCTTGGTCATCTTTATCATGGTGGCAGCATATTTCGGTGCCCATCTGGTTATCTGTAAGGTTCCTATGTATAACGTTCTCAACCACTGAAAAAAGCCTTTGGCATCTCCTTGAGCTCCTTCAGGGCATGGAAAGCATCTGGGAGGCTGCCTTAGGCCTCTCCACCCAGACATCCTGTGCAGTGTTCACTTCTCGCCTAAAGCCTTCAGAGGCTTGCCAGCTCCCAGGGAAATCAGAGAGTGGGTGGGCATGGACAGCTCAATTTTGGGGTGCCCAAGTCCTGAAAATCTCAAGCTTCCCGTGGTCTTGAAGGAAGCAAAAGCAAGACATCCCCTAGCATCTACTTATCATACTTACTGTCTGACTCAACTTCTCCTATTCCACTTAGCCCAGAGGATCTTTTCCTGGTCTGGGTGAACAAGAACTTGTATTTGTAGACTTGCTTTATGGCATTATCTTGGACCTCCAGATTCAAGAAACAAATTTTTAGAACAAAAATCTAAGATTCTGAGACTTGATACTAGAGGACCTTCACAGTGGGTTTCTCAAGACTCCAAAGCTAATGATCTTCACCCATTTTTCCATACAATGCTATTATTTTTTTTTTAAATCTCTGAAATAATGGATATTAAACGGATGTTCTGGTATCATTTGGGGGTAGAAGGGAAGTAGAGAAAATGAGTCTTTTGGCAGGGAGTAGAAACCTCAAGCAAATTCAAAATTTTATTCTGTTTGATATTTGATTGTTTAATGGAGTAGGCATGGACATATATCAATAATGAGGGACCTAACAATGCTAGAACCAACTAATAAGTAAATAACTTTAAAGTACAGGATTGTTTAAGGACTAAGTTACACACAGATAGGGATGAGGGAAATTCTCACAGAGAAACATGTTTAGTAAAAAATGCTGTCAACTCACATTTTTACAATTTTCAATCAGATTTTAGTTTTCCTGCTATATACATGGTATGTATGCATTTGTAGGCAGGTATATATACATGTATATGTGGGTACATAAGAATACTTAATAGCATGGAGGATGTTAGGAGAAGGAAGGGTAAAATGAAGCGGGGGGGAATTGGAGGGAGAGATGAACCATGAGAGACTGTGGGCTCTGAGAAACAAACTGAGGGTTCTAGAGGGGAGGGGGATGGGAGGTTGGGTTAGCCTGGTGATTGGTATTAAAGAGGGCACGTACTGCATGGAGCATTGGGTGTTATACTCAAACAACAAATCATGGATCACTACATCAAAAACTAATGATGTATTGCATGGTGACTAACATAACATAATAAAATTAAAAAAAATAAAAAGAGTACTTAAGTGAATGTGCTTATAAATGTTTGTGTGTATAAAATCTTTTTAATTTACAGTACACTTTCAAATTCATTACCTATTTTAATCTTGATAACACAACCATGAAGGAGGCAAGAATTACCATTTCTGTTTTATGCTTGAGGAAAGTAAGGCCCAGAGTAGCAAGGTGATTTTCCCAAGGTCACACGGCAGGATGTGCTTGAACAGTGTCCCAAGCTGGGCTTCTAACTCCTAATTACAATGTTCTTCCTCCCATAACGTGTTTTTATTATGTGTTTTTACCCATTTGCTTTCATGTATGCTGCCAACGGTGAATAGGTGAGTTCTCCAGCATCCGTGGAATGTCCCACACAGTGCTAGCTGCAGCTCATGGGAATTCTGGGAGGTAATGGAGTACCAGTCTTGGAGAAATTGCTTGGTAACTGCTCAGTGGTTTTATGGAGTGTAGCAGAGTACTCTCTGGATACTTCAGAGTTACTCTTTCTTTAAGAACATGATATTGACAATTCTGTTTACTACTGGAAAGATGGCATCTAAACAGCATGCCTGACCTTTGCAAGGTGGTTGAGCAGAGAGGTAAGCATTCAGGCTGTAAACAGACTCTGGTTTTCTAATATTCAGCATTCTGTCTGAGCTATGGACCTCCCCCCACCGGACCGTGTTGGCTTTTAATTATTGCAGTGATACAATTAAAAGTTACCTGGTAAAAAGTCACGATTTCTAAACCAATCTGAATAAGCCTATTCACAGCACCTGGTGGTGCTTTGGTCCCCAAACTAAAGCCAGGTGCCTGTTGGTGGCTATCAGAACCTGAGTTGGCTTCTCTTACCTGCCTCCAACCCCCTCCCCGAATCCCAGGGAAAACAATAATAATGTACAGAAACCTGTAACTTATTCTTGAGATTGATTATATTCAGACTAATGCATTTCCTACTGTCTAATGTTTCAGTAATGGCCCCAAAGGAAAAGAGCAGTCATTATAACAATGAGCCTAGCACAAACTGAGTATGGTGTTCTCAGCCTTAACATAGCAGTTGGCTCATTTGTCAGAATAAGAACAAACTGTTTACAGAAAGTAAAGCCTGGCAATGCATTTTTAAAGCTGGATGCCTTCAAAGGGCACTCGCCTAATAGCTTTATTTATAGTGAAGTTTTATGTAGATTATGCATATTTCTTATACTCTTGCCACAGTGTCCCTGAACTTTAAAAGCATTATTTTTTAAGAAGTTATAATGTGTTTAAAAACCACTAGTGCTTCAATTATGTAGAAAAAATGTAAAAAGTGTATATGGGTTTAATTTGCATTTAGTAATTTCAGGGGATGGTATATTAACAAATGGTGGCTTTCCCTTTCAGGAGAGCACCGACTTAGAGGAGGGGGAGGATGAAGATGACAAGGTGAGTGTGCTCAGGGAAGCTCATGAAAGGGGGTGTTAATATTGTGAGCAGATAGCGCTTTTCTGGTTGAGTCAAACCGTTTTTGTTTTGTTTTGTTTTGTTTTGTTTTTAGTACTATGGAGTGTCCGGCATAGTAATGTTTGTGTAATTTATAAAGGATATCACTTTTTAAACATCTTAATCAGTGAGGATAAAAGGGGGTAAAATATAAGGAATTACTGAAATATTGTAAAAAGCGTACCTAGAGGAGGCCTGTCATTTGATGTGAGGGAAGATCGCAAGAGCCTGCCCCTTGGTGTATAAAAGGTAGATAAAAGGTAGTCTAGGAAGTCAAAAGTAAATCAAGTAAAATTGCTGTTCCTTTGCGCTCTGTGGGGTGGTCACCCACTTCAGAGCCTGTCAGTTTCCCAGCTGTTGCTGGCAATGTTTTCAGCTATATGTCTGTGTACATCTGTCCTTTTTCTTCTCCTGGGAGAATCTCTCAAATCTGCTGCTTTTGTTGTCATTACACTTTCAGACAAACCTTCTGGAATAAAATGAAAAAAAAAATGGAAATGCCAAATGAGATGCCACCAGCTTAATGGACTTCCAGCCTCCTAGAACCTGTGGGTGTATGGGGTTTGTGCTGGTTGTGTCTAGGAGGCTTGCAGGAGGGGAAACAGGCGAAAGGGGGGCTCTTAAGAGTTAAGTATCCAATATAAAATGTCCAGAAAATAGCAATGTATTAAAAAGAAATACTGGCTCCATGACACACACAGCCCTAAAATTAATTGGGTGAGCCAGATGGTTTTGCCCGTTTGAAGCAAATTGGGTGGATTACAAAGTAAATCTATTTGTTGTGCTAAAATGATCATTAATAGCAAAATAATAAAATAAAGCATAATATTTTTTTAAAAATGGAATTGACTCTTTGCAGAATAAGGTCACACAGATGCAGCTTCCTTCTTGATGAATCGATGTGTGTTGCTTCTGAGTGATGTAACTCCTTGAGCATGAAAAATAGTCATAGCCAAGCTAACCTGCATGATGATGGGATGTTTTACCAAAAGAAGCATAAGTACTGATCAAGTTATTTTAAACTTTTACCAGGCAGAATTCTAAATTTTTGTACCAAGGCTTGGAAGTGAGGAAGATTTTCTTCTGTTTGGCTATGTCTGTTAAAATGAGCCCTCCGTAGAAGAGGGCGTCATCTGCCCTTTAGAGATCGTTATGACCATGTGTTTTTGGCCCATCTGATAAAGGAGAGCATCCAACAAGAAGGAAATTAATGAAAAGGTGGTGTGACCAGGCAAACAAGAAATTCAGGCCATGGAGTCTAGACCAGTGATTGTCACAAGCCAACCTTCTACAGAGGTGCCTCAAGGGTTGTCTGGGGGTCTGGGGGTCTGGAAGTAGAGCCAGTTGGGCTTCAAGCCTTCCTGGGCAAGGATGACTGAGTTGGAGCCATAACATCCCCATGGAAGAGCTTTGGAGCTCTTGTGTTTATCCAAGCATTGCCCTCCCCATGCCAGGCATGCCAAACCTGCTACACACAGAGCATGGGCATCAGGACATTCCTCGTTACCCTCAGGGCAATTCCATCCTTGAGATACTTTGGTTGTAGTATTTTCATAGGGCCTTTAACAGCCACAGCATGGCCATGTTTGCTTCCTCAATTTTATAGGTCTATGAAATCATCCATTCATCCAGAGGAATAAATCTAAAATGAAATTTTGACTTCTATTTATACCTCTTTCTGCTTAATGCAACCCTTCTGTTAGGGAGACTGGTGAACTTTGTAGTCCTTATTCATATCTTTTCAATCTCACATCTCTGAGAGATTTGTAAAGTATAGAGGGATTTTCAACTTTAAGACTTCTGGAGCCCACATCATCCCAATATATATTACAGTCCGTCATTCCTTCTCCATGTAGAGCAGACTCCACGACTGAGATGTGCTCTTCATAGACCTGCACACACAGCCACTGGGCCACCGCCCTCCATCTTGTGCTATACCGAAGGGCTTACATACAGAATCGTCCTGGCTTCTGGTGCATGTTAGACATGACAGACTATGCCTCTGGGAACTGTAACACACCCAGTGAGCGATGGGCTGTTTACAAATTATAAACACACAGCCGTTTCCTTCCAAACCAGAAGAAGAGAGGAAACTCCTTTCTATCCAAACTATCCATCTTGAAAGTGACATTCCTTAATTGCCAGCACCCCTTCCCACCAAATACCATCACAGGAGACTGTGAAAGTTGAAAGCACATCAGGGGCCCTACTGGCATGGCTTCCTCGGAAGATAGACGCATTCCGTATATTCTGCAAGTTTCTGATGCTCAGACCTGGATGTGGTCTGGGGTCTGTCATACTTTTATTGTCTGGAAGGAGGATTGTTGTAAAATGATATCACTGTAGCCTCTTGCTCGTTTTCATTGTCAGAAGTCCATGGTGGTGACCGGTATGAGAAGCCAAATTAGATTGCACAATTGTGTGCCTGTGTGTGTGTATGTGCGTCCGGACTTCCAGTTAAAACATAGAACCTTCAGGTAACTACTTTTTTGGCTTTTAGGAAACTAACTGTACAAACTAAACTTTGAAGAGAGGAAATCTTTCTTATTCCTGATGGCCCATGCAAGAAATTGCTTGTTACAAGTGTAGTTTGCTGGGGACCCCTGAACAAACAGATAATGGCTAAGTTCAGCCAACAGCAATCAGATGACATTTCCTATTTGTATTAGATTCCAAATGTGGAATTCTTCTATGTGGACCTTATTTGTACGGATGGATTACAATGAAAATTGCATTAATTTTCTGCACAGTAAAGGTCAGTAATTGAAGCATGAACCAAGAAACTATTGTGTAAAATGCTGTATCCCATACTTAGGAAAGGTCATGCAAAGCAATAGTATCTTGTTTTCATTGTGGAAGGTATAAATACTTGCATTAGAGTTTCTTTCTTTTTCCAGCCCAACAAATGCTTACATAGAATATTTTAGCATTTACTATTAACATCAGCAAGAAGAAATCATAAGGGCATGTAATAAAAAAGAAATCCTGTCTTGCTATATCATAAGGAAACTGCACTATAATGCCTGCATTGTGAGTTGGTGTGTCTTTAACTCGGCTGTCAGAAATAGGACTTGAATGATCTGTTCTAGGATGATCAATGAGTGCACAATTGTCTTAGGGTGTTTAGGGAGGCGAAATTGCCCTTCTGTGTCAATTGTGGGTGAAAAAACAGATATGGATGTTTTTCTTAAGAAAATAAACATCTAATACATTTTTGTGGATCAGTTGTGGAACATTTTACAATGAAAGGATACAAATGAATAATGTATCTCTATGCTCTCTTCACAAATCAGGATATCATCATTAAAATTTAAGTACATTTTAAACCATCAATTTCAGTGTTCAACATGGTTTCCGTTCTCCAGACTGGTTAGTCCACTCATTCCAAGCAGAACCTTCTTAGGGAGAGAAGCACGTGGCCTATGTATTTAGAGGGAGTTCTTGCTGTAATATAATCTCCATCGTCCTTTGGATGAGTGGGCTAGGCCCACGATGCCTCATTCCCTGTGTTTTCTTACTCCAGAGAGAGAAGATGATCTGTAGTGTCCCAACCAGGGGAGACCATCATCCTTGGAGAAAGTTTCTTCTTACAATCTCATTGTGAGAGTAGTTTTGCTTATGATTCCTTTGCTCCTTAACAATGTCCCAAACACAGCAAATTAGTTTCATTAGTGATTTTTTAACCTATTGACAGAGCAGTGGTACTTTAAAATGATAAAATGTGGTATTTTTAAGAAAATACAAAGTCAGACAATATCTTTGGAAGGTTAGCAATAGTTGAATACACACACACACACACTTTCAGGGCATATTGTAGAGGACGTATTTAAGGAAAACTTTCAGGGGGGTGCCTGGGTGGCTCAGTTGGTTAAGCATCTACCTTTGGCTCAGGTCATGATCTCAGGGTCCTGGGATCGAGTCTCGCATTGGGCTCCCTCCTGGCAGGCTATCTCTCTCTGTCTCTCAAATAAGTACATAAAATCTTAAAAAAAAAAAAAAAAAAAAAGAAAGGATAACTTTCAGGGAAATAAAGTAAATGGTTTGCTCTGATTTAACTCCTTTTAATTCAATTTAATGTGATTTTTTAGTGATGAAGTTTTAATTGCTACCATTTCTACCAAACGGTAGTCTTACTTTCAAGACTTTAATATTAAAATGGATTCCAGCCAATTCTTAATTATCAGTTTATGCATGTTTTGAATGGGAAGGGATTGGCTTCCCTATTTCCTGCAGTCTTTTCTCTGACACATTGACTTGCTCCGACTTTTAAAACTCAAGCCCCCGTTCTTAAAAAATGTGTTGGCTTCATTACCTTTTGATGTCATCCAGAAATGTTACTAATCTGACCTTTTGGACCGTTATTCATCCTGCTAGTATCAGGCTCAATAATATTCCTAGTACTTGTGTATTTTCTTTGTGATTTCTATTGTAAGGGTTATACTTGGTGTGTTATTCCCAAATGTTGTGAAATATGATATACCAGAGTATAAATCAGATGGATTATCTATCCTTCTATTAGTTTATGTGCACTAACAATACAGTCAGAGGCTCTGGTTTTATAGACTATACTGTGTCTAGATATTTAATTTCTCATTGCCTAAAATGTTTACATCATGCTAATATAGAATACATTGGGCATTGTATCTCCATTATCCACAAGTCATTGTTTTTCTGAGGATAGTAGCTGTTCCTCTTGTCTTTCTTAATGGAACCCCCCTCTGTTCCCTGGTGGTTTGCCCTAAATCCTGATTATCCAGTGAGTTTACAAGGTAATTGATAGGTGAAGACCCCTCTCTTTTCCTCAAGGGAAAAGTAATAATTTAAAGTAAGTAAGAAAGGACACAAAAGTAATAATGTAAAACATTATTATTTTGAATATTAGCTAAGTAATTATATTTATAAAAATGTTAATATTAATAGAGGGTTTATAATTTGCATACTGTTTTTATGTAGTTTAGCTCATCCAGTACTCAAACCATTAAATTTGATATTATTTCCCCCATCTACAAATTAAGAGAAATTAACTAGTTAGGTTAGTAGCAAAACTCAAATCCAGTTCTTCTGACCTAAATCAGATCTATTTTGGACCATGCCACACTGTCATGAAGGAAACATGTCATTAATTTATCCGTTCATTTTTCTGCATTATTATATATTTATGAAGTGTTTTCTCCCTCTCTGAGCCTCTATAGGTACAAAGATTAAAATTATAAACATGGTCCTCTAAGTAAATAATTGGAGTATAGAATAGTTGCTACTTTCGTTAAAGTTTGTACACTAGGTTGGGCAGTGAAGAGGAAGTGTGTGTGTGTGAATCAGGAACACTGAAGGAGGTGATGTTGGAGCTGAGTCTTAGGGTAGTAAGAATTACTTGTTGATCGATCACATTAATGTTCTATATTCCGCCCTTCTCACTCCCCTACCTCAAAGAAGACTAAAGGACACACACAGTAAAGTCAGCAACTACAGCTCATTGTGTGTCTACCCTACAGTAGTTATAGAAAACCACTAGCCCTGTTTGCCTTGGCGGGGGGGGGGGGGGTATCATGCATCTGTCAGTTGGCTCAGAGAAACCAATCTTCCTGAGGTGTGAATGCCAAATAATTATCGTAGACTATTTCCAGTTTTTCATTTGTGTTTTATCAATATCTTCTTCTTCATGTTGTTCGTTCTTTTACATTTTTCAGCCCTTCCCTGTAATACCAGATGAGATTCTTATTGCAAGCCAAGAAAACATGTTGGTAAATACCAGTCGGTGTGGAAGTGCTTTCTGTAATGAACAGAGCAGTTTAAAAACCACTTAGAAATGATATTGATTTAAAATCCGGTCTGTTTTATATTCATTTCCCTAAGCAAAAGTATACTTGAGAAAGAAGTGCTCTCCTGAAAAACTACAGAATTTTACCTCCATTGAAAGAGCATACGCCATGGAGTTGGCCCCGGGCGGGGGGGGGGGGGCACACG
>NW_027397109.1:226609-298250 GCF_003265705.2 Callorhinus ursinus
GCGGGGGGTTAAAAGGTATTGGGGGGGGGGGGGGGGGTGCGCACGCGTGCACGGGCGCTAGGATTGAGTCGGGGGGGGGGAGGGGGTGCCTGCGCATGCGTATGTGAAAGTGCATGCGCACATGCGCACATCCCCCAAATCTCATGGGAAGAAGTCCTAAAGACAGTTCCCGGTGCGGTAAGCCAGGTTTTCCGAGGAATAGTTTTTAATCTCATCTATCAGAAATATTGCTTCTTATTCTTTGTTATGATGGATACTGAGATTTTGGGGGTTTTTTTGTTTTTGTGTGTTTTCCATGCTAAATTCCACTCATTCTATTTCTGGCATTTATAATTCTTCAAGTTTTCAAATTATAGGCTTTTAATATTCCATAGGATAAAACAAACCAAACATATTCCCATTGAAAGTCCAAAGTTATATTTTTGTGCCTTTGCTCTAGAGGGCTGGAATTACTGGAAAGATCTTGAGACAGAATTTTGCATTGATCCCTTTTGGAAATGCTTCCCATCCTGTGACAAATACTACTCCATTTTTAAACATGTCAAAAAGGATTTTTTCTGACATGGTCCATTTTCAGGGCTGTCTCCCCGGTTTTGCTTAGGTAATTAATTGAGAAATGAGGATTTTTTTTTTTTCCTAAATCAGAACATGTGGCAAAGAGTTAAAGTAACATACTGATTATATAATTAATTCTGAGTTGTAAATTCATTTTGATGGTGTGAATTCTCTCCCAGAGACTCCAGGCTGGTTTATTACACCTACAGTGCTGTAGTCATTGGAGCCGTGGGGGTGGCAACAAGGCCTGAAGAAGGACGAATTTGCCTCCTGATTTATTTTTGGTTTTATTTATAAAGAAAGTGCATGATTTGTTCTTAATTCTGCTGCTTTACAAACTTAGCCAAAAGACTCGGGTTTATTTTTCTCATATTTTATAAACGGACAATGAAGAAAGTGGTGATCTTACATATGTGTGTGTGTGTGTGTGTATAGAATAATATACATTTTTAGGTCATAGAGATGGAGTTTGTCATCATTTTTCTTACAGTGAGGACCAGTCTTTCTTTATGGTATATCAGAAAACAAAGGAACCTTATGAAATTGGAATTCTGTATCTGAAAAGTTCCATGCTCTCATCTCTTCCATTATATTGTGATATAAGCTTTATCACGAAGTAGACCCTAAATCATGTGAATTGACTTTCACCTCACTGGTTTTTCAAGTTTGTAATAAGAAGTAAAATCCATTCTTTCTCAAATGTAGGGCTCTGAGAGTGCGGTGTGTGGTTGGTCACAATTTTTTTGTGCATTTGTTTAATCACACCAGTGGCCACCACTGTTCCACTCTTTTTATTACACATTTCCCTCTATAAATCAGAAGCTCCTATGTTAAGGAAACACACACGCACATGTGATAACAGTTTTGTCTTTCTGAATGGATCTCTGTTACTCTTCCCAGGCAATTTGGTAGCAGACGCAGATGTAATGTTGTGTTTGCTAAACTGTTATCACCACATTCCGTGGTTCAATCTGAGACGTGTAAATAAAGCCAGCATGATGCAGATAAAACTGCCAGATGATCTTTCCGTACAGCGCAGGGCAACATGAGTAGACTTGTCTTGGAAGATCATTGCTTTTGAAACTTAAATTAACCCCAATATTCTTTCAACTAGATCGAAGGTTATTTATTCTTTTATCTCTTGCATTCTCAAAAGGAAGGGACGTATGTTTATGAATTGCCTGGAGTGTACCAAGTGCTTTACATATCTTATGATACGAATGATATTTAATTCTTCAAACACTCAGTCGGAAAATGATTAGGCTCTCCCTTTTCCCAGATAGCAATATCGGGATTCAGAATGGGTAAGGAATTTGCTGTGATCACAAAAACTGATAGATGACAAGACAGAGTTGAGCCCAGTTCCTTCTGAACCCTAGCCTGTTATTTACAAAATGTGTAGGCCTGGGTAGAGTTGGTTAAGTCTCATGGTTGGTTGGCCAGTTTGTTTTTCTTGTTACCTTTTCACCTGTTGGTGCAAGCAATCCCTGGTTACCCCAGCTCTTAAATATAAGAATGGAAAGGAATGTTTCTGAAATATTTTCAAAAGGCATCATTTAACATACACTCTCATGAGTATTGGGCAAAATAATGCTGGAAACAAAGACTAGGTGGTGATATGTAACTGAATGAGGAATCTCCAAATTATATATTTGATGGTACAGAAAGAGACAGAAACCCATAGACATCAAAGAAGCAAATGCCAAAGAGAGTAAGTGTGAGTTGAATACCTACCTTGTGAAATGTCCACTAGACAGTTAAGGGGCTTTTTTTTTTTTTTTTTTTTTTTTTAAGGGGCTTCTTGTAATGGAGATACACTTGCTCTGGAGTTCTGGACTGGAATCCTATGCCACATGTCCCTATTTGCCCAGAAAATTTCCATTTGCTGTCTCTCCCCCCCATTTTGTTTAAATACTAAGTATTGTATTTAATATTTCCGTTCAAATACACTGCGATAAATTGCTTAGGCTTGTCGTTTGTGCATTCTGCTTCTGCTGTGGTTTTTCCTAGTAGCCCTGGGGTTGCATGTGCAGTGACCAGAGATCTCACATACACCCGGTTAAATCCAACAAGGGATAATAAGCAGGGATAACCCACCTATTTTCCTGACCCTTTTCAGGGGCTAAGCCACTAAAACCTAGCTTTAAAGGAAAGCTTTTGGATGGTCATTGATAAAACAAAGTGCTTTCAGATGAGTTCACCCCTTCTTGTCCCAAGTGGTGGTGGAGAAGCCTCTGATGCTCCCCAGTCCCCCCAGTCAGTCACATGGCATACCAGCCTGTTGGGGCATGGCTATTGCCAAATTTATACGATGCATAAAGCCTCCAAACTGCCAATTCTAGTGGGGTTAGTGGGGAGATGAAAAATGATAGGGTGAGTGTATGTTAAGTATATGTAGAATTTAAACAGTCCTGTGGATAAAAGAATAAAAAGTAGTCTCAACACTGTATATTTTGTTTCACTCATTCCAATGAGTAAATCTGAACTTTTTTTACTGTTTGATAAAGCTTTTTCAGTGAGTAAATAGTAAAGTCAAACTTCATGTTTAAGAAATAATCAAGTAATGATATTCTATTTGTCAGGATAATTACCGATGAGCTAACTGATAGGTGTGTGTTTACATTTCTTGTCTGTCCCCTGGGGCCATGGTCATATCATCTGTATATGTAAACTTAAGTTACAAATCTGCTAAAGAGCCTTCAGCAGCCAGTAGTTATATTAAGAAGACCATTTCTGGAAACATGCTTTTATTTATGAAGCCGAAAAGTTGTGTTTACATCTCTCTCTGTGGGGTATGACTTTTCTTTTAGATCAAATGACTATTCTGCATTTATCTGATTTTTCCATTCCAAGGTTTCATTGTACATGTATGAAAAATGGTAAGGTAGCTATTAATGTGTTGATTCCAATAGAACTAACGTCTGAAAAATCTTGGGCAGAGTAAAATGGTGGCAGTCTTATCTGGATGCCATCAAACGATTGAAATAGAATATCAAATAAGTTAGTTCTAAAATTATTTTGATTTTTTTCAACCAACATATGGAACCAAAATAAAGCTTTTTTTAGTTAGTTTTACAAATGATAAAATCTCTGACATCAGGAATGCCAACATAAATTTAACTGCAACATTTAGCATTGGGGATTATTTAATTTTGTAGGGATAGTATAAATGCAAACTTTGTTGGAGGACAGCATTATGGCTAATAAGATATTCTTACAAAATGAAGGCCTTTGTGAGGCAGAAATGTACTTGGGATTGGCCACAGTGCCTTGATTATCCATGATTGTGTACGGCGTTGGTGGTATAGTGGTGAGCATAGCTGCCTTCCATGATTGTGTACAGACAAATGATAATGCTCCATTGATTGAATTAGAAGCTGTCGTGGACACACATAAATATTTTATATATACAGTGTTGGGTAGAAACAAAGTTTTTTGTGACAAAGATATTTCAAATATAAAAAATACACTTCATTGTGGCAATGTGTACTCTGTTTTTTTGCTGCTGGTCATCAGTTTGATTTTAGGAATGTTTGAACCTTTGAAGAGCTCTTAGTCAACTTAAACATTTTCCAGAGCTATTGAACTCTTGTGAAAAAAGAAATCTCTTTTTGTTGCGTTTGGGTCATAATCAGTTCGAAATTTTTAATCAAAATCTTCAGTGACTGAAATGCTAAGTAACTTCATCTTTGAAAGCTTTTAGTGAGTGCAAGTAAATTTTAAAAGAACTGGAAAAAAAGACACTGCATTTTTTTCCCGCAAAAACAAGGAATATTCAGCACCAAGTAAACTATGAGATCAAATGTTGTACATGGTTCAATATTTAATTCTGAAGTTACCCTTTGGGATATCTCAATTTGTGGAAAAAACTTTTGATTTTTAAATAGAATAAATATCTATTTGACCCAAGAATGGAAGGAAATTGAGAAGCCATTTCTTCAGCAGCATAGATTTTGTGAAACATTCAAAGGAATTACAGATACAACTTACTTGAAGTTTTGTCTTGAAAAAATGTTCAACAGAGAAAATTCATATGCAGATACAAAAAGGCAGTGCCTTTGAAAATATTTGGGCTAAAATATATATGGATCTCAGCATTTAAAAATTAAAATTGATAACAATTTTCTCCATGTAACACATTTTTTGGTGTGAGATTTCAAGGTACCTCAGTGCCTGTAGAGAGAGTATTTTCATAATTAAAATTATGATCCACAGAGTCAATTAAAGGTGTCAATTTTAATGACTATTAAGTGCAGCTCTGAAGATGATTAAGAACAATTTTCTGAAATATATAAAAAGATGGTATTAAAAAGGACATTCTTTTGAAAAGTACCCTGACTTGGGATTATAAACATCTATAACTAGGAAACCAGTTAAATATATGAATCTGTAGCACAAATAATCATTCTTTATGTATCATTTAAAAATGTCCAGATAACATAAATAAGTTTCATTTTAATATACGTAAAATGTTTTTAAATTTTTTTAAGTAATGTATTTATAAAAATAAAATGAAATAATCATGTGGATTCACCAATATGATAAAATCAAGTTGATATTTGATAAATATTTCAAAAATTATGGAACTCTGATTACTTTTACTCTTCAAAGTGTAAAGATTTGGTTGATAAATTACGATCCTGCTAGCCTAGATATGGTGGGACTCTTAGCCTTGTCTTTGAATATTAAATCAAATTCATTAAAAAGGAAAAGGACATTGAGACAATCATTTATTATTTTGGTATACTAACTTATACTTCCTTCACAACCAGAACCTTGGCATTTGAGTGTTTCATTGGGGTGTGGGGACACACACACAGACACACACACACAGAGTCAGTGGAACTAGGATGTTTTTATGAACTTGAGCCACATGGAAATTTGAGTCATTTTCCAAGAAATTGTTTTGACCTAAAGTCTACGCTGCTGAAAAGAGGAAGCTACTTTTGCCCTTTGGGTCAAATTCCCTGGTGCTTTCAAAATCCTCCTTTATAAACATGAATACTTATGTAGCAGACAGAGATGGGTTTTCACCATTGTGCCCATTAATAGATGTTGCTGAGCATGAATCAGGTTGCTCTGGCAGCATATCTAATTTTTAATGCAAGCTGCTTAAAGAATTAGAGGGTAAGGGAAATAAGGAATTTTAAATTGGGGTGAAAAACTACAAATGTTTTGCTAGTTTGATGTAGCAAGAGGACACAATGAGCCTGCCTTCTCCTTCTATATGGACTGCTTGGATTAAGGAGTTCAACCCAGATGGTAAGAGGTTCTTCAAACCATCCCAGCACCCTTTACTAAAGAGGGGCTGACAGTGGTGCATTCTAACCTCTGCCCTCTCTGTGGTCTGTTTCTGCCAAGTAGCTTCATAATCAAGGACAGGTGGGAGAAGGGAAGTTTGTGCTTTTGTGACATTTCTGCCATGCTGGTGCTTTTACGCACACTCACCAGGTGGTGGATTCCCCTTCCCACCCAACTTGTTTCCAGTTTGATGGAACAGAGAATGCAAGAGGAGAGTGAAATATTTTCTTTTGCTGCACAGAAGATTATTCTTAAAATGCTCTCATAAATTTAGAAGGTTTTTCTCCATAATTTAGTACAATTCTAACTCAAGTAAAATTCTAGATAAAGAAAAATTTGAGGTTTTTGGTATTATATGTTAGATGTAGTGGCTACAGTGACCCAGATAGGCAAGAGCTGAGAGGATACTAGCTAAATCCCAGTACCAGTAGAGTTCCCAGGGAGCTAGATTATGGTATCAGAATATAAGAAATTGTGTAAAAATACCACTCTTTAGGGAATCCTCTTTTCTCCAACATTTGAGTAATTTCTAAATTCTTTTTATAAGCATTAGCTGCCTAACATGGTAAAACACACTTGAGATTTTCTATAAGCAAAGTAAGGACAATGTTCTTAGGAGGCTGAATTCTGTTTCACATGAAGAATTGGAGACTGAGGAAGATGGGAACTTGTATTTGCTTTTACTTCTATGAAGTAAAAGCCAGTCAATCACCGAGCATCCTTCAAGGGAGTAACCTGTGTAGGATGCAATCTCTGGCAGTGACTTCGTAGTCTGCCTCCAGGTGCCTACTCTGTTTCTGAGGTGGTTGCCAAAGGATGACTGAAATGTTTGTCAGACTAGCAGTGGGTTTAAAACATGACTAAAAATGCAGCAGAGTTTGACAAAGAAGCCACAATACTAGGAAACCTATCATCTGAATTTCATGTGCTGGAAACATACCTGAAGGACTGTGAGGGGATAGGGGTAAGGTGAGCTGGCAGATAACCTTGTGAAGCCAAACAGGAAATCAGGGTCAGACAAATGGAAGGGGCTGCCAAGTTCTCTGTCAGAAGCAGTAGCTTCCACAGAGAAATGAAACTCTTGGTTCTGTGGGGCTTCCACACATCACTTCCTCACACTGAGGTAGTGACTGAAACACAATGTTGAGTGGTTGCATCTGAATGAGTGGGCAACAGTTCTTTGGAGTCAATAAATACTTTAAGTTGTGAAAAATGTGATTCATCTCTTGAGTCACTCTGTTGATCATAACCATGTTATTTTAACACGGTATAGTAATTTCTATAGTGAGACAATAAAAATGAAGTGACTGAGCTAAATCTTGCTTTTATGTTTCCTAGGAATCTGAGAAAAAGGGATTAATTGAGAGAATCTATATGGTACAGGATATTGTTTCAACTGTTCAAAACGTCTTGGAGGAAGTAGCTTCTTTTGGAGAAAGAATTAAAAAGTAAGTTCTACATTTGTGTTGTGTTTAAAGTAGAGCTGCCATACATGAGGGCAGTGGGGGTAAGAGGGTGGGGAGGGCAGGGATCAGTAAATGCAAAAACAAAAGAAACAAAAGCTACAGTGTTGGAGCAACTGTATTTATATTTGTTGGTTTGTTCTTTGGGCTTGTCAGCTTCACAGTTGGGTAGTGCCTTGGAACCGGGGCGACCATATGGCCAATTCACACCAATTGCCCCAGCATAATTAGTTCACTCTCAAAAGTATCCTCATTTGGGTGATAAATTATAGATTAAAAAAATAGAGTTTCCTATTCAGAAATAAAAAGGGAAGCAAATATGCTCTAAAATTGCCTTTTTCAACTGAAACATGGAACACAGTAAATGCTTTTTTTCTCAACTTACCAAAGAGCCATACATAGCTAGTAGCATCATGGATAGAAAGATGTGAAGTTAATTCATCACATTCATGGGTACCTTTGACGTGGGTCAACAAACTTTCTTTATGAGAGGCAGTGAGTAAATATTTTCATCTTTCTGGACCACAAGTACTCAATTCTGTTAAGTATAAAAGGCATCATTGATACCTAAACCAATGGCTGTGATATGTGTTCTAACAAAACTTTATCTACAAAAATAGGTGGCAGGCTAGAGTTGACTTAAATCCAACCCATAGCTTGCCACTTCCTACCTTAGGTCACAAGGACTAAATCTATAATGGAGTCTCAGTTGAGAAAGACTGTTTCTGTGATTCATGTTTATTTTGTTTCAGACATCATGAACTCTGTTTAACTTGGTCTTCATTTGGTACCAATGAACAGAGCAATTTAAAATTTTTTTCTTTTAATTTTAAACTTATTTCCTCCTTCAAATCCAGAATTATATCAACTGTGTTGTTCTTTCTAAAGATTCATGGATACCCTTTTTCTTATCTTACTGTCCATTATAGTTTTTTAAGTAAAGAAGATAATATTTAGAAATTGCATGGGTAGGGGTGCCTATGTGGCACAGTTGGTTAAGCGTCTGACTCTTGGTTTTGGCTCAGGTCATGATCTCAGGGTCATGAGATCAAGCCCTGAGTCGGGCTCCACACTCAGTGGAGAGTCTGCTTGAGATTCTCTCTCTCTCTCGCTCTCCCTCTGCCCCTCCCACTCATACTCTCTCTTTCTCTCTAAAATAAATAAATCTTAAAAAAAAGAAATTGCATGGGCAAAGAAGAGATTAATATTAGTGCTAAAAGCCAAGGGAGAGTTCTATATATCAAGATGCAGGGGAATCAGTTTATAATGAACATTAAGAAATATAAATAGCTCATATGGGACGTTTTATGGATACTGATCTTTCTCAATTCCTTATCAAATCCAGTTGCTCTTGAGTGGCCATTTATTGTTGGCATAGTAAATGTGTTCTTTTCATTTATAAAATAAGTTAAAATCATCTTTAAACAAATTTGCTGAGTTTTACTGAATTTACATATTGCTATTCCCATTATCAATGTCTTAGAAGAAAAATTAAAGAACAGGAGGATTTTTGCTTACATATATTGATGCCTACCTAGATTTCATATAAATTGACAAATGATTTCTGAAGTCACCATCAAAATTGTTTAACAAAAACATAAGTGACAATAGGAAATAGTCAAGTGATGAGGAGGGCGTTATACTTCTTCCTTCATTCACTCATTACCTCTCAGTTCTGAGTGTTGGCACTGACCTGGTCTAAGAATGAGAAATAGTCCATAAAACCATGATAATAGCAACATCAGCTCATGTCATGTGCCAGACAGACGCTATTGTAAACCCTTTACACGTAGTAATTTCTTTAAGAAGTTGCTGACAGGAATCAGATTAAATGATTCCGACAAGCCTCTGGATTAAGGGTTGTTAGTATACCCATTTTACAGATGAGAAAATGGACTCACAGAGTGATTAACTCTGTAACTGAAGGTCACAGAACTAGTAAGCAAAGAAGCTTAGATTTGAACCTGCCCTCACTACTACCCTAGAATGCCATTTTCATCTGGGGATCTATTTTCCAGTGAGGGAGAACAGTAATAATTAGAATTCAGTTGCATCGATGCGAGGTAGAGGTGAGACAGGGTGGCAGGGGAGGTCTGACCAGCCCAGAAAGGGATGTAGGGGAGAGAAAGACAGACAGACGGGGGGCACTTCTGAAGAAGAGACATCTTATCAGCATGTCTGACAACAGGAAGAGATAGTTGAGCAAAGAGTTAATGAATGGGGACTTCAGTAGGTGGGAGACTGCAAAGGTTCGAAGCTCGAGACCGTGCTAGATCCAGGGAGATGATTGGGGTTTAGTATATCTGTGTGACAGTGGGTGGTAGTCTAGTGCTTGAAGGTGAGGCAGACCATACAGAGCCCTGAGTGGGTAGAAAAAGTCCATGAGAGAAAACTGGATGAGGGACCTTCTGGCAGCATGAAGGGTAAGAGGATGTGGAGCGGGGCCAGGACTGAGGAAGGAAGGCCGTGGCGTTTGGTAAAACCGTCTCCATGCTTGAAGGTCTCCAGTGGACAAATGTGGCTGTTGTGCGGTTGATAATGGTCAAAGAAATGTGTTTGATGAGGGAAGAAGGAAGGGTGATTTAAACAGGCCCCCATCTCTGAAGTGCCCAGCACAGCTGTGGTGGCCATGTCGGAGACGTATTTTCAGCCATGAACAGAGTACTGTTCTGACAGGAAGGAAGGCGCATAAGGCTCCACTCCTATTAATTCTTTGGCCATTCATTACCACAGTGACCTTAAAGTTCCTGCTGGGCATTCAAGTGGGATGGCATGTGTAACTCCATTGGAATTCCATTGTAATTCAGTGTTGAAGGACCAGGAGAACTTTTACCCAACTTCTGGCAACTAGTAAATAAGTAAGCTTGCATAAAACTCAGAGCAAGGCTTTCCAGTTACTGCCCCGGAAGACCCCAGTCGTACTGCATTTACATGGAACAAGCTATATTTTCTTTTTTCTACTCTTCTCTACTTTCTCTCTAATTACCTTCTCTAATATTATACAAATTTCAAATGTAGGTCTGTAACAGGCTAAAATATTTACTGAACATGGTGCATCTATATTATCTCAGACAGGAGGCTGGATGGATCAGAAGGGGGCTATATTTTATATGTCCTCTCATTATGGAGTGTTGCCTTCAACACTTGTATCTTTGAGGGGTTAAGGAAATCTCCACGGAGGAGATAATGAGAAACCTAGAACAGGGAAGTCATCCCTGCAAATGCTCCAGAGTCAGGTTTGGAAGCCACATTCATCGGAAGGAGAGCTTCTCTAGATGGGAAGTGATGTTGAGAAGTACTAGGCACTAAATATGAGGAAGAAGGTTAAGTGCAGCTTGAATCATGGTGAAGACAAGGGGAGTGATAGACTGATTCACCTTCTGTTCACTCAGAGAGTGGTATGTCGAAAGGAACATAGAATGAAGGCAGAAAGACAAAAGAGAGGGCCAGACATGAGGTATGAGGAGAAGGTTCACAAGCTAGAGTCAAAACCATGCCTCGTGAACGAAAGCATCACCGTGGGGTCCATTTCAAAAGAATAATCTGTATAGGATTATATGATCAGTCATTTCTGTTTCCAGGGGCAGAAGAGTCAGAAGACCTCATTTGTCTTAGCCTCGGAAGTGAGGAAAATCAAGATTCCATGGGCATAAAGGTCAACTAGCGGGACACCCAGCTGGGGGAGGAAATATAGGATGGAGCTGTTACCCCCCTTACTGGATATGGTCACAGTCATTTTTGTTTACTGCTTTGGAACTTTGAAAATGATATTCTTAGGACATGTTACTAAGCCTGAATGGTTGAATGAAGGAAGGGGATTCACTGAATTTTTTTTCATTAATTGAAAGGTTTGGCTCATTTGTCTTATTACTGTCCCAAGTCAGGGATTCCTTTTTTAGGAATTTAGGGAGCTCTCAAGTTAGGAAAACTAGGGAAGTCTGTGAAAATGTTCAACGAAGTGTTTGATTTTGAGATAGAAAGGGTTTTTTTTAACCTTGGGTGTTCTGTGGAAACCAGTCCAGGCTACTCCATGTTAATGGAGAGAAGGTCTAGTAAGTTCTTGAGTGTTAGAGGAATTACAGTGTAATGTCTTTGATCTAAGTCCTCAGTATAAACAAGAGTATTAAATGAGCAAAATGTACCTTTTTACATTTTCTACAGTGCCTACTGTAGAGGCAGTGAGTGTGGGCTCTTGAGCTGACTTTCTGAATTCAGATCCTAATTCTGTCACTTGTACTGAGAGTAAGTGATTTGGTGCCAGTTATTTAACTTTTATGACTCAGAGTCCTCATTTCTAGAATGGGAGTAATAATTATTCCTACTTCATAACATTTTTGGGAGAATTAAATGAATTAGTGCATATAAAGAGCTCAGACTAGTGGATGGCATGTATTACTCACTTAAGAATATTGACTATTAGGAATATTATTTTTGGCAAAATGCCTTGACTTTCTTTTTCTGTGTCTTAAATTTAAAAAAAAATTAAAAGTGAATGTCTCCCTTTAAAAAAAAAAAACTTTTAAGCACTTTCCCCTAAAATTGTGGGGAAAACGCAAGAGTTAACTGACTTGGCTGTTGGGAGAGCGAATCTGACAGGGTGTCTGTGAGGGTTTCTGTGAGAGTGTCTGATACACATCCTCATTAGAAATGAAGCATCCAACACTAATACCCATGACATACCACACACTTGCACACACAAACAACTATTGAGATCTTTATAAGGATTAATTGGAAAATAATTGACATCTTGATAAAATTTTAAGTTTTCTAATATAGTCTTCTATTTAGGTCATTTTGAATTTATTTCAATATTATTTTAGAGTTTTATGTATAGAAGTTTGACACACTTTTGTGAGATATATTCCCAAATACTTGATTTGTTTCATTATATTTTAAATGGTATCTTTTTTTTCAGATTTCATTTTCTACTTGTTTGCTACCAGGATATAGAAATAAATTAATTTTCTTACATTGACTTTCTATCTATAAATTTTGGTAAACTTAGTTATCTTAATTTTTATCTGAAGACTATTCTAGATTTTCTATTGCATAAACATATTATCTAGGAATAATTTTTCTTCCTTATTTTCCAATCCTTATACATTTTTCTATGTTTTCTTGCTTTATTGTACCAGCTACTAGCTCCAGTACCATGTTGAACAGAATTGGTGTTGGTGAACATTCTTTTCTCCTATATGATACCAGAGAAAAAACTTTCAACATTTTACCCTAAGAAAGATATTTGCTATAGGGATTTGTACAGACGCTTTATCAGATTAAAGAAGTTCCCTTTTATTCTTAGTTTACTAAGACTTTTTATTGTGAATGTGAGCTTTGTCAAACTTTTTTCCTACATTCATTGGGATGATAATTTTCTCTCCTTTATTTTTGCTAATATGGTCTATTATTGTTTTTGATTTTTAAATATTAAGCCAATCTTCCACTATGGAATAAACCCAACTTTGCCACGGTATACACTCTCTTCATATGTTGCTATATTTTATTTACTACTATGTTGCGTAGGATTTTTGCAGCTATCATCATTAATGAGATTTAAGCTGTAATTTTCTCTTCTTAAATTCCTTATGGAGAGATTATTCTAGGCTCCAACAACAGGTGGGAGTGTTCTCTCTTTATCATTATCTGGAAGAGTACATAAGCCTGGTGTCATTACTTCCTTTAAGATTCAATAGAATTTGCTGGTGAAGCCTCTGGGCCTGGAGTTTTCTTTTAGGAAAGGTTTTAATTGAATATTCCATTTTTGTAAAATATATAGGTGTGTTCAGCCATTCTGTTTCTTCTCACATCTGTTTCTGTAAGCTGTCCTTTTCTGGAGTTTGCCTGTTTCATTTAAATTCTCTACTTTTTGATATAAACTTAATAAAATTCTCTTTTATTTAATAAAATCCTTCCCTTAATGTCAGTAGGATCTGTAGCATTGTCCACTTTTTTATGCTTGATAATTTTTTAAAGGGGGAGGTGGGCAGAGGGAGAGAAAGTCTTAAGCAGGCTCCATGACTAGCACGGAACCTGACGTGGGGCTCATTCTCACAACTCTGAGATCATGACCTGAGCCAAAATCAAGAGTCGGCTGCTTACCTTTAATCAGAAGTAATAACACAATTATGAAATTTATAAAATCATTTGGGATAACCACAAAAAACAATTATTCGTAACAAATAAAGACTTTCTAGGAAGAAAAAAAAAAAGTCGGCTGCTTAACAGACTGAGCTACCCAGGCACCTCTGTGCTTGCTGTTAATTGTGTTTTCCCTTCTTTCTTGATGGGGATTTATTAATTATGTTAGTCTTTAGAAAGAACTGTCATTGACCTTTGTGAATCTTCCTTGCTACCTGTTTTCTTTTTCATTAATTACTAGTACTCTTATTTTTATTCCTTTCTTCCTTTTACTTTACTTGGGATTAATTTAGTATTTTTTTTTCTAACTCTTTAAGATAGATCACTGAATTATTTACTTTCAATTATTCTCTTTTCCAAGCATTTAAAGAACATTTAAAGCTCTACAACTGCCTGTAAGCATAACTTAAGCTCCAGGCCAGATATTTTGGTGTTGATATTTTTATTATGATTCAAGTTCAGTAAAAACTTTTTTTTTAATTTTCTATTTTTATTTCTTCCTTGGGAAAGAAATATATTGCATAATTTCCAAGTATATGGAGATTTTCTGGTTATCTTGTTTGTTCCTGATTTCTAACTTAATTGCTTTATGGTCAGAAAATATTGATCAAGAAAATGGCCTACTTCTGTAAACTTTCCCTGTGAGCTTGGAAAGGTTATTGAGTGTATTGTGTGTGTGTGTGTGTGTGTGTGTGTGTGTGTATGCACATATGTATGCATTGATTAATTTTGTTGATTGTGTTCAATCTTTTGTATTTACACTGATTTTTATTTTTGGTTGACTTCTTATATCAGTTACTTAGAGATGTATATTAAAAGTTTCCACTGTGGGGGCACCTGGGTGGCTCAGTCGTTAAGCATCTGCTTTCAGCTCAGGTCATGATCCCAGGTTCCTGGGATCGAGCCCCATGTCCGGCTCCCTGCTTGGCAGGAAGCTTGCTTCTCCCTCTCCCACTCCCCCTGCTTGTGTTCCTGCTCTCTCTCTCTCTGTCAAATAAATAAATAAAATCTTAAAAAAAAAACAAAAACTTTCCACTGTGGATTTATCTATATCTCCTTGTAGCTTGGTCAGTTTTTGCTTTCTCTATTCTAAAGCTATGTTATTTGGGTTGTATCTTTTATTTTAAAGATTTTATTTATTTAAGGAGAGTGAATGAGCAGGGGGGAAGGGCAGAGAGCATCTCAAGCAGACTCCACGCTGAGCACAGAGCCCAACATGGGACTCAATCTTACAACCCTGAGATTAGGACCTGAGCTGAAATCAAGGGTCAGATGCTTAACCGACTGAGTCACCAAGTGCCCCTGGGTTGTACATATTAAAATTGTTATATTTTCCTGGTGAATTGGATCATTAATAGGAGGTGACCTACTTATATCTAAGCAATAAGTGAAATTTTGTCTTAATATCTTAACTAGTAATAATATGGCTATACTATCTCCTGCTTGTTGGTTTCTTCATAGTATATACTTTCCTATTATTTTCTTTCAACCTGTCTATGTTTTAGATCTCTTTCTTGTTTCTGACAATCACTATCTTTTAATTGTACCATGTAGTCCATTCAAATTTAATGTGGTTACTAATATATTTAGATTAAATTTGTGGTTTTTATTGTTTTCTTTGTCCTTGTTCTGAGTGGTTTTTTTTTTTTCTCATCTGTACTTTTTTATCTATTTGCTCAGAATGTAAGGACTCTTTTGCTGTTCTTTTAGTTCCTTAAAGTTTATAGCATGACTCACCACAGCCTAATATAAATTGTTAACTTTTATTGTCTTTCCAGTCAGGATCCTTCTTAATCTGTGGTATCTATCCATTGATTTGTATACAGAATCTGCTACTATGTCTCTGCTTTCAAAAAACAAAACAAACAAACAAAAAAATTAAGGCATAAAGGTTGATGTTTGTGTTTACTTATTTAATTGTAATTGATTCCATATCTTGTTTTTATTTTTATTATAAACATGGTATACATCCATTATAAAAGTAACCAAACAGAATGCCCCCTTTATTCTCTATACTTCCTTTTCTTCCACTTCTTTCCATCATATTGAACTACCATTAACAACTTGGAGTATATACATCAGAGGTTTTTTTCAGGGTAAAAATCTATATATGTGGTATTTGTGCATCTGTAAATTTATTAATAAATGCATATATATGCATATGCATATATATATTTATATATACAATACCCACATTTATTTATGCAATTTATTTTTTCACTGTATATAGCTTTGAACCTCTGTGTTGGGGGGCAGGGGTGTTTGTGTGGTTATCCTTTTTATGATCTCATTGTTTTTTAAAGATAGATACAGCTGCAACTTCAGGCTAAGAAAAAGAGATTAGAATAAAGGTTATCTAAGTCTGTGTACATAGTAGATGCTTAATAAATGCTGAATTGAATAAAACAAAAATCTGCATAATACTACAGAGTAGAAATCTATTTAGATTTTTTCCTTTATTTAGATATTGTGCTATTAATGATACTGAAGCTATTTCCTTTTTTAACAACTAGCAACCATTACTGTGATAGTCATGCACTGCCCCTTGTGCAAGGAGATCTGTAGGCTTAACTTCCTGCCATGGCATAATTTGGAGCATTAGGGAGTCCATATAACATTTCTCCAAATGTGAAATCGTCCTCCAAAAAGTTCAATTAGAAGTTTTACTATGGAAGAGAGTAGTCAGAAATGGACCAATGTATATGTATAAATTTAGGATAGCGTAGAAAAAGGCATGAGGAAAGAGTGGGAAAAATATCAATTATTCAGTTTGTTGGTGTCAAGTTGCTGGACTGGGGAAGTCTTTGGTAAGTGCTACCAAATCTAGAAATCAACCAGGAAAAAAAAATTGATAAATTTGGTCATGTAAAATAAATAATTTTATATTTAAAAATATATAAACCAGACCAAAAAAAGACAAGAAAGCAACACATTGGGAAAAGCACTGAACAAATATGACCAAGGACTGATTTCTTTAGTATCCAAAGAGATATTTTAGGTCACTGAGGAAAAAGTCAAGCAAAAACAGCTCAAGGCACAATAGACAAATTGTAACTGCTTTCCATTTTCTGAGTTTTTACAATGTGCTAAAAACAGAATGGGCTATCTACCTTAAATGCAAGTTCTTATTTAATTCTGGCAGAACTCTATGATAGAGGTACTATTATTATTCACATTTTGCAGAGCAGAAATGTTGGTGCAGAATGATTAAATCACTTTTCTGTAGCTTATTAGAGATGGAACCTGAACTCAATCCAATGTCAGTATGCTTAAAATTCCGTTTTCTTTTTTTTTTAAAGATTTTATTTATTTATTCATGAAAGAGAGAGAGAGAGAGAGGCAGAGGGAGAAGCAGGCTCCCAAGGAGCAGGGAGCCCAACGTGGGACTCGATCCCAGGACCCTGGGATCATGACCTGAGCCGAAGGCAGACGCTTAACCATCTGAGCCACCCAGGCGCCCCAAAATTCCGTTTTCTTAAGCACTTTCCCAAATAGTGATACCTCACAAAGAAATAAACTAGAAATCACGTGAGAAACAAATTATGATGAGCATGCATATTAAAAGGTGTTTAAATTTTAAAAAAGTCAGAAATTAAAAACACACCTCTCTATGGGCAAAGATTAAAAATATTGATAACAGTCTGTTACAAGAGGGTGAGGTGACCGGGTTTTTCTTAGACTCTTCATGGAATTGTGGTTATTTACAAAACAAAACAAAATCTCTCTTAGCCTCAATTTGCTCATGTGTAAAATGGGGATAATCTTTACTCAGAAGAATTATGGTGACCATCACAATAATATGAAAAATATTAGCACAATGGCACATATTAAGTGCCTAGCAGCTGTTATAGGTTAGTCCCCCCACTATCTCCACACACACACACACACACACACAAAAAACAAAGACTAAGAGACAAATCTTTTACCTCTTTGTGTTCCTAGCCACAAAGTCAAGGGTCAATAGACAACCAAGTAAATGAAGCCAAAGACTGAGAAGAAGAAGGACCCTAGGCTCTCATGGGCTCTCCACAGGACATGGGATTTACAGGACATTTTCTAGGACCAGGCAAAGATTTCCCCTATTTGTTCAATTCTACATCCCATGTTCCAGATCTCCATTTGCACACAAGTCAAAGGAGGCAGTGGATATGTTGAAAGGAGCCAGGAGCCCCGTGAACATAACGTGGTCACATAACCTGTGTTATCTATGGGTTGGTGGCCTAATGGTTTAGAGTCAAATGCCTCCAGCCCGTTTCAGGGCACTCAACCTTTTAGAGTCAGTGAGTCTGAAAATTCTAAAAAGAAGTTATTAGAAAACACAGAAGTTGGGGTGCCTTGGTGGCTCAGTCAGTTAAGTATTGGACTCTTGATTTTGGCTCAGGTCATGATCACAGGGTCCTGAGATGGAGCCCAGTGTGGGGCTCTGCACTGAGCGTGGAGCCTGCTTGAGATTCTTTCTCTGCCTCTCCCTCTGCCTTTCCACCCCCCCCAACCTTGTGCACTCTCTCTCTCAAAAAGGAAAAAAGAGAAAACAAAAAAAGCACCAGAGCACCTTAATAATATACTCCCTTTTCTAAATATTTACTGGCAACCATGTCTTCATGGAGAGAATTTTGAAGTGACCTCACTAACCTTTTGTTTTGAAGATCTCCATGCATGGAGCCATCCTGACCACACTGCACACACTGTAGTCTTTCATCACTTATGAAAGCCAGAGTCTTCCCTTAAAGACTGCCGGTTCCAGGAAGGCAAAGTCACCAGGACTCTGACAAGCTGGCTGGCAGTTGGTCTTGGGACCTGCTCCTCAGGACCTCAGTGATGTTTGTGCCATCCCCAGCTTGGCAGAACTTTCTCTCCAGGTTGTTAAAGGCACTTCTCCAGTAGACCTTTTTCATTTGTGTAACTAAGAAATAAACATGGCAAGATGAACTGGTAGGTGCTGTAGAGCGTCAGAGAGAATGATAGTGATGTGCTTTGTCTGCAGCACATTTAACTGGACGGTCCCGTTCCTCTCCTTCCTGGCCTGTTTGATCCTGGCAGTGACCACCATCATTTTGTATTTTATTCCACTCCGGTACATCGTTTTAATCTGGGGTAAGTCTGGCATGGTCCTTTTGCGAGCGGTCAATTTCAGGTAAGAACAAATGACTCATTTGTCAAGTGCAACTATCAACTTTAAATGTGCTCTTGTTGGCAATTAAACATGAGATTAAGGAAGGTATTTTGGGAACAAAAACTTCCAGGACCTCCCTGAAAAGGCCAATTGCCTGAACGATCAGCACAGATATTTATAGGCCTCTTGCATAATTGCAATCAAATAAAAATGTGATTGTGCATGAGATTTCCCTTTGGGCTTTCGTAGCCATAAATACTCTTGGATAATATATTGCTGTGGCCCGGTAACTTTCAGGAAACACTATTATTCAAATAGTGAGCAAACACCTGCATCTCGCCCTTTATAGTATGTAAAAGTAGATCTGGCCCCTGCCATGGTGCTTCTGACACTTCATCTCTCCTGGAGGAAAAATAATCTAACCCCATACTTAAATCCAGAAGCAGTAGAGAGGAAGGGAGGTGGTTACTCCCTAACCAGTGCCTGAAAGAAGAGGAAGCTATAATTTAGCAGGGTAAATGGTGTGCCTATATAAAGTTTAGCTGCTTTAAAAAAAAGTAGAAACAAAAATCACAAACTCGAAATAAACGGCATGACTTGATTTACTACTCAAGCCAGCAGTTGGACAAAAGACAAGCAGCTTTGTGAATATTTGTGTCTGTTGCTGGGTGGGCTCTGGGTTGATAGAAGGAGCGTGCATTGCAGTAAATTAATTGCTGGAGAAGCAATCAACCCTTTTCCCTAAGAGTCTGCCAGTCATAGTTTCCATTCCTTGGCTCCAATGAATACTGCTGAGTTCTCAACCATAGATGCTCCCTTCTTGGGATCCTTGGATGTTAAGGTGTTCAGAGAAGTTACCACCTACAAGTGACTGCATTAAAACGCATTCATGTTTAAGCAAAAGCTGAGAGCTTGCAAATGTCAGATACAAGCTACAATCTTTCTAAAACCATTAAATGTAGACCTTTTCAAAGAGAACCCACGGGAGTAGAATCCTGCTGACGAGGAAAGCCAAATGTAGGCATTCTGAATTGGGAAAAGTCATCGAAAAAAAATAGAATAACTCATAAAACTTCAGAAGTGGAATGATTTTGAGAGAGTATAAGCCACTGGTTCTCTGTTTCGTCCAGGAAGTGAGAATCCCAGAGAAAGAAGTATCTCTCTTTTATAGCAAGCCTGAGAAAAGAAAAAGATACTCTAATTTCCCTCTTTACAGGTCTGTTTTGAGGCTTGATGACCCTCACTCTTGGCGAAAATCTTCTATCCATACTTAGTTTTTGATTGTTTCTCTTATTTTGCAACAATGCTAGCACATTGGTCCATAGGCCCTTAGAAAGAGATCAAGAAGCTCTTCAGGGTCCGTTGATCAAGAAGAAACATTTTATAAAAGCATCTCCCTGAATACCTTATGTACTAAATGTTATCTACATAGACTGAATAATCTCAGTCTTTCTTAATTGTTTTTCTTTAAGAATTCATTTGCAAATCCATTTATTGATCACATTTAAAAAACAGATCTTAAAACTGTTGTCTGACCCTAATCAGAAAATGATTCATTTGTTTCAGAGGTACAGATCTGTGATTCAACAGTCTTGCACAATTCACAGCGCTCACCATAGCACATACCCTCCCAATGTCTATCACCCAGCCACCCCATCCCTCCCACCCCCCACCACTCCAGCAACCCTCAGTTTGTTTCCTGAGATTAAGAATTCCTCATATCAGTGAGGTTATATAAATAATACAATATATGTTAAAAAAAAAAAAGTAGGAGGGGGGGAAGAATGAGGGGGGGGAAATCGGAGGGGGAGACGAACCATGAGAGACGATGGACTCTGAAAAACAAACTGAGGGTTCTAGAGGGTAGGGGGGTGGGGGGATGTGTTAGCCCGGTGATGGGTATTAAAGAGGGCACGTTCTGCGTGGAGCACTGGGTGTTATGTGCAAACAATGAATCAGGGAACACTACATCAAAAACTAATGATGTAATGTATGGTGATTAACATAACAATAAAAATTTTTTTAAAAAGAAAATGATTCAAAATTACTATAATCAGTTGGCCAATATTTTGTTCATTTTTAAGCTGGGGTAAGTTGAATGCATGGTCAGCTTGTCAAATACTTTCTCAGGATTTCATCATTCTGGTACGTACTTGACTTGTTTTTCTGCATCTTTCCCTCGACAAAGAAGACTATACTATATTTCCTCCTTTGATCATCAGTTTTGGAAGTCCAATCCCTCTTTCTATTTATCCCAAATTGCTTTGACTTTTGATCTTATCCTCCAAGATCTTGGCAGCTTTCAAACACCAACTTTTTGCATCTCATTAATGAGATATTGCTCTATTTATCGTTCAGCTTATGGATGAAATTATTAAATAGCATGGAGTTTATTATGTTCTCCTGAACTGACAGTAACCCTTTGAGCTTTGTCTTCTGTGTCTGGTTCTTTAGTTTTATGTTCTGGACAAGGGCTTATAGTTTATTGATGAGCTCACCTTATATAATGTAGTCAAAAGCCTTGACAATCAACACATGATCTATTGCCTCATTGAGTAAAACCTGCCATGCCATCCTGGAATATACTCAGCAATTCTGTTAGGACTTCTTTTCCAAGACAAATTAGTTATTAGCTTCATGGACCCAGGACATTCCTTTGCACATCTCCTATATGATTGTATCCTTGTCAGAGACTTCTCATGTAGAAAATGACTTCGTATGTCTTCCATTTCTAGTGTTCCTTTTAATTTTACTAAGGATCAGAAGATTGTTTCTTATTCTGAGTTACTTACTCATTTTCACTGAGTCCTAAAAGTGGTGTTAAGATCCCCCTTTTCTTGTCCACTCTTTTTAACCCTTTGGAACAAAATTACTTAACTGTATATTCTGTATTTCCATATTCTGTACACCCAAATAATATTTTTGTAGAAATACTTATTAAGTACCAGGATTATTTAACATAAGCCTCTGGAGAGCAGCCTAATTTCATAATGGCCATAAGGAATATTCCTTGACTCACCAACTTCATTGTCAGGTTTTGAAGGGTGAGACATTTTTCTTTCCTCTTTAACCTATAATTTTAGAGAAGCTATATATAGGTAGTAGATCTTTAACAAGTACTTGACAAATATTTAATATGTCTGCAAATTTCATACCTGTGATATACAGGGATGGCATTTCTTTTGAGCCCAACACCCACCTCTCTTGTGTAGGAGTGTAGATTTTGAAAATGATGTGAGGGAAAAAAAGAAAAAAAAGAAAATGATGTGAGAGGTGGCTTAAGAGGGATATTTGACATTTTCTGAAGGAAACCGTATCTACTGAATTTTGAGCACCTATTTGATGTATTTCTAGAAGGCAAGGCACTTCTTAGGATTAGATCCCATGGGTTTTCTGCCCCTTTTGAGAGGTTTCCCATATTCCTTTCATTCTGTTCTCCAGCATAGATGCTTCAGTTCTGGTCTGGGATACTTCTGTTGTTCCAAGGTAGATAGGAACTCCCCAAGCTAGATTATGAACTTCTTGAAAAGAAGACCCATGACTTATCTAACTTTGTATCTCCATTTGATAACACAGTGTCTTTTATGTGGCAAGCACTTACTGTTTGATACATGAGCAAGCAAGGACCCTCTGCCCCATCTCAACACTCTCGTCAATGTACTGAGGTCAGGGCCACATGCTAGGCACTCATACAAGTATCTGAAAAATAGTGTTATAATTCTGTTTCAAGTGTTTATTCACCTGTGGCCATATGTGCAAAGCAGTCATGCAGTTTTTCCAACTTTCTCCAAGAGATTTTTTTTTTTTTTAACTGGATTGCTCATTCTGTTCCACTGATCGGTTCAGTCTGTGATCTGGGACCATTAAATGACAGTGTCTTTGCCAAATGTTATCCCTTGGTATTTGGATCCCACTTCTTTGGGTGTGCTAAAAAATTAAAATTCAGAGCAGATAGACCCTCTGCCTATCTGCATTTAGGTTAAAAATATTGAAAGGTGCAGTGTTCCATGATTGTTTGTTCATAACACCCAGTGCTCCATGATGTAATATATGGTGATTAACATAACAATAAAAAAATTTGAAAAAAAAATATTGAAAGGTGTGTCTGTCACTCTGATAAAGGTACAACTTCCAAATTTGGGTGTGTACTGACATGCCTTATAGTATAGGCATTCTTCTCTCACCCCTTTGTTTTTGGCTTGTTGACATCTTGAGTAATGATGGTAGCCCCCCTCATTGTTAGGGAACTCCAGATTACAGAATCCTCCTGCTTATGTTGTCCATGTGATTCTCCCATCAACCTAGGACACTATATAGCTCAGGTCTTTATTATTCAGATTTTAATGTAAGAAATCTGAGGCACAGGAGGGTCCAGTGGTTTGCCTAAGCCCACATAGCGGATACTTGGTGATGCCAGAGCTGGGGCCCAGCTATTCCTGTTCCATAGCCCTTGTTCCTTGACCCATTGCCCCTTACTGAGGACCCAGGAGTACATGAGCCTGTGGACACTTGGTCTCACACAGTAGTTAATATTGTGGAATTACTGACATTTGACAACATAAAAAAAAATAAGGTGTGCTTTTGAAGCATGCAATCAGAGTGCCTTATAATTTTGATTCTAAGTTTTTCAAACAGACAATCTCAGTGCATTGTGGGCCACTTCTGCCCTTATTGGTGCATTTGAGCTACTGTGCAGGTTTATAATCTTCTCGGTGACTAAGAATGCAGTGTTTTGATCGGCTGTGAGATTATCCCTGCCTTGCTGTTCATTGTAAAGACTCCAGATGCACACACTATATATAATTAACAATAGAAGATATATCTTTTCTCAATAAGTCTTTGTCTCCCTTCATCATTTTGCCTTGTCTGTTTTCTTTTGCCAGAAAGCCCATGCTACAATTAAATGTCTTTAGAATAACACAGTGAGAGTATTTTAGTTTAAAGGAACGCTGGGGGAAATTTTAGCTAGAAACATGAAGCTTGCTGTGGGGGGTAGAGAGAAGAAAGGCAGAGTGCAGCTTTGACTTGAGAGAAAAAGGATCATTTGTAAGGAGCCTTCCCCAGCCCAACCACCGGGCCACCATTTTACTCATGAACAATGGCCAGCTCCCATTTGCAAAGCAGATGTAAATCTGACCCTCTAAGGAAATGACTGGAGGTTGGTATTGTGTCAGGTATAATGTCACTCAGAAAGTTCTGTCCTTAGATGAAAGCAAAATAATACTTAATGAAGAAAAACAGCAAAGCTTTTATGGGCTGGGGACCGTCAGACAGCTAACTGTTACCTTGACTCTTTGAGGGAAGAGTCAGGGTTCATCTAAGGTGAGAATTCATTCAGCATCACTGGGATCAACCAGGGCTTCAGGTATGATCCTCACTAAACAAGCACTCTGTGGCAGAACTTCAGAAGCCCACCACCTTACTCTTTCTGCTTGGAAAACTCAGCATGAGAAAGAGTTGACCTTTGGAGGAAAGACAACAGCTCCTGAGCTCTTACCAGCAGCTGGGAGGAACAGAGGAGGAGACACATAGGTGGCTGAGAGGTACATCCCTCTGGAGAGGAAACCGCAGGTGGAGCTTGCCCGGGGCATGCCCACACACTCAAAGTGCAGCCATCAAAGATACTTTAAGGGTTGAACCTCCTCTAATTACCACTGTCCCCATCCTAAATTAGCAGAGACTCCATTGACTAGACAAACCCACACACCATTGTCGGGGTCCATAAATTAAGTTAGCAGCCATAGTAAGATAATTTCCAATAATAACTTTTCACAGTTTCCTGCAGCATCAAAGTACAATCAACACGTCAAGTTGTGTTCTGCAGTGAGAGAAGAGAAACCTGTGAAAATGAGCTGGAGTGGGGGAGAGAGATTTCTGCAGTTTCTTTTTAACAACAAAAAAGCGACTCCCGCCCTCCACCTCCTACTGCTACGTTTGGTCCAGAGCCCCCAAGCAGACTTGTTGGGGCTAATGAAGGCCTTTTCCCATCTGGGACGTTTGTTTTCCTAGCAGAGGAGGCTGTTAATCAGCGTAGTCCAAAAAAGCCAATGAGCTCCACGGTTTTAGTGTCTGTTTCTGCCGCCCTGCTGCTGGGATTGTAATGGGATTTTCACAGTTGAAGATGGCAGAACTCCTGTCCCACAGAATCACCCCCACCCCTCCTTCCTTCCAGAAAAGGCATTTGTGAGTGATTCCACATGACAGAGACGTGTGTGTGTGTGTGACTTGAGGTCTAGTGTAAAAAATTACACTAATTTTTACTTGTGAATCTTCCCCTCCCCCAGTCAGGAGAGTTTTTTTTAAAGATAGATGGATAGATAGACAAAGAGATCTCCCTGTGTTTCTATTTTTCAGGCATAAATAAATTTACGAAGAAGCTTCGAAATCCCTATGCCATCGACAATAATGAGCTGCTAGATTTCCTCTCCAGGGTACCATCTGATGTTCAAAAGGTACGTAATGAACGGTCACTGCCAACGGGGACCCCAGCACTGAAGTCTGGCCAGCCCCAGAGCCTGAAGAGCACAGGGCGGTGCTCATGTAATTGAGATAATGCATCAGAAAATCCTTAAAGCGGCCTGGCTTGCAGGGAGGTGGCAGGAAAACCTTTGTCCAGAGCATGAGATGATTATGGAAAATTACCCCCAAAAAAGGGCTACTTAAGAATGATCTGGAACTCACACTGTGTGGGTATGGTGTGATGGTGTTTGTCCATGTTTTGATCGCTCGCCTCCCTGAGGTGGATAAGATGGGCTCAGTGAGCGGGAGAGTGGGAGATCCCAAGCTCGGGGAGGATTGCTTATTTTCCTCCTCTTCCTGATGGCAGGCTTTTTAGGGTAAGTAGGGGACAAGACGATTCTTCTTTTTTATTCTTGTTTGCCCTGGTTATGTGCTAGGCTTTCTTTCTATCCCTTCCCCTCCGAAGACTTAGGGATGCCAAGGGCAAAGCTCCCACCCACTCTCATACACATAGAGGCAGAGACAGTGTGAAATAATTGGAGATCGATCAGAAGTATTATTCACAGGTAATATTATTTCACTTAGTCCAGCAGCATCTAGTCTCTGTGGATGCACAGAGATTAAACCAGGCAACAATACCAGAAAGTCTTGTAGAGCAGCCTGAGCCAGGCCCCTGCAGATCAGGTGGCTATAAATCCAGAGGAAGGAGGGGAGGCAATGATTTCTCTAAAGGAGAACAGAGATCATAGAAGGAGTAGATGGGGAGCCCATGGTGTAAAATACCAACATGATGATCAAAGACACAACCCTTTATTATCTGAGAGAATCCAAATCAAGTATCGATTTTCATCCTTGGGCCACTGTCACAGAAGTGGTTCACGGCGGCTCCTGGGCAACGGCAGTGACTCGGGCTGAAAAGACCTACAGTTTCTTTCCCCTTCACTCTGAGTTCTAGAGATTAAAATAGACTCCATGACACCATTTTTCTTTAATCTCCATTTTATGATATAATTAGCTATTACATGTGTTCTATGAATAGGAGGTTCCTCGTTAACATTTGCATTACATGATTATAAAATAGTAACCTGGCCCCTGTTTGTTTTGCATTGAAGATTGACAGGTATGTCATTCCCTGCTCCCCTAGGGGACCTTCACCAAACACTCTGAGGAAAGGGTGCTTTTTTTGCATGTATCTCCTTTTGACGAAGTGTAGCTCAACATATGTGATGGGGCATGGTGTCCTTGGGGAGTTTGGCACAAATGCTAAAAACCAGTGAGCACATGTGGTCTGTAATACAATACTTTAAATGAAGCCATTCCACCGTCAGCCAATCAAAACCCACACACCAAAGCAATGAGATTCAGTTGCATCACTTCAGTTGCAATGTGAGTTCGTCCCTGTGTCCTTGAAGAAAGGAAATCATCATCCAGCACACCCTACCACAAGGATTGTCTCTACATAGTCCAGGCACCAGCTCTCCGAGCGGCCATCCGGTTGGAGTGGACCTGAATACAGAGGGACGCTACAAAAGAGCATTTGAGGAAGATATACAGTATGCTAGTAAGATCCTCCATGTATCCCCAAGAGCACTTTCGAATAACACAATAGACAGTTTTCCACTGGGGACTCCCCGAATGCTCATATTTATCACAGATGTTTTAGCCATTACATTGTAAATGCAATTCATTTTTAAGAGAAATCTATTTAACTCTGTGGCCAGTATCATTTCAACATTTTTTTTCCTCTCCCTGGCAACATAAATGTATTATATAATTTGCAGAGAATTCTTTCCCCAAGACTTTGGATAATTGTAAATGAATATTTCTTAGTAAGTTTTGCTGTATCATATACTAAGATAAACATTCCCAAGAGGCAGTTATTAAGCGTACTTGTGGTTGAAAACGGGCACACACAGAACTAAAATTATCTGGCAGTGCCGAGAGCAGGTAGAAACCCATGCATCTCATTAGAAAAATCTGCTTTTAATATTTTGGTCTCAAGAAATGATGCATGACTTCTCAAATCCTTCCTGCAATTAATCCCTCCATGTTCCTGTGTTTAGAAAATGATTCATTACCTTTGAACCTTCCTTCCTTTGCCTCGGTCTGTCCTTGGGGAGCCATTAACACACACTGTGGTGAGCTAGGGTTACCTAACCACCGGCGGCCTGTCTGTTTGTTTTCACAGGTGCAGTATGCAGAATTGAAACTCTGCAGCAGCCAGAGCCCCCTTCGGAAGAAGCGCAGCGCTCTCTAGGACCCACGCCAGCCTTGGGCACCAGCACCCAATTCCCTGTTGGGTTGATTAGACCAACACTCTCTCTGTTTCCGTGGTGGTACCCATGGTGTCATTCTGAAATGTGTGGAGCCCTCCCTGTACTCTCCCTGCTTCTCCACATGCACCGATGCACACCCACGTGCACACATCCACACGCATGGGTGTGCTAGTTGCTTAGCGTCTCGGCCTGTCAGAAGGAAACAATCTAGTGACCATGGAAGACTGAGGTCCCTTCTCAAATAGGAGGTAAAGCAAGGCGGCCAGGGGTCTGAATAGCCTCCTTGAGAATGGCTGGGAGACCACCTGGATGCAAGTGTGGCTCTGAACTTGTTTTCCTACCTCCAACAGATTCTCCTTAAGATTCAGTTTTTTCCTCTCCCATTCACACACTCCTTTCAGATTATCGGGCATGTGAGTCCATTTCTTTCTCTGAGTTCACAAGTCTCTGGTAGTAGCATCATCTCCCCAATGAGTGTCTCTTATAAGTAGATTTTTTAATAATTACCAGGATTAGCCCAAGCCTTTGGGAGTCCTGCACCGTGATTACTGAAGACGTGTGTGGACAATGGCAGTCAGCTCCCTGGTGCTGGACGCCAGTGCATATCGCAGTCCGTTGCGGGCAGTGGAAGCCCTGCGAAGGTCCAAAGGGACCATTCATCCAAAAAGTGAAGGTTACATGAGAGTATTTGGTTGCCTTACAAACGCCATATCTTCTGACTGGACTTTGCTTATTTCCAAAATAAAATGTCAATATTAGAGCTTCAGAGAGAGGGGGATGAATGAATGAATTCTGAGAGTATTTAGGAAGATGGATAAAGGCTGAGGAGCAAGGGACCAATTTATGGCTGCTTTACCTGATTGTCATAATCACTGTGTTTGTCCGCATTTTTGAGCAGAAAGTAAAAATAACTCAGCCGTCCAAATCGATCTTTTGTTCCTGAGCAAGATAAGCTACACATAATACATATATATCTCAGAACCCCATTCCTTGAAAAGCACCACCCCAAAGTCGTCTTAAAACATAGCTGATTCCTTCAGACCCCACCATTTCATAGTACCCCCAAGTAAAAACCCCGATTTTATGCATATATAAAATACATGCAGATATCCTTCTGTTCAAATGATATTTATGTTGTAAAGACTGTATTTTGTTGACACATACTTTGTGCAGTTTTATATATAACATATATGTGTGTGTGTATTGTAAAGAAAAGTTGAGGTAAAAAGACCCGATTTAATAGTGAGTTTTATTTTATTTTTTCTCTCTGGGTTGTAATTTAATAATCTTCAAACAAAAATGTTTATGAAAAATGCCAAAGATTCTAAACCTTATCATCCCGTGTCTGTTTTTCTTCATATTATATGTTCCTGGTTTTCTTTCTGGCTGAGCCAGATTTCTGCATGATTTGATTTGCTTCAAGTTAATGAAGCTGGCTGGAAAAGAGCCTTGCAGAAATTATAAAAGCTCCAGTAAATCTCTTAGTTGTACATACAATAGATATCCAAGAACCTCTTTTGTTAAACCAGTTATTCAATCTTCTGTGTAAACAATGCCTCATTGTCTCACTCCCAACTATCATGTAGTTTATCACAGTCTGTCATTTTGTAACGACCTAAGTCAGACATTTTTAAACAGACATGTGAGATCTGATCAGTCATTTGAATGAAAACTTTCAGCAGCAAAATAACCCCTTATTTATTTAAAAGTGGAACCGATACTTTATTGTTGTTCCTTTGCTATACAATTTCAAAATGAAATAATTTGTCCAACAAGAAGGCATCATTAGTTAGACTTATTCCCTCTGCAGCCCAATGGGAATTCTGAGCATTAAGTTTAGGACACAGACAGCAGCTGGGCTGTCAAGAGCAGGACTGAATCAACCTTTAATAAACTGTAAGTGGAAAACAATTGTTAATAGATTAAGTAGACTTTGAACGTTAAAAATGTTCGTTGTAAGGAAAATGTGAAGATTTATACAAGTAATCAAACTCATACGAGATTCCAGAATGCTCTTTAGATAAAATTTATGGATTGTGGATTCAGTAGGGTAATTAAAGATAATTTAGTAGGAATGTTGAAGTTTAGCCAAGCTCTCCTGATTCTCTTCTCAAACCTCACACTCCCATTTCCAGCTCTGGCTGGATGTCTTTAGGCATCTCTACCTCAGTGGGTCAGAAATTGTTATCTCTCCCTCTGTGTGTTCAGGGCCCTGAACCCATAGTCTCCTAGCTTCCTTATTTCCCTTACTGGCACTGGCATTTTCTGGGCTAGGAATCACTGGGCATCCCCTTTTTTGTTCCTTATGTTTTGTTTTGTTTTGTTTTCCCCCATCTCCCAACCCATAAATCTATAGATCCAGTGTTGCCATGTTATCTTGTCCATTTCTGTCTTGTCCATTTCTGGTCACCACCCCCTAAGCCAAGGCCTCCAAAACCTCTTACAAGACATGGCGATGGTACCAATTACATTACACCAGCTTAATCCTTCTTCCGACTATTCTTTTCACTAGGAATACTTTCTCACACGTTTCTGTCCAAATAAATTCTACCCTCTTTTAAAATTTTCAGAAGTTTCCTGCCCCAATTAGGATTTCTTTTGTTTCCTTGGCTGAATTAGATTCTACCCTTCTCTCTTGCACCCCCTCCCCCACATCTTTCATATCTTTCTGGCATTTGCCATATTCTGCTATAGCTCATCATTACCAGAGGCCTTGACTCCCTCTGTCCTCCACTGGGTAGACCATCCTGTCTGGCACCTAATAGACACTCAGGAAATACCTGATTAATTGATTGGGTCATAGTCAACTTTTCTTCTCTGCCCTTTCATGTATACAGAGCGCTGAGATGGGTAGATTAGTGTGGTCTATCAGAGGAAATAATTTCTTGTATTAAACACACAGCTCATACTGTGTGATATGATTTATAAGCTTTGGCCATGTCAACTATAAACTTTTCAGTGATGTCTTATATTGGAGAAGTCATTACCTACCTACATATCACAGGAAAATATATTTGTGCGTGGTTAAAAAAAAACTTTGACTTTTCTTCTTGTCATTTATCATTTAATGAACATATATGGAACACTGATGATCTACCTGAACAAAACAGACTGCATTCCCTTGGTGGAGACAGACATGAAACAGATACTTTTGAAAAGTGGCATGACATTTGCAGATTCAGGTTTTAAAAAGAGTATTCTGGCTGCAGTGGGTAGACCAGCAATTGTGAATGTTCAGAGAAGAGCTAATTTGAATAATCTTCATAAATTGATGGTCACCTGGACCTTCAAATAGTGTCAATGGAAAAAAACTACAGGTGAAATCGTGAGATGTTTAGGAAAAATGAGCAGGACTTCTCAGTTGCTTGACTGTGGGGTGAAGGAGAGAGTAGAATTCAAGATGGCACTCAGTGTTCTCATCTTGGGGTCCAGGAAGATGGTATGGTGTTTGCTAAGAGAGAATTACAGGAGCAGCCATGAGAAGAATAGCATGAGACCAGTTTTAGACAATGTTGAATATGAGGTACCTGACAAGCCTCTAAATGGGGATCTCAAAAGAGGCAACAATATATGGATATGGAGCCAAGAGAAGAAATATACTATACTTGAAGGAGATACATAAGGGCCAACATTCATAGAAATGATTGGAGCCACATGCTTCAAGAAATTGACTCCACACTCAAAAAGTTCTGTAAGGACGAGTCCACTAAGGCTAAATAGAAAATATTAAATAAGAGAAAAAGCAGTAAGCATATACTGTCATAGAATTCATTTGGTAGAGCATGTTTCAAGAAAGCAGGTGTGGTCTATAGTGCTGAATACCACCGAGATCACTTCAGTTGAGGACAGCACAGAGATCTTTAATGGCATGGCAACTTGTGGGGATCTTAGCGATGAGTCATTTCTGTAGTGTGGTAGGAAAGGAAACCAGTTTTGAGTTGAGAAATGAGTGGGCCTAGGAAAATGGAGACCACATGGAGGTACCCCTTGAAAAATTCCACTAGAAGGAGAGGAGGGAGAGCACAAGAACTCAGAATGGAAGGTGCCTGGAATTATTAAGGGAAAAAAGTAGATGTGTCATGAACTCAGTGTGCACCTGTTAGTAACAAAAAATTCTTCATGAGTACAAGATGGAGTGATCTGTACCATTTAAAACTGTGCTCTGTTGAAACCCACCTCTCTTTTGTGTAGTAGTAATTCGACTTTTATGGGAGTAAAGTGGCTGGGAAATAAAAATACAATATCTTCTGAAAATATTATGCGTACTCACTTGATCATTGGATGAATGTTGAAAGGTGACATCTGAAGAATGGCTTAAAGCACATTCCCTCTTTATGTAGGTCTCTGTAGAAAGTCTACCGGGCTGTTCTGGTATGTTAATGTAGTGATTTACATGGGGAAAATGGATAGTCAAGCACAGAAGAATAGCTAGTATTTTAGAGCATTTACTAAATGCCAGGTACTTTCTAAGTGCTTTAGATGTAATAGCTCATTTAATTAACAACAACAAAACTATGAAATCACTCAGATATTTATGGAAAAAATAACCAATTTCATTCAAACTCTCCCAAGAAATAGTAAAAAGAAGATACAACACTTTTCTACATATTTTATGAAGCCAGTATAATCCTCATTCCAAAACCCAACAAGGTGATACAAGGATGGAAAATTACTTACCAGAATCCCTTATGAATATAGATATAAAATTATGAAAGATATATAAGCTTCTACACTGAAAACATGATTGAGAGAAAGAAGATAAATAAATGTAGAGTTTCATGGATTAGAAAATTCAATATATTAAGATGTCAAGAGATTAAATGTAAGCCCAATAAAAATTATAAGGTTTTTTTTTACAGAAATTAATCAGCTGATTCTAAAATGTACATGGAAATGCAAGAATCCAAGAATAATCCAAGCAATCTTGCAGATGATTAACACTGGCAGATAACAAGATGTATTATAAAGTTATTGTAACTAGACAATGTGCTATGGGCACAAGCGTAGACAGATTAAATAGAAAAGACTGGAAGGACACCCACACATATTTGGTAACCTGTGACCTAATTTATGTCAAAGGTGACATATTTTCAGTGTGAGGACAGCATGCAGTGTAGGGAAAAAAAGCTCTTGAAAAAAATGACACTGGGTCATTTAAGTACCCACATGGATAAAATAAATATTGACATCTTATACTCACAAAATCAATTCTGTATGAATTGCAGATCCAAAAGTGGAAGGCAAAGTAAAAGATTTCAGAAAAAGTCATAGGAAAATGTCTTCACGTTTATGTGATAAGCAAAGATTTCTTTAACTGATAATAGGTGCTAGTCATAATGAGAAAATACTGATAAATTGGAGATCATTAAACTTAATTTTTCCTCAAAAAGTATGAGTTAAGAGAGAAAAAGGGTAAGCCACAAAGTGAAAGAAAATACGTAATCTCTATATATAATCTGACAATTCTATCCAGAATAAAGATTTTCTACAATGAAAAGGCGGAAAACCCAGTAGAAAAAGGGGCAAAAGACTTGAAAAGGCACTTCACAGAAGAGCCTATCCAAATGGCCAGTAAACATAAAAAGGTGCTCAGCATCACTAGTCATAAGGCAAATGCAAATTGAAACCACAAAATGATACAACTGCACACAGCCAAAGTGGCTAAAATGAAAAGTCAATATTAAGTGTTTTTAAGGATGTGGAAAAACAAATTCCTATATACTCTTAGTGGGTGAGAACATAAATTGGTACAACCACTTTGGAAAACTTTTGGAAAAGTATCTATTAAAGCTAACCATATGCATACCCTATGACCCTTCCCCCAGTTTCACTCTTAGGTATATAACCAACAGATTGTGCATATGTTCAATAAAAGACATGCCCAAGAACATTTACCACAGTACTACTTGTATGATTCCAAAAACAGCAGCAGTATATATTCATCAGTATCTGAGAGGATCAATTACTTGGGACTCTACAATGGAATACCATACAGATGAAAGGAAGAACTAAGGTTGCATGCAACAACATGGATATTTCATAAATCATGTTCAACAAAAGAAACAAGATAGCACAAATACATGCAATGCAAGATTTCATTTACATAAAGTTCAAAAACAGAAAAACACAATCTATGGTGTTAAAATTCAGAAGGCTGGGGGTATAATGCCTAAAAGGAGCCATAAGTGGAATTCCTGGGATGATGTCAAGGTTTTGTCATTTTGGTCTGGATTCTAGTTACATCAACTTGTTAACTTTGTGAAATTCACTGAGCTGTAAACTTACGACTTGTATAATTTTCTGCATGTTTACTAAAAGGAAAGAAAATTATGAAGCATGGCCATTTTATTCCTAATTTACAATTAAAGAAACTGAGGCTGATCGCTGTTAGTATTTTAAACATGAAAGAAGAAGAGCACTAATCCAAATAAACATTTTAAATTGTGTAAGAGTTGGAAGTCATTCTAAACAAACCCAAAACAGACAGTTCCTCAATAATCTCATTGCATTTGAATATTCAGTGATGTCTTCACACAAATCAGTCATTTTAAAAAGATCTTCATTACTAGGAATACAAAAAGGGACTTCCTCTAACTGGTCACCTACAGAAGCATTAAAAAATTACCTTACGTGAGCAAATCGGTCCTTGACACCTCAGGATCTGAAGTGTTCCAGAAAGTTTTTTTCTTTTGGGGCAGCTGGGTGGCTCAGTCAATTAAGTGTCCAACTCTGGATTTCGGCTCAGGTCATGATCTCAGGGTCATGATCTCAGGGTTGTGAGATGGAGCCCTATGTTGGGTTCTGCGCTCAGCACAGAGCTTGGGATTATTTCCTCTCCCTCTTCCTCTCCCTCTGCTCCTCCCCCTGAGTGCTTGCTCTCTCTCTCTCTCTCTCTCTCTCTCTCTCTCTCTCTCAAATAAAATCTTGTTTAAAGAAGTTTTATCTTGGGATGCCTAGGTGGCTTAGTCGGTTAAGCATCTGCCTTCAGCTCAGGTCATGATCCCAGGGTCCGGGGATCGAGTCCTGCATCGGGCTCCCTGCTCAGTGGGGAGCCTGCTTCTCCCTCTGCATGCTACCCCCCGGCTTGTGCGTGCTCTCTGACAAATAAATAAATAAAATATTTTTTAAAAAAGTTTTATGTTTTTACAGGTTATACTTCTGTTCATTGAGCCTGGCAGCGCAAGTAGTTAAGTTTTGGGGGAGTCAAAAGTTATACTGGGTTTTTCCACTGCACAGAGGGTTGGTACTCCTAACCCCCCGCCCCCCCCCCATTGTTCAAGACTCAACTCTACACCCATATACATATATTCCTAAATTTTTGTGAAATTTCACATATCTCCAAAAATTGATCTGTAGTTTCTAATTAAGAACCCAAGAACCTGTGTTTTAAGGCCAAACACTCAGAGTTTGCCTCTTGCTGCATTTGACACCTTCGGGAGGAGGATGTGTTTTTCTAGAAGCCCCATGGCAGGAGTCTGCTCAGTGCCAGCATTCAATTCATTCATTATTCAATCCAGCTTTTTTTCTGGGAAACGTTTTATTAGGCTAGTCTTCACAGCTGAGAAATCCTGAGATTTCAATTTGCTTTCCATTCCTTTAATTCATTACAAAAATACATACAAGCTTCTCTTCTCCATGTATTTTCATTAGCAGATCAAAGCAACTGGTTGGAAAAGCAAAAGCACATGGAATCATTTGTTTAACTGCATAATGAATAGCTGGCATAACTGATTTCGTATGCATTTACCAGATAAATTGTGATCTGCATAGTGGTAAAGCCATGATTTTGTTTTTGTTTTGTTCCGTTTTTTTGTTTTTCCCTTAAAAGTTCTGCACAAGCTGGAGAAGTGATCCAGCAAAGAAAACCAGGACAGGTAGAATGTTCCTTGTACAATGAAAGGAGACAGCAGATTTTTTTTTTCCTAATTGAGGCATGAATCACCTGCATTGTATGTGCTGCACGTGGGGCTGGGCCCAGGGAGAGAATGGGGTTTGCTGAGGCAGAGTCTCTCTGACTTTGTGAAAAGGTCAGACAGCATTGGCAGAGAGCCGTGATCCTGGGCAGAACTGAGCTCACATAGGGAAAGACATGGGCATGTGTTCTTTCCAACTCTGAAAGTTTTGCCCTGGACTATGTTTTTTGTCTCCCTAAGGTTCAGCAACTTGTGCCCCAGGGGATTTGGAAGGGCAACCCAGCATGTGACTCTGATTAGAGAAGAAGCCCCTGATCATGTAAGAATAGCATTTCTTCTTTCATAATACAATATATTCCATTTTAAAATTACCTAAAATGTTTGTGTATTTTTTTCTCCCAAATCATTAGTAAAGACGCTAAAACAGCACATGACCTTGATTCCTTCCACCCACTGACCAGATACCTCTCTTTAGTAGATCCAGTAGCATTTATCACTCTGACCACCTTGAAAAATAGAATTGTCAACCTGCCAGTGTGCCTTTTTCTCAGCAAATTAAACTTAAAATTGGAGCTTTGTGAGATCCCACTGTAACTTCTCCTACTTATTTTAAATAGCAAACAGATCGTAGGATTATTTCTAGATAACCACCCTCACTCACTATAATCAGCTTTAAGCTTCATAATTTATAGCAGTGTATTATGAAAGAAGAAATGCTTGTAAGATTCTGGACCCAGTTACAACCATCCCAGTAGCAACCGTTTATGGATGGTCACTTACAGTCAAGGCACTTTAAAATCATAGTTTTAGTCAATTACAAAGATATTTTGCATAATGAACATGGTGTGTCTGGGCTTAAGGTTTTGATCTGTGCTCTGATTCTTGATTTTACATGAACCACTTCAAAAGCGTCATGGTTGGGGGTAGAGTTTGAGGAGGGGTGAATTCTCTGGGGCCTGAGCAATTTTAGAACTATTGACTTCTGAATGATGAGGTTTCCTGACATTCTTTTCCCTTGCTTCTTATAAAGGGTTACTTGGTCAGGCTGTCCATTTCTTTTGAGTATTCATATTGGCTGTTCCTGCGAAAGATCTCCAAATGAAGTGTCACATTCATTTAATAATTAATGCCTCCTTTTCTCTTGACCCTTAGTTTTTGCCTGGATTTCGATTATTCATAGTCCTGAGGGAGTGTGTGTGAATTCAATTCACGAGTGGTCCTAAAACTTCCCATTAAGTGTTAAACTCTAGTAGTTTCAAACTTCTCTCCCAATGCCCTGATAATCTATAAAATTACTACTTATTTGATCTGTTTCACCCACTTTCTCATTTTTATAGCTCTCCATTCTCTAATTCAGAGGCAACAAAAATTTTACATGTCCTAAAATAGGCAACTTAAAAGGGGAGAAAACTCAGTCAACTGGTTGACCCCAAGTTTGGATGATACTGAAATAAAAACTAGGTATTTTTTTTCCATCTGCCTTTCGTTAACATTTGATTGCTCCTGCTGGCTTGGAGTTGGGTGAGCTCAATGACCCGGAACCAGAAAGATAAGGGTTCAAATCCAAGATTTGGTACTGTGGTACCAACTTACTGTTTGTCTTTGGACATCTCTGGAGCCCCAATTTCCTCACTGCTACATTAGAAATAATAGCACACAAATTATGAGGGTTTTGAATAAAAATATATATGCTCAGCACCTACCGTTCATTTTTTTTTTTAAGATTTATTTATTTGAGAGAGAGAATGAGAGACAGAGAGCATGAGAGGGGGGAGGGTCCAAGGGAGAAGCAGACACCCTGCTGAGCAGGGAGCCCGATGTGGGACTCGATCCCGGGACTCCAGGATCATGACCTGAGCCGAAGGCAGTCGCTTAACCAACTGAGCCACCCAGGCGCCCCCCTACCGTTCATTTTTATTGAATTAGGATATACACACAGAGCAGCGCACATAACATAGGTATATGCAGCTTCATGAATTTTCACAAATTGAATATTCTCATGAAACTAACACCCAGATCAAGAAACTTAACAATACTAACATCCCAGAAGCCTCTATGCGCCCCTTCGGATTACTATCCCTCAAGGGTACATATAAAGTTTCTCAAACTCAGCACTATTGACATTTGGAGGCAGGTAATTCTTCGTGATGGAGTGGTGTATTCTTACCTCTGCAAGGATGGTTAGCAGCATCCCTGACCTCTACCAATTAGATGTCAGTAGTACCTCCCCCAAATCTGGGAAGATATGACAATCAAAGAGTGTCCAGATACTGCCAAATGCTCAGGGGCACAGAGTGTGAGGAGTAAAAAATCCCCCTGAGCTGAGAACCACTAGTATATACTGTGCGTTATGGAGCCAGAACCTCAGGCCGAGAGGGACCCCTCCCATGTGAGCTGCCATTGGTTCTCCAGTCTTCCCCCTTCTGTGGTAACTTACCAGCACCAGCTGCAATAGGCAGAAACTTCAGGTACGTTCCTAACCATCAGTCCCTGGGTCTGGGGCCCCAAAGGTCTTGCTTCTGTTCCCACTTCTCCACAGTTTCTATTGCCCACTGCCAGTGGAAGGTTTAATTGGTTCAACAACTTGGGAAAACTGTTGGCAGTATTTATTAAGTATTTATGAACCTGAGCATATGCTTACCCCTGTGATTCCCTTTTGAGTATCTATTCAATCATTAACCTTTTCCTGAAAGAACTGAAGTAACTTGCAACCACAACATTAATACGTTCATTAACTTTCCTATTTTATCGGAGTCTTACAGCTGAAAATAAGATATATTATTTCCTTGATATGTAGGATAAGCAAATCCAGGAGCTCAGGATTCGTATTAATTGTTTTGTAATTAATGATCTTATAATTTGAATCAAATCTGAATGAATCTATACATCATGACTGTTTGATATGTCTCTGAAATCTCTTTTAAGTCATTATGCTTCTACTCCTTTTTTTTCCCTGAAATTTATTAGATGAAGGAACTGGTGTTTTTTCCTGTAGAGCTTCTGACCATCTGAATTTTGATGATTGAACCCCCATGGTGTGGTTTAATATTTTTACCTGTTTTCCTGTTCTCTGCAAATGGTAGTTAGAAAGAGGTGTCCTCAGATACAGCTTTGATACTTTTGGAAATATTCTCTGTAATGCTGATACACTCTGCCACCAAGAGGCATAATTTGGGCAATAAAGTTTAGATCCATTAATTCATTAGAGCTGTAGTATAGGAACGGTTTAAATCTTGTTTTTCTCCTGCATTTATTAGTTTACACTGCAAAAAAGAGAATGCTTCATTCTATCACTTGTTTAACCAATAATAAATTTTTTTAAGTTTTTATTTAAATTCCAGTTAGCATACAGTACAGTATTGGTTTCAGGTGTACGATATAGTGATTCAACACTTCCATGCATCACCTGATGCTCATCACGGCAAGTGTGCTCCTTAATCCCCATCACCTGTTTCACCCATCTCCCACCCACCTCCGTTCTGTAAACCATCAGTTTGTTCCCTATAATTAAGAGTCTGTTTCTTGCTTTACCTCTTTCTCTTTTTTTCCCCTTTGCTCATTTGTTTTGTTTCTTAAGATGTGGTATATATAAACAATGGTATATTGCTCAGCCATCAAGAAGAATGAAATCTTGCCATTTGCAATGACATGGATGGAGCTAGAGAGTATTATGCTAAGGAAAATAAACCAGTTAGAGAAAGACAAATACCAATAGTAAAATTCTTATAGGAAATTGAGGATTCTTTCCCTTTATTTACAATTAAAAAAAAGATTTATTCACCAGCATCTTATGATTAATTACATCTTTTGTCTCTTTTTAAACCAACAGGTTTAAACTTTTTAATATGTTTCCAATTATTATCCCTATATACAAATCGTCCCATCTTTGACCAGCAGAGATCTCTTCAAGTAAGCTTCTGATTCCTTTTAACATGGTCTTAGTAGTTTTTGATAGTTTCCTTGATATTTGACATAATGAGATGTTCCAAACTCATACTGTACCTATCTTTCTGTGAACCTAGAATCAGTCATTTCTCCCAAGAGTCATGGTTGCTTTCAAGGGGTAAGGATATTTCAAGACCACAATCTAGGTGCATTAGTCAGGATTCTCCAGAGGAAAAGAACCAGTAGGGGGTGTGTGTGTGTGTGTACTTATAAAGAGATTTATTACAGGGAAATGGCTCAGTAAGTCAGCAAGCTAGAGACCTAGGAGAGCCAGTGATGTAGTTCAGCCTGGAAACCTCGAAAATGCTGGCTAATGTTTCAGTTTTCAGTCTGAAGGCAGGAAAAAAAGCTAGTGTCTCCAGTCTGAAGACAGTGAGGCAGAGAGAAACCTCTCTTACTTATAGGAAGTGAGACTTTTTGTTCTATTCAGGCTTTCAACAGATTGAGGCCCACATGCATTGGGGAGGGCAATCTGCTTTAGACAGTCTACCATTATCAGTGTTAATCTCATCCCAAAACATCCTCACAGAAACATGCATGAAAATGTTTGATCAAATATCTGGGTACTGGGGGTCCCAGTAAAGTTTGATGCTTAAGATTAACCATCACCCTGGATGCTAGGAGTGCTCAGTACTGCTGAGTTTCCAGTTGTTTCTAGCCATTTTCAATGCACAGAACTAGGAAATATTTTTTAATGGTATACATCATGAATTCATGCTGACACGTTTTCCTGTCATCTTTTTTTAATTTTTTTTAGCATTTGCACATACAGACACATATATTTCTCCCCCTCCTTCTTAGAGAATTGGTAACCTACTAAAACGTTTCCATGCAACTTACATTTTTCACTGAAAAATGCATTCTGGAGAGCACCCACAGCAGTAAACAAAGATGATCCCATTCTGTTCTGGAGCTTGGATGTAATGAGTAATATATATTTGGTTCTTTCCATCTATTGCTTTACAAATGACCCAGCAATGAATTGTGTAGCTACACGTGTACCTACACGTGTTTATAGTTTTACCAACGATTCCTTCCAACGGATTCCTAGAAGTTGGATTTCTTGGTCAAAAGATAAATATATATGTAATTTTGGTAGATATGGCTGAATTCTTTTTTACAGAGCTCTTACAATTTTGTATTCTCTCCAGCGGTGTTTGAGAATGCCTGTTTGCCCCCAACTTCACCAACCTAATCAGTTGACAAACTTCTGGATTTTTCCAATCTGACAAGTGAGAAATAGTATTTGAGCGTAGTTTTAATTTGAGTTTTTTCTTATAGTGAGAAATACTTTTCATATGTTGAACATCCATTTTGCATTTCTTATTCTGTGGATTATCTGATTATCTAGCCCATTTTTTTGTATAGGAATTTTGGTATTTTTTATTTTTTTAGAAAATAAGTACATAGGAATATTAACCATATGTGATATATTACAAATATTTTTTTCCAAGATTGTCAATTTTAGAACTCTAATTGTGGTGTCTTTTGTAAAAAAAAAAGGTTAGTTTTTATATATTTTTTGGTTGTTCTATAAAATCATTTAATCTATGTTTTTCCATTTCCTAGATTTTGATTGATCATTAAGGAAGTTTTCCTCATTCACAGGTGACAGAAGAGCCCACCCTTGTTTTTTTATTTGATTGTTTTGTTTTGCTGTTTTATTTTTAAACACTTGAATGATTTTTGTTTTTTTAAATCTGTTTGATTTTCTTCTGGCATGGAAGTTGCTGTCAAAAAGTCTAATGTCAGTTGGATTTTCTATTACTTATAAGTGACTTACTATTTTTTCTTGGAAGTTCAGTAGTTTTACTAGAAAAATATCTCAATTTTGATCTTTGTTATCCAGTGTTGTTCAGTTATCCCAACTATAGAGTGTACCTGTTCAAAGTGGAATGTCAGTCAGTGTTCAAGTTCTGCTGAGTATATCCTTGAAGTAGACTTACTGAGTCATAAGGTATGGACATCAAGCTTTAGGAGATATCCTCAAAGAGTTTCCCAAAGTTGTTGTACCTATTTGCATTTCAACCAGCACTGTAAGAGTTTTGATGGCTCCACATCCTCCCCAACACTTGACATCTCCACTCATTTCATTTGAACTCTTTGGATGTGTGTGCAATAGTATCTCATTACAATTTTAATCTGCATTTTTCTGATGGCTAAAAATTTGGGCACATTGTCATATCTTCCCTTCACCATTTAGATATGGTAATCTCCCCTAACCACCTGGGATAGAAATTGCAAGTATTTTCCCAAGTTTGACATTTTTAAACTCTAATTATGATGTATTTTGTTAAAAAAAAGGTTTTAGTTTTTATGTATATTTTTGCTTTTCACTTATTTTTTGATGGTTTTGCTTTCCATGGTTTCAGTTACCTGTGGTCAACTATGATCCAGAAGCAGATGATCCTCTTTCTGGTGAATGGTCAGAAAGTCAATAGTAGCCTGATGTTCTGTCACAGTGCCAATGTCACTTCATTTTATTATCTCACAATATCACAAGAAGGATGAGTACAGCATAAGACGAGATTTTGAGAGAGAGAGAGAGAGAGACCATATTCACATGACTTTTATTGCAGTATATTGTTACAATCGTTCTATTGTATTATTAGGTGTTGTGAATCTCTAACTATGCCTAATTTATAAATTATCATAGGTATGTATGTACAGGATAAAACATGGTACACAGAGGGTTTGGTGCTATCTGAGGTTCTGGACATCCCCTAGGGATCTTGGAACATATCCCTTGTGGGGAAGGAGGGACTCCTGTAATTCTCTTTTGTGAAGTGTTTATTCAACCCTTTTGCCATTTTTTTTTTCAAAGTGCATTATCTTCTTTTCCTTTCCCTGCTTATAGAACTTCCTTCCAGGTGATCTACCTATGAACCAGTTGGCAGAGGTATGGATGACAAGCATTCTTCCCATTTTATGACCTGCCTTTTCACTTCTTATGACTTGCCAATGATGTCTTTCAATGAAAAGAAGTTCTGCAATTTATTATGTTTTTTTATTGATTTTAGGATGGAGATGTGGGTCAGAATAGCTTCACAGTTATTGTTCTTGCAAAATGATGAAAAAACATGGCTTGGTGCTTTGAGTTCTCTCTCCTCTTCTTTTTACCACTGGTACCTAAAACGTCTCCCTCCTTTCCCCCATTGTTCATGTTGCACTCAATTTCATTTCCACTCATAGCAGTTTTGAACTTACTGGGGGACTTTGTCCTAAAAGGAAGCTTTGCTCTATGGGTTTTGAGATGTGAGCATTCACAGTACCCAGATAGCCCCAGTTCCGTCAGACTCTACCTTGCACTCACCTAAAAACTGGAATGTGTGGAAGTCCTGTCTAGTCTCAGCTACTGTCCCCAATTGCCTGCCATAACTCTCTCAGTACTTTCTGGAAATTTTGTTTTTGTTTTTGTTTTTATCTCAGATCCATCAGATGTCCCATGCCTCCTCTGCAGATACCATATAGGTCTTGAAACTGTCAAATTTGTCCTCACCCCACTTATATTTTGGGGCTCTTGGAGATGTCATGTCACCTAGTTTAGGTGACTTATGTTATATACATGTTTTGGTTATGCTATCATAATTTCCCTGCTTGTCTTCATGAAATGATTTGGGAAGATTATACATGTGTATAATATATAGAGTCTTTATCATCTTCCCTGAATTTCTCTCACTATAATTATTATCATTCTCATCTTGCAGAGGGAGAACCAAGCCCTTAGAAAATCTTGATCAAAACCAGATAATGGAGATGCCTGGGTGGCTCAATCAGTTAAGCATCTGCCTTCCACTCAGGTCAGATCCCCAGGTCCTGGGATCGAGTCCCCCATTGGGACTCCTGCTGAGCAGAGAGCCTGCTTCTCCCTCTGCCTGCTGCTCTCCCTGCTTGTGCTCATTCTCTCTCTCTCTCTCTGACAAATAAATAATAAAATCTTAAAAAAAAAGCTCGATAATGGTAGTACATGGAATGGGAATCAAGCCTATTTCTACAAACTCCAAGGTTGTTATTTTTTTTAAAGATTTTATTTATTTATTTGTCAGAGAGAGACACAAGCTGGGGGAATGGCAGGCAGAGGGAGAAGCAGGTTCCCCACTGAGCAAGGAGCCCAATGTGGGACTGGATACCAGTACCCTGGGATCATGACCTGAGCTGAAAGTAAGCACTTAAACTGACTGAGCCACCCAGACATCCCGAACTCCAAGGTTTTAATTCTTCTATTCTATGACCTATTTTTATTGATTTATTTGTTTGTTTTTTAAGATTTTATTTTTAAGTAATCTCTGTCACCAATATGGAGCTCGGACTCACAACCCCAAGACCAAGAGTCACATGCTCCACCAACTGAGCCAGCCAGGCACCCTTATTTATATTTATTTTGATCTAATAAAAAAAAATCCTTGTCTGGCATGTTTCATAACATATATAATATTTTAATCATCTTGTATAAACATAATTTATAAGTAAATAAAACTACAATTATTGGAGGTGTTCGAAATACTTTAACTGCTCAGTAAAACTTTAAAACTTCACAGTTTTAAAAAATATATAAAGATCTATGGGCACCTGGGTTGCTCAGTCAGTTAAGCTTCTAACTCTTGGTTTCAGCTCAGGTCATGATCTCAGGGTCCTGGGATTGAGCCCCACATCAGGTTCTGTGTTCAATAGCGAGTCTGCTTGAGATTCTCTCTCTCCCTCTGACCCTCTCCCTGCTCCCTCTCTCTCAAATAAATAAATAAATAAATAAAATCCTTAAAAAATGTTAAAAATGTAAAGATCTAGCAAGTTAATCAGCGTGCTTTAAACTATATAACAGGAAGTTTAAGTACTTGCTATAATGAAGAAAATAAGAATCCTAGAAAACAAAGATTCATTTTAATCTTCTTTATAATAGCCAGTTGTTATAATGTGAGGAAAGACAATGAAAATACATGAGAAATTATAAACAACGGCTTTCATATTGTGGATTCCGATGTTGTGGATACCCAAATTTCATATGCAACAGAAAATACAAATTACTGAAGTTTCATATCACATTAGCTGAATTGGGAAAACAACATCTATTTGGAGAGAGAAACATTTGATGGAAATTGGCTAAACACTACACACGAGGCTATTTTTTCCCTTCCTTCACTGTTGCTTAAAAGTATAATAAAGAGAAGTACAATGAAAATGTCTGGAAGAATAAAGTCTCCCAGAATCATTAAACAACACAAGTCAGATTATAAACAGAAATATTCAGTGAGGTTTAACTTTAAGACCGTGTCTCCTTTGCAGGTCAAAAATGATTGGGTGCATTAAAGAGAGTCCTTTGTGTTGGTTTCTATGGCTGCTATAACAAATTGCCAGAAATTTCATGGCTTAAAACAAGACAAATTTGCCTTACAGTTCTAGAAATCAGAAGTCCCAAAACATCTCACTTGACTAAAATCAAGGTGTCAACAAGACTGCATTCCTTCTGGAAGCTTTAGGGGAGAGTTGATTTTCCAGCTCTTAGAGGCCACTCCCACACCCTGGCTCTTTGCCACTCCCTGCCTCCTCATCTCCATCTTCAAAACCAGCGATGTTGAGCAGAGTCCTTGTCATTCTGCCATTCCTCTAGTTGTCTTTTACAATTCCCTTTCCATGTGTAAGGACGATAAATACTATATATATATATATATATATATATATGTTTATATATATATATAATGATTATATTGGCCCCACCTGAGTAATCCAGCATAATCACCCTATATTCAGGATAGCTGATCAGCAACCTTGATTTGCCTTTGCCATGGAGCCTAACATGTTCGCAGGTTCTGGGGATTAGGATGTGGCCATCCACCATGGGTCATTATTCTGCCTACCTCATCCACTCAGGTTTTCTAATCTAAATTGACCAGTTTGGGCAGGAGCACATTTCTCTCCTGTTTTCTTAGGAGATTCTGTCCTCCATATTTATTTTCAAAGCCGAATTTCTTATACTGGTGTGGGTTATGCCCACACATTCGCATGACCATGCACACATATACACATACACACATTGCTAATTTATGCAGAACATCACTGGAAAACAATAGTACATGAAAAAACATGCTCTTAACGTCTTAATAAAGACTCCAAGGCAATATGGGATTGATATAAAGGGCATCAAATTAAGAATGAGAGAATCCATGTTCTCCACCTGAATCTGCCTTTTTATACACTTTAATGTAAAACAGTAGTAGTAGTACTCGAACGAGCTGTGTAGACAGTCATGAGCATTTATTTCTCTCAGAGGTATTCCCCATCATTAAAATTCCATTAAGAAGCCTCACAGTCAACTAATGGTCAGCTCCAGAGGTGACGATGGAAGGAGGATAATCCTGGTGTAAATTTAACTGAGAAGGAAATGCTTCTATATAGTAGGACCAGGAGAGGAGACTCATCTCCGTTAGCCAAATAAAAGCCAGACTCCAAAACTCTAATTTTTGATGTCATCACTAATACTAATTCTTGAACCACTGAGGACAGAATTTCAGTTCACCCTACCTCAGTTTCTCAGCTAAAGTAATAGGATGAGACATTTAGGGATGGAACCCTAAATATTGGTATTGTGCATAAAATATTTCCAGTTTTGAAGAACTTGGCACTAGATTAGTCCATTTTGTTGTGTAACAATACTGCCTCAATGCTCAGCAAAAGCAGATGTTGAAACTCATCATTAGATACAGTTCGGGCTTATATTTTCCCAATTCTCAGTTTCAATTATCCGTGTTATACTTGTCTCCTATCATTTCAGAAAATCACAAGTTGGCAATCATAATTACATAATTCTTTTTGAAGAAGTTGTCAAAAATGGAGGCTTAAAACTAAAAAAAAAAAAAAAAAATGCGAGTCCTTTAAATTGATTGGCTTGAGGAATTTTCTCTCTGGATTTGGCCCAAGATTGGATTGAAATAGTTGATTATCTTAATAGTATCCTTAAGTTTTAACCACACAGTCACATTACTTGTGACTCACACTAGGAAATGATTATGTCAGAACTGGAAACTGTAAAGCTAGAAATTGTATAATAATAGAAATACCAATTAAGCTGTGAGTTGCAGAGGCAAGCTGGAATCTGCTGGAACCTAAAACCAACAACAACTGGCCGGGGCATTTCTTTTATCTCTAAATCTGTATTCTATTAATATCCGTGATCTGCCTGGAACTCAGTCTGCCAAAGAGATATTCGGTGCCTACATTTGGAAATGTACATATGCTTTTCAGCAAATAGACAACAGGTCAGGTTAATGAGAAGTGTTCGCCTGCGGAATTCATCACATTTTAATAGGTTTGTCATATTGACATGAGGGACCGTGTGAGTCATCATTTCCCGCCAAGGTGAATCTCCGCAGTGGACAGCCGTTTTGCATTTTAATACTCAGTGCATGAAAAATTCCACTGCTGGCATCTACTCCTGCCACCTATGATCCTTTGGGACATAAATTTAGCTGGGCTCAATTTTGTAGCGAGGTTTTTTTTTTTAACGCCGGGACCGGGAGAAGAGTTAACTTCCTATCGGTGTGAACTTCAGTCAGTTCATGCCACCATGTCTGGGCTTTCCGATTTGTCAAATGGGGAGTTTTGTGTGGAGGAAATTTAGCAATTTCACGCAGATAAAAAGAAGATCAGAGAGAGAGAGAGAGAGCCGGACCAGCTGTGTAAGCAATTTGGAAAAGTGCAAGGTTTTGTTTTTTTTTTTATCATTACTGGAAATGATACATTTTTGCGTTAGGTTAGGATAATCTATGTTGTTTAATGTATAGATTTCTGTGTTGTGATGTAGTAATGTAGTAAATGTAGACAGAGAAGTAAGACTTCAAATGATCTTTTGTCTCTCTGTCTCTCCCTCTTTTTTTTCCTCTTATATTTTCTCTTTTGCTCTACACTCTGGGAAACTTCTTTGACTTTCTGTTTCAATCTTTCAATTCATTTTTTATTTGACCAATCATATTTTAAATTCTGTTATCTTTTCCATAGCAGTCTGTCCTTCTTTTTTTTTTTTTTTTACTATAGTCTCAAATCTGAAGGTAATGGACTATTTTTTTATTTTCATCTGTCTACCTGAATCATCTATTTCTTCCCATGTCAGTTCTTCTTTCACATTACTTGTTTTCCTCACGGGTCTGTGGATCCATTATTGATTCTTCTTATTTGGGACCAAAGAACTGGATTGGCTGTCCTAGGCAAGACCTGCAGGTTTTCTCTGCTCATGAATAAGGAGGTCCTTCTCCTTATAAACCCGTCTTTGGAAGAAGATCTCTGTCAGTCTGGGAAGAGTGTGCCCACTGGCTGTATGTGCTCAGGTAGGCAGAGAGTCTGTTCCAGGCTGTGAGTCCTTCCAAATACCAAAATAAGAAAGACTTTGTTCTGAACTTGCCAACACCACCCTATGAATGCTGATATTACTTATAGTTGACATTTAGGCAGTGTTATAAGTATTTTAAACATAATTATTTAATCCTCAAAACAACTATATGTAGTAGTTGTACTATCATATTCCCCATTTTACATTTTACTTACATAAGGAAAATAAGGCACAGACAGTTAAGGAAATTGTTCAAGGTCACACAGCTAATAAGAAACAGACCTGAGCTTTGAGTCCAGCCGGGCTGGCTCTTGAGCCTGTGCCCTTGACTGTTACATATTTTACCTGAAGAAAATCCACTGATAATCTCAAAAGAAGAAATCTTGAGTTCTAGGGACTGAGGCCATGCCGGCTTCCTGTGAATCTCTCTCTTCCCGGAAACTCTTCTCTCATTCGTTCCCCTTTTAGACCTTGCCAACTTAAAGATGAGCTTTTGGAGGGTTGCCAAGGACCAAGTTGCTCATTTCTCCACTCCACCAGTGTGGAGACTCCACTGGCCTCATCCCCTATTTGACACTACCTCTCCGCCTGCTATCGGCATGTTCCATTCACCCCCACACTGCTCCACATCTCTCATCTGTGATGACTCCTCCTTTATACTCTCAGCTCTTGTGTGTTTATTCTCTTTTGTATGATGCTTTAATTTTACTAGCTTCTCATTAAAGAAGAGCCCTTCCACCACGTTCAGTTAACCAGAGTTTATGAAACCAAATTACACACAATTTTTTGGCCCTTACTTACATATTTATCTGTTCAAATGGTTTAAAACAACCTGTGCCAATTACTACTATGACATTATCATTCTAAACTAGTAATTAGTTTTGGTTAACCCAAGTTAGTCTCTGATAAAGTCTCTGATAAAGACGGGAATGTATTTTATTGTTTTACATAAGCCTAGACTTACATATGTGCTTTGATGTATCTAAAAGCCTAGGCCTAAGAGCACTTCTGAAGACATTTGAAATTTTATTCTGAAAGGGTCTTATTGTAAAAACATATTCAATTTCCACTAGTTCCTCCCATAATTTTTGAATACTGACTATGGACTTAGGCACTGAGCGAGTCTTAAGGATCTCAGGAGAAATTTGCTGTCTTTTAAAACCTCATAATTTTGTTGGAAAGCTTAATTATAAGTCTATTCCTCAGGTTTTAGGAATAAGTTCTACTAATATAATAAAAACTATTTTAAAGTTTAAACTTTCTTGTTATTACTTAAAAATGAGCCAATGAGGCCAGTTCTTAGACATTTCAAGTCACTGAATATTATTTTTTCCTATGAGAGAAGTATCAGTAGAATTTGAGCCAGAAACTTTACTGAAAGTCAATGCCACCTCTTTGCATTTATCACTGCCAGTCTTGCTCTGCATATTTTTTTGGTATTCGCCATGCATTGTTAACGGTGATTGTCATGTAATTAAATCACTGCTCATCACAAGAGCCTGTTTTTATGCTGAGATAAGCATCAGAAGCCTGCTGCAGGACCCCTAGATCAATAAAGATGTTCCCAGTAGGATTACAAAGAGGCTGGGGTTGAGCAGGGCACCAGAATTAATTAGGAATGATTTCTCTTTTTCTTTCTACTTTCAATATATTTTTTAATTGTTTTTCCATTTTCAATGGGCTCTGCCCCCTCTTTTTTTTTAATTCTATATTGAACCTCAGACACTTCTGTCCAGAGATCTGCGGAGGCTGAGCTCTTAACTTCACCCACTTTTTCAGTCGTATCTTCAACTTACCTTAGTGCTAGTTATCTTGGAGTTTCATCATTTTTTAAAGAAACTTTGGAAGCAGAGGTGGTCCTCCAATTTCAGAAAGCTTTTTGGACATTAAAATACAAGCTTTGAACTACAGGTGGATTTCTTGTTTTAGCTGGCATGCTCTTGAGACAATGTGATATCCAGGTATTAGAAATATTAAGTGTATTCTAAAATGAAACCAAATCCAAATCAAACGTGAATTAAAAAAGAAGAAGAAGAAAACTTCTTGGTCTTCCATAACTGTGTATGACATCCTCTTGGTGAGTGATATGTGCAAGAGCCAGGAACACTAAAGCTAGTTTTTGGTATCAAAAACATTGTATTCTAAGTAGAAGGTGTGTCCCGGTGCAGATGGAGACGCCATTACAACAGGAGCTCCTAAATTCATCATTTCAAGGATTATTACAATTCCTGGCTGCAGAAATGGAAAGCAGAAATGAGTGAGGCAGCAGCTGCAGTAGGTGATATCAGTGGGGAAAGGGAGGTGATGGTATTCAAAGAGTAAAAGATGACCTGAATCTTTCCAGAACCTGAGACACGTATCTCACATAAGAGGAGAAAAGAAGGAAATAATCAAATATTACAGAACAGGAAAGAGAAAGTGATCTATTAATGGTGACCCCAAATGACCTCATGGGAAGATTCTATTATCAGGTCCCCACGGTCACAGATGGGCCTTGACAGAGCAATAGAGTGATGGGGTGGGGGCTTTGATGCTTCTTGCCCCTGCTGGTCCTCAGTAATTAAATCATGCATACATTCATTCTTTCAATCAACACACACACACACTCACTGAGTACCTACTCTTAGGGTTTGATAGCGTTTAGGGGGCTATAATACACCCTTTACCATCTGAGGTCAGACCAAGAGACAGTTGCAGGAGTCAAACAAATGGAGATGAAAATATATCTTTATTGCTGCTAGTGAACGAGCAGGACAAATGGGTTTCCTAATACTGAGCCTCAGAATTAAATAGTCATACCCAGCCAGACACAGAGAGTGTTGGATACCAGAGGCCTAAGACTCCGGGCCGAGATGAGCAGAGAGAAATGCCCACTCTGTGCAGACAGGCAGATTCCAAAGAGAAAGAGGGAATGGCTCTGATGGGCATGCCTCCTTACTCTTCCCTGGGCAGGTGTGTTGATAGAGGAGCTGGAGGGAAGTCAAGAGTGGTACTCCAACATAGCTCTCTTTATGGGAGTCTCTTAAGCGGTGGACTGGGTTCAAGGACCTTTCCTCTAGACTGGGAAAGAAACACATACAGATTCCTGCCAGGTAGGAATCGGATACAGTCCATGCCTTCAAGGTGCTGATAGTCCAGTATGGCAACTAGAGCAATAAACAAGAAATAATAACGCATGTGACCAATTTTTTTCCAGCAAGTGGGACATGTTGGACAACTTAGAAAGTAGCTGGCCCACGGGGTGCCTGCGCGACTCAGTCAGTTGAGCGTCCGACTCTTGATTTTGGCTCAGGTCATGATCTCGGGGTCATGAGATGAGATTGAGCCCCGCACTGGGGCAATGAGATTCTCTCTCTCTCTCTCCCTCTACTCTTCCCTCCGCTCATGCTTGTGCACTCTCTCTTTCTCAAATAAATAAGTAAATCTTAAAAAAAAAAAATAGAAAGTAGCTGGCCCCAACCTAGCTTTCCAGTCCTATATAACAATACTGTCCTGGAAATATGGTTGATTGCACTCAAAACACATTACTCTGCCATCCTTAATACCTAAACCTGCTTTGATCTGGAATAGCCCTTTCTCCTTGCTCTCTCTCCCAGTGACATTCATTTTCAGTGCCTTTCCCACATTGCACCTCTCAAAGAAACATTTTTTGATCCCCACAACTCTTTGTGATCTTTCTTCCTTGTAACCGTATATGCTACTTTGTTACTTTCCTATGGCTATTGCATGCCTCCACGTTGTATCAATCGTGAGAATGCATATGCTGGGCTCATCCCTTCTTGAATGGTGGCATCCCCACATCTACATGTCTTCTAACATCTACCTTGGAGGCTTTGCAGGTGGACATACAGAAGGGATGTTAAGTTAAATGGAAAGGAGCTAAGCGCCCCTCCTTTTAAGACTGGTCAGGCTCTTACTGGCTTCTCAATTCGCTCTGTGTGCTGCGATCTCCCCACATCCAGAGGAGGAAGAATAGAACCACATGGCTCGAGCCCCTTCTCCGAACCCTATTAGCTATGGTGGCTTCATTTCTCCATGCAGAACTGCAAGGGCCATTTACCATGTGAAGGTATTTAAATCTAGAAGGTGACAGATGTGTGGTCAAAGGGAATTTGGGTTTTTCTGAAAAGTTCCGGGGGAATAAGGAATTTCATTATTTGCTCCCTGCAGTCTTCGTGCCATCCCTGCATTTTGTGTTACTCATAAAACAAAACATTGAGCCTTCACAGTAGAAGCTCCGAGTGACCTTCGTGCTTTTTCTTGCTTCCCTGGTTGTATTAAACCTCCAAGCTGCGCAGCGGGATTTCTAAAGGACACAGGCCTCAAACCTGCCAACCTATCAATTTAGTGGGGAGAAAAAAATAAAAGTTAGCGTGCCTCTCACACGCCTGAGATTGTATTTGTAACTAACCTTCAGTGCAGACCGCACTGTTCACGAAGAGAGAACTATTCTCACGGTTTAGATCACCTGTCCCTCTCCCCTCCCCTTCTCAGAATTTCCGCTGCTTGCTTTTGTCCCTCAGGACGGAATTGTTCCTTCTCTTCCTGCAAGCAACTCTTCTCTCCAAGGACGGTGATATAATGTCTAAAGAAAACCACTCCAGCCCTCAAGTCCCCAATAGCGGCTTGGGAGGTGACTTGCAGTGTAATGAAGTCTTGCTGCCACTAGGGCCCGAAAGACAATTATGAGACAGAGTGTATCCTTAGCAACTTTCCAACTTCATATGTGACCCTCTCTACAGGCAATCGGTTTCTTGGTTTTTGTTTTGTTTTGTTTGTTTATAAGGATCTGTGGTTTTCAAAATTTGAGGAATCGAAAAATACCCCTCCCAGGTTCCTCCTTTTGCCTATGGAGTGTTACTCTCTGTTTAGCAGAGGCGAGGACCCAACCAGGATGGAAGTCTTCCCTCGGTTCCGTACATAGGGAGTGGAGAAAGCTGTTAGATTTTTATCTCAGTTTGCCAGGCTGGAAGGAGCTCCTGGCAGCTATCTTGTCTGCCAAGTGGACAAAATCCGCCTGCAGAATAAAATCTAATAGACATGACACTAGGAGATGGGAGGGAGCTATTAGGTCCTCCTGGGACTGAAGCGAGACTTATCCCCAGATATCCCAGTTAACCGATCCAATAATTTCCTTCTCTGCATAATTTACATTGTGTTGGGATTCTGTCACTATGACATGAATCTTGACTAATGCAGATGATAATGCAAAAGTGCTTTCTTCTGCTAATTTGCAGATCTTTGATTACATATAAGACTGAGCATTAATTCCTGTTTGCTGGATATTTCTATTCCTTCTCTAATTATTTCTTCATGGTCTCTGCCCATATTTGACAATTTTCTTTTTGTTTTGTAATAGCTTTTAATATACTTAGACCATTAGTCTCTTTTCTGTCATATGTGTAGCAAATATTTTTTTCCCAAATTGTCATATATTTTTGACTTCGATAGGTTTTCTTGGCAAATAAATGTTTTTCCTCATGCGTTTTACCCTTGGCATTATGCTTTAAAAAGCCCTCCCTAATTCAACATTGTTTTTCAAGTGAGCAGACAAAATAAAATTTGAAAATCAACAGCACTCGTCCATACTGGGAATAACCATTCAGGAAAGGAAATAAAAAATGTAAAATAGCAATGAAATCTCTAAAGTGCCTGGGTTTAACCTAACAAAGAAAAAGCAAGCGTGTATGGTGAAAATCCTCAAAGAATTAGAGGACATTAAAAAAAAAAGATTTGATTAAAGGAAGAGGTATTTTTTGGTAGGAAAATTTAATAATAAACTTCAGATGAGTTAATATCTGTTGAAGGGGGACAACATAGTAGGTGCTTTCTATGTAGGCTTTTCATGGGTTAACGTTTAAACTGTTCGCCAACCCTACATAATAATGCTTTCAAGAACATCAGAGTGGATGCTTGGAGGGGTTGGAGAGTATGGAGCCAGAGAAGTACAATGGAATGATGATGGGGAGAAAATCAAATAAAAAGATGGGGAATGCGTTTTATAGACCAATGGATGATAGTGAGCCATGAACTAAGGAGTGTTGCTAGATCCTGTTTGTTCCCGAGGTCCAAAAGCAAAGAAAGAACAAAGTGAAGTAAAACAAAAGGAAAATATGAACCTATATTATCTTCTAGTACTTTTAATATTTTATTTTTATTTGGTGTAAATTGTGAGAAAAATATCGACCTTATCCGGTTCTCTCCTCCTCCCCCTAAAAACATTTAGGCAATTGGTGAAATACATTTTATGGATAATTCCTTCTTTCCCACTGTTTTAAAATGCCAAGGTGATTTTGTAATAATATACATATAGATCTGTTTCTGCTGTTTCTTTTGTTTGGTTTAAAGATCAGCCTGTCTTTTCTTGTACCAGTGAATAACTTTAAAAGAGGTCAATTGCACATCAGTCTTTTGACTTTCTAGTCTATCAGTCACCAATTCTCATTAATTCTACCTTCTAAATATTTGTCATATCCTTCAATTCTCCAATGCACCCAACTTGGTTAGCTACATCACCATCTTTCTCCTGGAACACCACATAGCCCACCATGTAGTTGCTCTGTGTGCATTCTTCATCGCATCCAGAACATTCTCTGCACAACAGAAAAGAATAAACTCCTTAAGCCATTAGTTTCATTATGGTATAGTTTCATTATGGTCCCTGCCCAGGACCCTTAGGGAGATTTTTCACTGGACTCAAATAGAATCTATTCCATGTTGCATGGTCTGCACGTGGCCCCACCTGTTTCTCTCCTCCCCTTTCCCCAAGTCTCTGGAGTTCGGTCTTTTGCTTGACACCAGACTCCCTTTGTTTCTTGACTGTGCCAAGATCTGCTGGTCACAGGGCCTTCAAACCTGCTTTCTTTCTCCTGGGAACTCTAGTTCCCTTTCATCCTTGAGTCAGGTTCAATGTCATGTCCCATGAAGACCATCACTTACGGCTTTGGGTGGGCTGCATGGCAGGCCAGTTACACCATTTGTGTGCCCATTGAAGGAAGTGGTGTCCTCCACTTTGGGCATAGAAGAACTGTAGCACCAAACACGACTCTCCCTGACTGGTAGCTTTCTTGTAAAGCACTTGTTACTGCTTGTAATTAGATATTTACGATATCAGGGTCATTATTTTTTTACTCTCTCCCTCTCCTTCACTAGATTGTAAGCTCCTTGGAGGCAGGGCCATGTCTGTTCTCTCTACCTGTCCCACAAGCAAAACTCACACAGTGGGTCCTCAAGTATTTACTTAATGAATGAGTAACATCTGCTTGGTCATGTCACTTCCTATCCCTCTTCATTTAAAAAAGTTCCAAGCTATCTATCCCACCTTTTCCTTCTACATAAATTTTCAGATTTTTTTCATGCTCTAAAATATCCTACTGGAATTTCATTATATTCATAAATTATTTTTGGACGATTTGCAGTCTTCATGATATTAATCTCTCAATGTGTAAACATGACATAATATTTCATAGCTTTTTTTCCCCTCATACGAGTTCTACTCATTTCTTATAAGGGTTATTTCCACTTTGTTTTATATTTGTGGTTGCAACTGGGTGCAATCTTTTTGGAGAGGAGGGATCCTTTTCTTATTCTATTTTCAAAGGAGGTATATTTTAATATAGGAAACTACTGGTATTTTATATATAGTTTTTAATTGGCAAATATATTTAAATCAATTATTACTATTTTTTTAGAGGGGGTAGGGGGAGGGAGAGGGAGAGAGAATCTTAAGCAGGCTCCATGGCCAGAACAGAGCCCAATGCGGGGCTTGATCTCATGACCCTGAGATCATGACCTGAGCCAAAATGAAGAGTTGGACACTTAACCGACTGAGCAACCCAGGTGCCCTGAAATCAATTATTTGTTTTAATGACTTTAATAGATCTTACTACATTTTCTAGGGAGGCAGTCGTGCAACCTTCAGGCAACTTTTTCTTTATCCCCTTCATTATTAGAGCTATTATGCCATTTTTGTATTTTAACCCATCAGTTATTATTTACAGAATAATTTTAAGTAACGATAATAAAATGAGGTAATAACTTCATTATGTTTCTCATCCCAAAGAGAATTTATTTGTTTACCATTAAGCATGATGCAGTTACCCCTCTGGCATAGGTTTGTTTTTGTGTTAAGAAGAAAATTTTATCCTCCTTTACAAAGAATTTTTGTATGAAAAATGATATTCAAGTTTATTCAATGCATTTGAATCCTCACTATGAGAATTATAAGGAACATGAGTTGGGAACCACAGGAGTGAGAACTCCAGTTTGAGCATCCTCATGGGCATGTTTTTCTCTGAGGAACAATGATGTTGGGTCCACACAAAACACTGCTGTTAGCTTCACTGATTTTTGTGGCCTACAATGCAGCTTCACTGGTTCCTCGGATGTTTTGCCACATGCTTATCTCTTCATTATGTTTTTCTCTGATTTGGCTAAAATTTAGGAAAGGGCTATTCCTTAGACATTCATTTCCCAAGTATGGTTGTTGAAGAAAGAAATGATGTTGGAAGTCTCACATCTAAGGGCTACTTGGGCTTATTAGCATTAATGATGAGCTAGAAAGGTATCTTCTGATTTGCTCAGCCCTTGCAAAATTAAACATGAATGTTTCCATGAAAAGCGAGTGATTTTTTTGCTGTCTTTGTGTTACTCTTTGTTAATCTGCTCATGTGGGCCAAAAATTAGCCCGAAAATTATTTAGAGAGTTCTCTAGCTCTTTGATCATTTTTGTTACAGGGGACAGATTCTCTTCTCTCCATTATTATGAAAAGAATTTTGATTGTGTGTGTGTGTGTGTGTGTGTGTGTGTGTGTGTGTGTGTGTAGATGTATTCTGAAGTAAAAAATAAAACATAAGAGCCATCCTACAAAGGCAGCAAGATCCCCTTGTCCTTGGGTGCCTAAACTTAATCGCAAGAGGTATGGGCACGTACCTCCTGCCACGATTGGCCCACCGTTGTGTGGAGCCATCCCTCTCCCCTCCCCAAGGAGCTGGCATTTTTCTTCCTCTTCCTTGGGTGTCTGTTGTCCCAGTGGCCACGACAAAGTCATTCCTCACTTTCACCAACTGATTTCTGTTTGTGCAGCTGCTAGCAGGAGCCTTCCAAGGCCAGGTACTACCTGAGAAGCAAGTCTGCCTCTTTCCACTGTCAGGGAGCTTTTAGAAACAACACCCTCCTCTGAGGAAGTCAGAACAGCAACAGGAAAATAAGTAAAACCTATTATAAAACAGTTGTCCAAGAACATGGGCATGGCGCAGGGTGGAGATCGATACACTGTGAAGGTGAAATCTATTTTCATACTGTGTTCTATTTCACAGTTTAATGGTGTTTTAATGTGTCTGTCACTGAGCCCCTTCATGTTATGCAGGTAGAGCTTTACAAGGGAGAAAGAACCTGGCTTTTCAAGCTTCGCTGTAACATCTTATTTACCAGCTACCATCTGACATTTTCTTTTCCTGTCTGGAGTGATGGTAGATATGGCTCTCCCTCTCAAGCCCCTGGCTCTTCTTCCAGTTCTCTTTCATACTCTGAATTTTGCAGGAGGCAAAGTCGGGACCCTTGGAGACTTTAGATGCTTCTCTGAGAAGCTCTCCAGGATAGTTACCTGTATCTAAGAAGGGGACTAAGACATTTCTGGCACTTCCTCCCCATGTCCTCAATTGACCTCCTTCATTTTGCAGGTGACTCAGGCTGTGAGTGTTACTGCCCTCCCTCTCCTGCCTAGGTTTTCTTTCTTTTTTTTTTAATATTTTATTTATTTATTTGAGAGAGAGAGAATGAGAGAGAGAGCACATGAGCGGGGGGAAGGTCAGAGGGAGAAGCAGACTCCCTGCTGAGCCCGAAGCCCAATGTGGGACTCGATCCAGGGACCCCAGGATCATGACCTGAGCTGAAGGCAGTTGCTTAACCAACTGAGCCACCCAGGCACCCGCCTGCCTGAGTTTTCTGCTCAGCCCCCAGCCTTGTCTCTCTCTCTCCACCCTACAGGTCAGCAAGCATGTGGTCAGGGGTCTTGCTCTCGCTTCCCCACCCTTATGAAACCAACCCTGATTATTTATTCTTACCCATGGAGAGATCTTTGCTTCTACCTTGACACACTTAAGCCATGTGGTAGTGTAGTCATTGTATTCGTTTCTCAGGGCTGATGGCTTAAAATGACAGAAATGTGTTCCCTCACAGATCTGGAGGCCAGAAGTCTGAAATCAAGAGTTGGCAGGGTCATGATCTCTCTGAAGCCTCTAGGGGAACTATCAATTAACTTCTTGTGTTACCAGAAATCCTTGGCTTTCCTTGGTTCATGGATACCTCACATATCAAAATGTGGTCACAATCTGGGAAGGATATGAACCTGGGGAATACTATGTATGATGGGTAATTTTATGTGTCAAGCTGACTGAGCTGTGGTGTCTACCTATGTGATCAAATATTATTCTGAGTGCTTCTGTGAGAGTGTTTTTGATGGGATTAACAGTTAAATCAGTGGACTTTGAGTAAAACAGATTGCCATCCATAACGTGGGTGGGACACATCTAATCAGTTGAAGGCCCAAATGGAACAAAAGGCTGACCTTCCCCAAGCAAGAGGGAATTCTGTCAGATGACTGACTTTAGACTTAAACTTCATCATTGGCTCTTTCTGAGTCTTCATTCTGCCAAACCACCCTGCAGATTTGGGACTTGACAACCTCCATAACTGCATGAGCCAATTCTCTAAATCTTTTTCTCTGCATATGTACACACACCACACACACACACACACACACACACACACACACACACACACACACAAACACACTGTATCTGTTTCTCTGAAGAACCCTGACTAACACACTATCTAACCCAATACAGCCATGTAAATGAAATATATAGAAGGTGTTCCAAGGAAGAACAAACATTATTTAGTTATGCTCAATAATGAAGAGAGAGAATTTAGTCACTCAGGTTTCTGTAAGTTAGAGTTATGGAACCATCATGACATCTTCCTGCTTGTCATGAATTCCGAATGGCTGGGTTTTCAGTGGAATTCAAATTATAAGGAGGGGAGGACACTATGACTAGGCATGGCTTATAGCAGAAATTCTCAAAGTATGGTCCTTGGAGATATCTGAGACTCTTGCAGAGGACCTGCTAAATCAAAATTATTGTCATAATGATAAGATTTTTTTTTGCTTATTTCAATTGCATTGACCTTTTTTTTTTAAGATTTTTTATTTTAGAGCGAGAGCATGCAAGTGGGGGGAGGGGCAGAAGGAGAGGGAGAGAATCTTCCAGCAGACTCCCCGCTGAGAGCAGAGCCCGATATAGGGCTCAGTCCCAGGACCCTGAGATCATGACCTGGACTGAAATCAAGTGGGTTGCTTAACCTACTGTGCCACCCAGGTGCTCCGTCAGTTGGGTTGACCTTTAAACTGATGAAACCAAAATGATGTTGGGTAAAACTAATATGACTGACCATGAATGAGTGAACCCCACCAATCATTATTTCTTTACCAAAGTGAATGTCCAGAGCAATAAAAGCCAGTTTTACTTAAAAATGTCATTGAGAAAACAAGAAAAAAATATGAATTGCACTAATTCTGACATTTTTGTTGTGGCAAAATGGGAAGTTCACCTGAAGCAGTTCTGTTCCATATCAAGTATGATGGTTACCTGGAGGAAAAACACTTGTGTGATTGAGTTGCTAGCTGAATTAGCCAGTTTTTCATAGAACAGTATTTTTCCTTGAAAGAACAACTAACAAAGTGTAATTATGCAGACCTGGACACTTGGTAAACATTTTCTTGAAAATGAAGTGAGACTGTCACTTAAAGGTAAATGATAGTATTTGTTGCAAATGATGAAGGCAGACTTTCAAAAGAAAATTAGAATTTTAGAGAACTTGCATCTGCCACTATGAGCTTAATGGCTCTCTGATGTGATTCATGGTGATGTTGATGAACATGACTGTTACTGTACGTGAAACATACCAAGATTTAAAATGTTTGTCTCAGTGAACTATTGTTTTCCAAATTACAAAAGCAAGATGTTATAAAATTGCATGTAATAGATCCATTCAAACAAAAAGACAAACTAATGGATTTTAATGTTCATTCATATAATTTCAGGTTCCACATTGCAAATCACCTGTAAAAATTATTACTTGTCAAGTTTTGGTGTAATATGATAACAGAATACCTATAATTATCAAACGGGCTATTAAAATACTCTTCCCTTTTCTAACCAGACAGATGGTAAGACCAAACATTCTTCATACTCTTGAACCAAAACAGTATATTATAATATGCTGAATACAGATGCAGGTAGAAGACTCCAGCTGTCTTCTATTAAACCAGACATTAAAGAATTAGGCAATGGGATGCCTGGGTGGCTCAGTTGGCTAAGCGTCTGCCTTTGGCTCAGGTCATGATCCCAGGGTCCTGGGATCGAGTACCACCCACATCAGGCTCCCTGCTCAACGGGAAGCCTGCTTCTCCCTCTGCCTGCTGTTCCCCCTACTTGTCCCCTCTCACTCTCTCTGGCAAATAAATAAATAAAATCTTTAAAAAAAATAAAGAGGTAGGCCAAAAATGTAAAACAATGCTACTCTTCTCACCAATTATTTGAAAATACAGTTATCTTCAACAAATAACTACATATTTTAACATGCGGTAGATTTGCTATTTTAGATGAATTAATACATAACTACTTTTAAAAAATTCTCAATTTTAATTTCTAATACAGTAAACACTGATATAACCCATATAAACAGATGCTCTTTGGAGTTAAAAAAATTTAAGAGTGTAAATTCTAATCTTGAGGCTAAAAATTTGGTCTAGAACCACTGCTTTAGACAATGATAAAGTATTTGGATTTTACTCAAAGTGCAGTGAGAAGCCATTTAAAAATTTTAGATAGAAGATTGGCCTGGTTTTATCAGATGATTACTGGCAAAGATGTTGAGAAATGGTACAGTTCAGTGTATGCTTTGGAACTAACAGTGCTTCCAGATCGATTATATGGGGAGGTAAGGGATGGAAAGAGAGGACTCAGAGTGACTCCAGTGTGGGGTTGTCAGATTTAGTGTATCACTTGGGGTTCAACCAGAGAATGAGACTTGGTAGGAAATTTATATTAAGCAATTTATTGCAAGGACTGTGTTTACACAGTTGTGGGGACTGGCTAGAAAAGTCCAAAATCCATAGGAGAGGCTGTTAGGCAGGGCAGGCTGGCACCCTCTGTACTGAGCTGACAGAATATCATCCCTCAGGGAAGCCTCAGCTCAGCTTTTAAGGCCTTTCAAATAATTGAATCAGGCCCCCCCCCCCCGGTTATCTATTATATCTAGAAAACAGATTATCTAGGATCATCTCCTTTGCTTCAAGTGAACTGATTATGGACTTTAATCACATCTACAAAATACCTTCATGGTGACACAGATTAGTGTTTAAATGAATAATTGAAGGCTGTTGCCTAATCAAATCGACACATCAAAAAGACCATCACAGTCCACCCCTTATCAACCTGGCATCCATACACATCTCTTTAAACCATGTAAAAACCCAAATGTTCAGTGCCTGGGTGGCACAGTGTCTGACTCTTGGTTTTGCCTCAGGTCATGATCTCAGGGTCATGAGATCGAGCCCAGCACTGTGGGGCTCCACACTCAGTGGGAAGTCTGCTTGAGATTCTCTCTCACGTCTCCCCCAACTTGCATGCACTTGCTCGCTCTCTCTTAAATAAATAAAGAAAGAAATAAAACCAAACATTCATTCCCGAAGGATTTGTACTATTAGCAGTCCTGCCTCATTTGGCTGTTGTAGTTGTCCATCGACTTTAATCATAGACTATGGTAGTAATAAGAGATAATCCTAAGGGATGTCCTATATTCCAGACACACTCTTACATCCATTGTGTAGTAGCAGCTCACTTTAGTCAGGATCAATCAGAATCAGTCCCCCTAGCCAGTACAGTGACCTCCTTATTTGTCTATTGATTCAGAGGCCTGAACTGCCCAAAGTGGCTGGGTGACAGATTGATTATACTGGACTGCTTATATCATGGATGGAACAGCATTCTATTCTTACTGGAAATAGACAATTAACTTTGGATATGGATCAGCCTTCCCTGTGTGCAGCACTCTTGCCAAACTACCATTTGTGGACTTGGAATACATATTGTCCTTTGTTTTACTTAAGCAACTTTACTCCTGGGACTAAAACCCAAGGAATGGTCACTTACTGAGACAGCAAAGACTAAGAGAGGAACAATTTGCAGTCGGTTGTTGGATAAATAAGTTGCATACTACTTGGACAGGTCAGGGTTGAAGATGAAGATGTCCAAATCATCAATATGTAGATAGTGTTTGAATCATGGGACTGGATAAAAGAAGAGAGAGGAAAGATAATAGACACAGTCCACAGTCCCCACTGAAGGGAGATGTAACAGAGAGCAAACAAAGAGCCAGAAAAAGTAAGAGGGAGTTACCACTGATGTGAGAGGGTAAAAAAAATATATCTGTCTGGAAACAGAATGACTTTAAATATTTTGAATTCTGTAGTCTTTCACAAAGAGACTCATGCCTTCTGCTGGTCTGCCATGCAAACAAACATGAGACTCATGGTTGAAAATTTTGTGTTACAGACCAAATATTTTTTGATCTCTGCTTCAAAGAAAGAGAGAATAATGAAGTCTTGGGATAACTCATTCATTCATTCAATAAGAGATTTTTCCAGAAAATAATATGTAGGTGACATGAATTTAGGCATGACAAATACACAATTTAGTAAAATTTGCTCCCTAACCTCAGGTAATTAAGAAAGATTTTGGTGAAAATATAAGAGCTGGCTCAGAATTTGATTTTGATGGGGCTACAAGAGAAGACTGAGAAATGTGGGAAAAATCACAGATTTGGATTTAAACATCTTATCACAAGTTTTGACAAAGCTCAGTGACTATGAATTTGGGAGAATTAAGAGGGGAAAATGACCAGCATGGTTAACTCCTGAGATATTCTGAAACATTTCATTTCTCTTAGAATTGAGACACTTTTTATCACCATTTTGTACTTTCCCAGTGAGGTTATGAACCAGCTGCCTATTGAGCAAAAATATTACCATCCAATTAATATTTTGGAAGCAGTGACAGACTCTTCTAACCTCCTGGCTCAGCAGTCTGTTCAGAGAGTCTGATCATACAGGAAGTGGGATAAACGAGGGGCCAGTCAGTTCATCAGGCCCTCACCACAAAGAGCAGAGGCCACTTACTGAAGTCTGTGAACCACAGAAGGCTGCAGCAGGGGATTTTGCATTTGAATTATGAATATTTAAATAGGCTTATTAAAACCGTGTCCACAGAGAGCAAAAGTGCATTTGCTTTTAAAACAATTAAAAATATAAAAGGCAGTGCAGAACAGTCCCTAACTCATGGAATTTGGAATCAGAAGACAGAGTGAATCCCTAGCCCCAGCACCTCCCAGCTATGTGCCATGGGGAAATGAATTTGACCTCTATAAGTTTTATACAACACCCCATTCCTTCACTTATTCTCATTCGTTTAGTCAAAAAAAAAAAATTAAAAGCCTGGTCTTTAGAACCACTGTCTGAATTTGAATCCTGGCTCCATCACTTAATAACTATACATGTTACCTAACCTTTCTGTGCCTCCGTTTACCTACCTATAAATGAGAATGATACCAGTAACTATGTCAAGGCCTTATGAGATTAAATATGTTAATTCATACAATGTATTTAGAAGAGTGTCCAGTACATAACAAGCACAAAACAAATGTCAGCTCTGACATGAAATATTATGTTATTATTGTGTACTAGAAATTGTGCTTGGTGATCAGATGAAATAGTGAGCAAGATTGACAGTCTGTGCCCATATAGAGACAAGAGACACATGATAACAACAGAGGTGTTATGAAAGTCTAGTATGGAGACTGCAATATGAAGCTGAGGCATGACAGATGACTAGGAATTATCCAAAAACAAAGAAGGGAAGAATATTACAGATAAAGAATATATGAATATGGGTGGAAAGGATGGAGAATGGAGAAAGAGGAAGGAAGGAAGGAAGGAAGGAGGAGGGAGGGAGGAAGGAAGGAGGAGGGAAGAAGGGAGAGATGGAAGGGAGGAATGAAGGAAGGAAAGAAGGAAGGAAGGAAGGAAGAGAGGGAGGGAGGGAGGGAGGGAGGAAGGGAGGGAGGGAGGAAGGAAGGGAGGGAAGAAAGAAAAAAAAGAAAGGATGAAGAAAGAGAAAGGAAGAAGGAGAGAAAGGAAGAAAGGAAAAGAAAAGAAAAAAGGAAAAGAAAAGAAAATCTCCTGTCAAGTTGGAATGGGGAAAGGTTCAGAATGAAGTTTGAAAGGCTGAATCACAGTTGACTTTCCAAACACATTAAGGAGTTTGGACTTTGTTTTATGGGCTTCAGAGAGCCCAGGATGGGATGATGATATTTCCATTTTTGAAGCACTCTGGACTGACAGGGATAAATGGTAAGCCTTACTTGGCAGGGACAAGCAAAAGCAGGGATACCACTCACAGGATTGTTACAGCAAACCAGTCAAGAGATGATAGTGTCTTGAGGTATAATGATTCAGAGACGATGTATCTGAATCATTTTTAAGAAATAGAAACACAAGGCTTTGGTGGTTGACTGAATATAGGGAATAAAGAAGGGAAGGATCAAGGCTAGCCTCAGACTGATGGTTTGTGCAATAGGTGCATAGTGATGACTTTCATTGGCTTAGGGGACATCAAATGTAGGCTAGGTTTGGGGTGGATGGGATGAGAAGGAAAATGAGTTTAATTTTGGATCTATTGAGTAAGGGTGTTAAGGGCAACAACCAACTAGAACTCTCCAGAGGGGAAGCGAAAGTTCTAGGCCGGAGACACAAGGGATCTGTTCACGTAGAGGTGAGGTCTCTGATGGGTGATACAGAGAATGAGATAAGAAGGTCTTCCTAAGGGGGAACCCTGGAGAATACCATCCTCGGGAATGGTTCTGCAGAGAAATTGAAGTATTATTGCAGAGAAGTACGAAGAAAAGTGAGATTATTGAATGCCATCTAAGTCAAGAGTTGAAAGTGTTTCTTAAAGTGGGAAGGAGGAGGAGTCAAGAATGAAGGAGTCTGCAAAAAATCAAGTAGGAAGAAAGTTCTATAACTTGGAGGTCATTGACAACTCAGAGCAGGACAATAGTAGTGAGATGAGCAGGGAGCTGAGGAGTGAGTGAGAATAAGAATATGGAGTCAGAAAATGTGGCCAACTCTTCAAGCGCTTTGAGAAGGAGAGTTGAAAAATAGAGGGAACCTGCAGGAAGGATGAGGTCAAGGGTGAAAATTTTAAAGATATGGGGTAAGTCTTAAGTGTGTTTAAATATCATGGATGGGACCGGAAGGGAAGACAAAGCTGAGGATTCCCATGATAGGAGGAGGCTGTAGAATCTCGCGGACAATGGAAGAGAGAGTCTTCCACTAATCAGCAAGAAGGACAGCGTGGAGTGGGAGAGGTTCTAAATTGAAATGACACACTCCTTTGGAGGATCTATCTTTACTGGTATATCTTGGTTTATTTCATGAAGTCAGCTTGTGGCATATGGACCAATTCTTTTCCAACTTTAATGTGCATATGGATCACCTCAAAAATCTTGTTTAAATGCAGGTTCTGACTCAACAGGTCTGGATGGGGCTTGAGATCCTGAATTTCTAAGGAGCTCACAGTGGATCACAGGGCTTCAGTACACAGACACTTTGAATAGCCTGTCATAGTCCTACAGTATCTCCTTGTAGCACACGGCTGCAGAATTTTTTCATCATGGTCCTGTTCCTGGGTCCTCACCACCTGAGTTCATTCTCTGCTGCAGAAGCAGATTTCTGTCAGAACAGGACTCTTCCTGGACTGGGATTCCAAATTATATTTATGGTCTAGGGTGTTTTCTCTCCTTAGCCTAGTTACAATTTTGGAGCGTTCATCTCTGGTTGCACATTCAAGTCACCTAGGGAGCTATGAAAACCCTCACGCCATGTTTAATAATAGACCAGTTCAATCAGAATATTAATAAGTATTTATGTCCTGAAAATGTAACCATGAAAAATAGTAATACACGTATTTTCAAAGAAAAGGGAATATTTGTACTGTTTTTGAAATAATCCTAATCACTTATCAGTGGGATGTGTGTGCACTGTGCAGCTTCTCAATCCTTGAAACCAGGTTGGATGCCACCACCTTGTGATTATACACTGTACTTACTTTTTAAAAAAATTTTTTTTATTTTTTATTTGAGAGAGAGACAGAGAGAGAGCATGTGAGTAGGGGGGAGGAGAAGACGGGGAGTGAGAGAGACAAAGTCTCCATGATGAGTGCAGAGCCTGATGCGGAGTTCTATCTCAGGACCCTAAGATCATGACCTGAGCCAAAACCAAGAACTGGATGCTTAACTGACTGGGCCACCCACGTGTCCCTGTCCTTGCTTTTTATCACAACTGCTGAGAACTCAACTTTGCAAAGAGATGTCATCATCAAAAGGAACATAGCTCAGATCAATTTTGAAATGTTTGAACTACCTTGACTAGTAGCTTGCAGTGTCCAACTAGATGTTGACTATTGCTATGTTTTCCTTGAAATTTTGAAATATCTTATGGTACCCTGTGAGTTTACCGACTCCCCCCACTTCCTCACCCCCACACAGAGTACATTGGCACATAATTTTGCTAATTAAGAATTAAGAATTTAGATTCAATAAACATAATATTTTCTGTCAAATGTAAAGTTGCTAAATTCTTGCTCATAATTTCTGTAGCTAATTTATCATGGGTCAGTAACAAACATTTGAACCATCAGCAATCCAGGGACCACACTTTTAAGTAGCACTGGTCTAGGGTTTCCTCCATGATCTCATTCACTGACATTCCTCCATTGCTCATTATACTTCAGATATAGAGTTCTTCCTGATGCTCTTAGAAGACATCAAGCTCAGTGATGCTCTTGTTCTTTTCCACTTGCTCTACCTTCTACCTATAAAATGCTTGTTCTGAGAGCTTCAAATGGTTGACTTCTTCTATCCATCCAGTTCTTAGTTCAAGAACTATCTCTTTACTTAGGCTTTTCCTGATGATTCAGTTTAAACTACCAACACCCCAGGGTGCCTGGGTGCCTCAGTTGATTAGGTATCTGACTCGTGGGTTTGGCTCAAGTCATGATTTCAGGATCTTGGGATCGAGCCTTGCAGTGGGCTCCATGCTCAGTGGGGAGTTGGCCTGAGGATTTCTCTCTCTCTCCTTCTGCCCCTCCCCCTGCTCATGCACTCTCTCTCTCAAATTCATAAAATATTTTTAAAAATTACCAACACCCCTAAGTCTTTCTCTGTAATATTACCCTAATTCACTTTTTTTTCACGGCAGTTATTATTTAACACAATATTACCTATTTATTAGCTTTCATCTTTAATATTTTACATCACAACAGGATCATAAATATTTTATGGGTAGGGACCTTATCTGTTTTGTTCACCACTATAGCCCAGTGTCTTAAACAGTGCCTTGTGTGTAGCCAGCACTGTAAAATCATTGTTGGATGAATGAAAAAAATGCTAAATAAGAATTCTTGCTATCCTTAAGTCTAGAATGGACAAGTGGTAGTAAGTGGCAAAGATTTTAGAAAAAAATAAGGGAACAAAACTTAAAAATAAGAGAATCCTATCCAATTGCATTATCTTTTCTGTAATTTAGTAAAAATAAGATAAAAATATTGAGTTTAACAGTTAGCATTCTTTTCTGTCTTGGGGAATAAGACCTCTGTGGGAACAGAGCTAAGCGCCCCTGGGCTAGAAGGTACTCCATACCACATTCTTTGTATGCTGTCTATTCAATTTTTTCTTGCTTCTTAGATTCCTGGCTCACTAAAGATAGAGATCATGCATTATACTTTTAAAAATATATCTCTCATAAGGCCTGCCATTTGTCTTAATTGATTAGACTGCTCTAACAAAATAACATAAACTGGGTGACTTAACAACAAACACCTGTTTCTTACGGTTCTGGAGACTGGAAAGACCAGATAAAGACACTGGGGAACTTGGTATCTGGTGAGAACCCACTTTCTGGTTTGTAAACAGTGTCTTTTACTGTGTCCTCACATGACAGAGTGGGGGAAGGATCTCTCTAGAGTCTCTTTTTAAGGGCAATAATGCCACTCATTAGGGCTCTATCTTCATGACCTAATCTCCTCCCAAAGGCCCCACCTCCTAATACCAACACTTGGGGGGTAATATTTCAGCATACGTATTTGGCAGGGGTCGGGTATGGTGAGGGCACAAAACATTTAATCTATAGCACATTTTCTTTTTTTAATTTTTTATTTAAATTCAATTAGCCGACATATAGTACATCATTAGTTTTTGATGTAGTGTTCAATGAGTCATTAGTTGTGTATAACACCCAGTGCGCATGCCCTCCTTAATGCCCATCAGCCAGTTGCCCCATCCCCCCATATTACTCAGCTATCAGAAAGGATGAATACCTACCAAAATTTCTTTTAACACAAAAGTAATATACTTACTATGTTTTGGTGTCCATGAAGATTTCCCTATATTTCTTAGCCCTTAACTAAACTTCACTGGAAAATAAAACAAAACAAAACAATACAGGAGGAGGTTAAGAACGCAAATGTAATTTTATGATTCTCCCATCACTATAGAACTGTTTGGAGTGTTGCATCTATGGACTTAAAAGCTGGCTAGGAGAGCTGATGGTGGAAGAAGTCAACTCAATCTGAGACCATCACTTCAAAGCTATGTGGAGTCTCATTTTGGTTCTAATTTGCACTTCCTTAATGATTCATGATGTTGAGCATCTTTTCATGTACCTTTTGGCCCTTCATATACATTTTTTGGAAAAGTGTCCATTCAAATTCTCTGTCCATTTTCTATTTGGGTTATTATTAGTAATTATTATTACTTTGCTATTGACTTGTATGAGTTCTTTATATATTTTGAATATTAACTTCTTATCAGATATATGGTTTGAAAATATTTTTTCCCATTTCATAGGCTGTCTTTTCATTTTGTTGATAGTCTGTTTGGCTGTGCAGCAGCTTTTAGTTTGATGAAGCCCCAAAGGATTATTATTATTATTTTTAATTTTATTGCTTGTGCTTTGGGCGTCATACCCAAAAAATCATTACCAAGACCCACATTGAGTTGTCTTATTCCTATGTTTATTTCTAGGAGTTTCATGACTTCAGGTCTTACATTTGAGCCTATAATATATTTTGAGTTAATTTTTGTGAGTGGTATAGGACATGGGTCCAGTTTCATTCTTTTAAATGTGAATAATCAATTATCACAGCACCATTTGTCGCCAAGACTGTCTTTTCTCCATTAAGTATTCTTGGCTCCCTTGCCGAATACTAGTTGACTGTGTGTGTGTGTGTGTGTGTGTGTGTGTTTGTTTCTGGGCTCCTAATTCTGTTCCACTGGTCTATTTTCCTGTTTTTACACCAGTACAGTACTGTTTTCAATGACCATACCTTGGAATTGGAAAGTGTCATGCCTCCTGCTTTGCTCTTTTTTTCCTCAGGATTGCTTTGGCTGTTTGGAGTCTTTTATGGTTTCATATAAATTTTAGGAGTGTTTTCTCTACCTCTGTAAAAAATGCCATTAGAATCTTGGTAGACACTGCATTGGATCTTTGGGAATATTGACATTTTAACAATGTTAATTCGTCCAATTCATGAATGTGCAAAACCTTTCCATTTATCTGTGTCTTCTTTGATTTCTGTCATCAGTGTTTTCAGATTTGAGATCTTTGACCTCCTTTGTTAAATTTATTCCTAAGTATTTTATTGTTTTTGATGCTATTATGAGATTTAAATTTATTTTTCAAAAAATGTATTGTTGCTATATAGAAAAACTACTGAGTTTTGTATATGAACTTTGCATCCTGAATCTTTATTGAATTTATTGATTATATTTAATAGTTTTTTGGGGGGGTTGTGTCTTTAGGATTTTCTCCATATAAAATCATGTCATCTGTGAATAGAGACAATTTTCATTCTTTCCAGTTCTAATACCTTTTATTTCTTTTTCTTGCCTGCTTGCTCTAGCTAAAACTTCTAGGACTATGTTGAATAAGAGTGATGACAGTGGGCATCCTTGTCTTATTCCTGATTTTAGGGACAGCTTTCAACATTTTCGCCACTGAGTATGATATTAGCTGTGGGCTTGTCATACATGGCCTTTATGATGTTGAGATATGTCATTAAGAATTTTTAACATGAATGGATGTTAAGTTTTGTCAAATGCTTTTTCTGCATCTATTGGGGTAATCATATGATTCTTTTCTTTCATTTTGTTAATCTGATGTATCACACTGATTGATTTGCATATGTTGAAACATCCTTTCATCGCAGGGATAAAAATCACTAGATCACGGTGAATGATTCTTTTAATGGACTGCTGAATTTGGTTTGCTACTGTTTTATTATGAGTTCTTATAATTACATTCATCAGGGATACTTGCCTTTAGTTTTCTTTTGTAGTAGTGTCCTTTTCTGGTTTTGGTGTCAGGATAATGTGGGAGGTTTCCCTCTCAATTTTTTGGAAGAGTTTGAGAATGATTGGTTTTAGTTTTTCCTTAAATGTTTGGTAAAATTCACCATGGAAGCCATCTGGTCCTGGACTTTTCTTTCTTGGGAGATTTTTGATTACTGATTCAATCTCATTACTAGTAATTGTTCTCTACAGTTTTTCTCTTTCTTCCTGATTCAGTCTTCATAAATTGTATGTTTCTAAAAATCCTTCCATTTCTTCTAGGTTGTTCAATTTACTGGCATGTAATTGTTTATAGCAATCTCTTAGGATCCTTTGACTTTCTGTGGTATCCATTGTAATGTTTCTTTTTCTAAATTTATAATTTTATTGATTTTGATTTTTTTTCTCCCCTTGGTTAGTCTAGCTAAGGCTTTGTCAATTTTGTTTCTGTTTTCAAAGAACCAAATTTTAGTTGGCTAATATTGTTTGGCTGATGTTGTTTCTTTGGGATCATAGACTTTCCCAAGCAAACTGAAGCTGAGAGAGTTTATTTCAAGAAACTAAAGGAATTTTCTCACAAGAAATGCTAAAAGAATTTTTTTTGAGTGGAAGTAAAAGAATGTTAATTAACATCATAAACACAAAAAGGTAGTGTAAATTTTACTGGTAATGGTAAATATATAGCCATGGCTAGAGTCTACAATATGGTGATAGTAGTGAAAAGTTTTTGTTTGAGAAAGTCTAAATCTAATTTTAGTTTGGCTCTTCTTGTTTATTTTGGATGACTGCTTTTAATGTAGGAATTTATTGCTATGAACAATTGCTATGAACTTCTTCTTAGAACTGCTTTTGCTGCATCTCACAAGTTCTGGTATGTTGTATTTCCATTTTCATTTGTCTCAAGAAATTTGTTTATTCCTCCTTTATTTTTTTCTTTGCTCCATTGCTTGTTTAGGAGAGTGTTGTTTATGGGGCACCTGGGTGGCTCAGTTGGTTAAGCGTCTACCTTCGGCTCAGGTCATGATCCTGGAGTTCCAGGATCAAGCCCCACCGTGGGCTCCCCGCTCAGCGGGAGTCTGCTTCTCCCTCTGACCCTCCTCCCTCTCATGCTCTCTCTCACTCACTCTCTTTCTCCCTCTCTCACTCAAATAAATAAAATCTTTTTTTTAAAGGAGAGTGTTGTTTAATTTCCTTGCTTTTATAAATTTTCCAGTTCTCCTCTTGTTACTGATTTCTAATTTCATGCCATTGTGGCCAGAGAAGATACTTAGTATGATTTAATCTTCTTGAATTTGCTAAGATTTGTTTTGTGACCTAACATATGGTCTATCCTAGAGCATGTTCCACCTGTACTTGAGAAGAATGTGTATTCTGCTGTTCCATAGAAAGTTTTGCATATATGTGTTAGGTTCATCTGATCTATAGTGTATTCAAATGTACTGTTTTCTTATTGATTCTCTGTCTGGATGATCTATCCATTTTTGACAGTAGGGTGTTAAAGTCCTCAAGTAGTATTGTATTGCTGTTTATTTCTCCTTTTAGCTCTTAGTTTTTGCCTTTTATATTGGATGCTTTAATGTTAGGTGCATAAATATTTATAATTGTTATATCTTCTTGATGTATTGATCCCTTTATCATAATATAATGACTCTTT
>NW_027397109.1:303250-304231 GCF_003265705.2 Callorhinus ursinus
AAAAAAAAAAGAAAAAAGGGAGAGAATGTGATCAAGCAGGAGACTAGAACAGAGCCATACACTAGTGATTTAGGGTATATTTTGATCTGTTAGAAGAAACTGTATCTCAAAATTTTAAAGAGAGAACAACTTATATATATATGCCAAAAATAAGGGTAACTACTATGAAGGGATAAAATATGACTCTAAAAATGAAAAATAAAACATGTTTTTTTTTTCTTAAAAGGATTGATAAGATGTTGGTTGAAAAAGGGTAAAAGAAAAAAAAACAGTTAACAAAAATTAACTTTGATGAAGTAATAAATCATGGTAAAAAAAAGCCATGAATTCTACGTGCAGTATTCCCCTAGCGCTGGAGTTCTCCCGTTCTCCTTGATCGGTAAACTTGGTCTTGGCTTGCTGGTTGTTTGGGCTGATCTTCTGGGGGAGGGGCCTGTTGCTGTGGTTTCCAAATGTCTTTGCCGGAGGCTGAATTGCCCCGCCCTTGTCGGTCCTAAGCAAGCTGCTCGGGTTTGATCTCAGGAGCTTTTGTTCCCTGCAAGCTCCCAGTACAGCCTTGGAGGACCAGGGCAGAAATGGTGGCCTCCCAATCTCCACCCGGAGGAGCTGAGAACTCGGGGCCCCGCTCCTCAGTGCGCCCCCAGAGAAAAGCAGTCACTCCCGTCTCCCCGGTCTCCGGCCGCACTCCGTGCTCACCCGGCCTGTGACCGAGCGTTTGTATCTCTGGCACCCGACCCCGTGTCGAGTCTCCAAACCCAGCAGATCCCTGCGGTGCGTTCCCACGCCGCTCCTCCCCGGGAAGGAAGGGGAGTCTCCCCGGATCTGCCGTCTGTTGGGTCTGTGTTGTAGGAGCAGTGGCCTGACTGGGCCGCGGATCACAGTTTATGGCAACCCCGAGCTGAGAGCCCGCACCTCGGCTCCGTCTCTGCAGCTGGCTTCCCCGCTCCGATACCTGGGAGCTCTGCCGCACTCAGGCTCCCC
>NW_027397109.1:304331-345258 GCF_003265705.2 Callorhinus ursinus
GCCCGACTGGGCTGCGGATCACAGTTTATGGCAACCCCGAGCTGAGAGCCCGCGCCTCGGCTCCGTCTCTGCAGCCAGCTTCCCCGCTCCGATACCTGGGAGCTCTGCCGCACTCAGGCTCCCCCGGTCTCTCTGTGACCAAGGGTCCTGAGACCCCACTGTCCATCGAGGGTTCCACCCCCGCTTGGCCACTGGAGCGACGTCCCTCAGCGGAGCCGACTTCTAACAGTTCCGATTTTGTGCTCCGCGGCTCTAGCACTTGCCAGAAGCGGCCGACAGAGGCCCCTCCCCCGCTGTCTATCCTCCCGAATATCGCCTCAGATTCACTTCTCCGCACGTCCTACCTTCCAGTAAGTGGTTGCTTCTCTGTTCAGATAGTTGTTGCTACTCTCCTCTTTGATCTCCTGTTGAGTTCGTAGGTGTTCAGAATGGTTTGATCCCTATTCAGCTGAATTCCTGAGACCAGACGAAATCCAGGTCTCCTACTCCTCCGCCATCTTGCTCCGCCCCCCTGATTTTTTTTTTTTTTTTAATGACTCTTGATTCCTTACATTGTTTTCAATGCATTTGAGATACTGGGCCCCTTTTCTATACTTTACAAGCTTGCTTTAGCAGAGACAATTCTTAACCAGTCAGCTCAGTTTGGGTTTCTGGATGTGTCTGCTGATAATGTTCTTGGGCAGGTGGGGCCTGCTATTATGGTCTATTTTTGGGTGAAATAGTCACTTTGAGCTCTGAGGATGGGGATGAACAGGGTATGCCACTGGCTGTAAACACTTGACTAGAACTGCTGGCTTTGTTCCATACCCAAGTAAGGCTGTAGGATAGGCTTTGCATTTGTCTGGATTGTTGGTCAGGCTTATTAGATAGTTGACACTGGTACTGTATTCAGTATTTGATGGGGCTATGAATTAGCTTCCCTGCCCTGGCAAGACAGCAGGACAGGACCCAGGGCCTTTACAGGTCTTGTCTGGGGATCCAAATCAGGCCAGAGTGTGCACTGAATTCCCTGGCCAGGTGAGGTCACTGTTTTTTCTCTGTAGTTGGGTAAACTATAAGCTGTGCTCTCTGTTCAAGTGTTACTGTAAATAGGGCTGTTGAATGGGCTATGTGGCTTCCTATGTGCTCTGGTTAGGTTCCCTGGTTGGACAGGCTGAAGGCTATATTTAGTGATGAGTGGAGCTGTAAATTAGATTTCTTGCCCACATATAGCAGAAGCAGCTCTAAAGCTGGTAAAGCTCTTTGTTGTCTTAACTCAAGCCAACCCACACCAAAATTCCCTAACTGAAGAGGGCCACTGGCTTTTCTCTGCAAACTATTTGCTCTGTCCTTCTGCCTCTCAGTTCTACTGCTTCTGGGCTATATGGTTTCCAAGAGTTGTTGCCAGCATTTCTGGTCAGATGGGGTTGAAGACATTTTCCTTAGCAGGTGGGCTATATAGCAGCTTCCTTGCCTGGGTGGGAGGAGGGGCTGGTCAAGGCTCCTCTCAATTTCTCAAACAGGTTTTCTGATTGGGAGATGCTGGAATCTACCCTCAGCCTTGGCTAGGAACGAATCCTCCTGCCTGTGTGTACCACAGGAATGCTCCATGTCAGGTACTAGCTTTGTTCTGGGGGCAATCTGCTCTGCCCACCTGCCTTTTGGCTCAGGTGCCATGGGACCTCTCTGTTTCCGGGAATTTTCATGAGCACTTCTGGTCAAATGGAGCTAGAAGACACACTCCCTAGTGAGTGGGGCTCTAAAGTCAGCTCCTTGCCTGGTTGTGGGCAAACTAGGCTCTAGGGCTGCAAAATTCCTCATTTGAGAATCTAAATTAGGCAGATTAGCACTCCTTTGAGGTTCCCTGGTCAGAGAACACCCCTGACTTGGTTCTGTCACTGAGCAAAATCACTGGTTGGGATTAATACTTAAGCACTAAAGGTATGAACTTGGTGCTAAGATCTCTGTGCTGGTTGCTCAAACCCTCCCCACCTTCTGGGTCACAGTCAGATTCCCAGTGGTTGAGCCCCACAGATTTCCCTGCAGTCCCTGTGCTGTGAGATCAGGGCTCTTACAAAGCAACCCACAATGCTAGGGGTGGCTGTTTGTCCCCCCTGGGTTCTCTTTTCCCATTGGAGGAGCTGGAGGTTCAGGGGAGACCTCTCTGCCTGGTGCTGCTCTGGCCTGGGGGAAGGACAGTGTGGTCCATGACTAGCCTTCTAATGCAGCCTATTTGGGTCTCTATGGTACTAAGAGGTCTTCAGCTTCACCCCTGCAATTTTAGGATTCTCACAGTAGTAGACTCGGTTTTGAATGGTTGATGGTTGTTCTTGTGAGGGGGAGTGAAGTCAGGAACAACCTATGTCACCATTTTGGTGACCCCTATTTTTTTTAATAAGTTTGATTTTGTTTTATGTCCTCTGCCCCATTTCCCTTTTAAGACTACTGGCAAGGATGAACAGAAGTAATTGCTGTTTAATAGTAGGTGCTCAAATGGAAAATGGATTCCATCACATGGTCTCAGGCACAGAACTGAAATTTGCTTTGTGAGAAATACAATAAGAACTGAAAATTGAAGATCGTTGAAAATTACAATTATGAATGTTATTTTTAAAGCTGTGAGACAATTAGATATGATGAGATGTGGATGTTCTCTGATGTGTTATAAACCTCAAACTATTAACATTGTAGCATAAGCAAAATATTAGCTAGTGTAAGTTTTGAAAATGTTTTCCAGAGACAATATTTTATCCAGAAATACAAACTGCACTGACCAATTTTCACTGTTTAATTTCATTGAGCCCTTCTACCCAAAAGCAACAAAGACCATGTTAGTATGAGAGTTAGAGAAAAGTTTGAAAAAAAGTTTGATATTGACATTAAAGTGCCCTATTTGCTAAAACCCATCAAGTGGCAGAATTATCAGAGACAGTCCAGTTCATTTCTTAATGTGTGCTCTTGGTGAAGGGAAGGATTAGAGACTTGGGCAAGCAGATCAGGTTTTCCTTTATTAAATTGCTCTATTTTTTTTGGAAAGGAACTCAAAGGTCAATGGTAAGTACACAATTATCTTTGCCTCAACACTGACTCTTGGCCAGGGAGTTAACAAAGTTTGAGGAGGAAGAGCCTCTTTCTACCCATGTTTGAGGGAAATTGTTTAGTACGGTACTTCAACAATGTATTTGTCTAGTGGCCTGAGTAATAATTTGTCTTTTTTGCAACTTTCCAAGGAAAGAAGAAGAAGAAGAAGCCATAGTAGCCTATAGCCCCTGGGACAAATGTTTGTCCCTAAGGTTGGATGCCTGTCCAGTCTAAGGAGCAATCATATGATTAAGTATAGGACTAGAGAAAACAGACCAATTCCCTAATACTTTATAGGTTTTAGGTAAGTTTATATATTGAGAGGTGGCTATTATTAATGAGATTATTTGCTTTTAACATAAGATTAGGTGGCCCTCACTCCCTGAGATTTAATTTCCCCTATATCAAATTTAGCAGCCACCTTGCTTTCTGTGGAATACACCCACCCATCAAATATTACTGAGTGCTTTTCAATGCCAGGGTGTGGTGTTACATACAGAATGTTTTTTTTTTCCTTCACAGGCTTCATGTCTAGTTTTATATGGAAACAAGTAAAAACATAAATGATATGGGTGTGATGCAAGAGAGGGAGAGGGCGGGAGGATCAAGGAATGATATGCAAACCCACTAGGTTCCAAGCACTTACAGATGTTTCTCTAATGATTCTCTTCACCTCTGTTCAGGGTTCCTACCGCAGTCCAGAGCAGATCAAGTTTCGAAAGTCCTCTGACATGAACATCCATCTCTGAGCTCCTTTCTCCCCAAACTTATAAGAAGTCAGGTCCAAGGCTCACCGCCCCCCCCCACTTCCTGCCCTGGGTTTCAACTCAACTCTGTCTGTTTCCCCCAGCCATCACTACTGTCCTGAAACCTTATCTTCACTGCTTGTTTCCAGCTCTCATTTTCCTCGTTGATAATTATTACCCAGAGGTAACAACTAATCAATATATTAAGACCTCAGAAACTTTAATTGTTCAACCCAAAAGCAAGAGTAGGAAAGTACATTGGTAACATGGAAGTGGAAACTATTAGTGGCTTTCCAAAGATACTTGTATGGGTAGTCCTAAAATGCAGTGCCACCACATATTTTTTCATCCAAGAAAGTCCCTCAATAGAACATTCTCATTGTCTCTGTAAAACAGTTTTGCCCATTTTCACCACGCCACAAACTTGTTGCTCAGGAAATGATCATGCATTTCCTTTTATCCCTGAAGAATCAATATAAATCATTAGCTATTCAAGGGTGAAGTGGCTCCAAATGAAGAGAACACTTGTTATCAAAGATGCTGGGAATATGGTAGAGAATGAGAGAGACCCGGTTCTTCTCTGATGGAGCCTATATTTTGATGAGAAAGATAGACATGGTAGACAAACTTCATTAATAACTAATTACAATGCTAACAGGAAAAAGCACCAAGATTTGTAGAAAATTCCAAATGACAATCTGAGATACTGGCAACCTGATATTTTTCATCCAACTAATAAATATTGCCTCTCCTTGCTTTAACTTGCTGCCTCTGGAATCATAGGGTACTTATGTTGTACATTTTCCAAGGTCTTTGAATTTCTTCTTAAAAAAAGATTATTTTCTTCCCTCCAGAAATTAAAGCAGGGAGAAATTATTAGTAAATTTTGGAAGTAGGAGGAAGACACAGGAGAAGTTTGTGCTACTTAAAGATCATTTTCTCCGTAAGACCCTCAAGTCCGCCCGGTATTCCGATGAATCAAGGTTGTACTTTCTGTGCGCACAAAAGGACCCACTGCCCAGTGACTTCAGGTCCACGATAATCCTCAATTCTAATTAAGGTGCTTTGCAAGCCTACTTATCTGACAGGAGCATACAGCAAACAGTAAGTGCGGATGCACGCCTCAGCACTGTGGAATGAGACCTTGGTCTTGAAATCCAGTCTTTTACCTCCTCCCTGTTTAAACTCTGATTGCCTTGAGCACAAAAGAAGCAATAGCAGCCCTATCCCTGGCTCCACGCCACGGTAGGGGCGGCTCAGATTGCTTCTTCTCCCCAGTCTATTCCACTAAATGCACGAGGGAAACCACTCCAAGGAGCGACCGATTCAGCCATTCTATTGATGCGACCACATTTACTCGGCTGAATGGCATTTCCATTGTTTTGTGGTCATCCAGCAGTTGATTGACACCTGTTCATTGGACAGTAAATGGGCAAACGACCACATTTGAAAAGTTGCAGTTTGTAAATATTCTCCCTCTACGGCACGGCTTTTTTTTTTTTTTTTTTTCTGTCTTTCTTTTTCCAGAATAGCAGTCTGTTTGAGGAGAGGGGGCTTATGGAGTATTTATATAATTTCCTTTTTAAAGAAATACATAAAAGTGTGATGACATGGAATTAGGGCAAATGGCCTAAAAGCGTAGGGTTTTGGTGATGGAAAGAATTGTGGGGGATTTTGTGTGTCTACACCAACTTTTCATAAGAGAATATTAAGAGACAGAAAGATGAAGTGAGTTAATCACGGTCACATGGACAATTAAAGGCTTATTGAGCCGAGACACTCAGACCTTCCATTTAATTCTGCAATGCAATACTCTCTACCTAAGCAATGATTTTAAGGAGCAAAACAAACAAAAACACGGTACCAAGTTGTTAAGTAAACATTGGACACACATTCAATAATCCCACTATTTTGACAAGCAATAAAATGAAATAAACATCAAATGTAAAATGGTTGAGAAATTTTAGGGAAAAAAATCAGTAAGATGAGCCTCACAAGCATAATAATAATAGCTTATAAAAAATCCAAACCACAAAGAGCACATGCTGTAACCACTTGGAGAAAGGGATGATTGGAAAGGAGTGAGGGGTGCTGGTCAAGGTCTATTTCTTTTTCTTTTCTTTTTTCTTTCTTTCTTTCTTTCTTTCTTTCTTTCTTTCTTTCTTTCTTTTTTTTTTTAGGGAAAGAGAGAGAGTGTGAGTGCAAGTTGGGGGAGGAGGGGCAGAGGGAAAGAGAGAGAGAGATTCTTAAGCAGGCTTTACACTCAGTGCAGAGCCTGAGCTGGGCTCGATCTCATGACCCTGAGCTCATTCAAGGTCTGTTTCTTGATGTGAGTACTAGTTACATGTTTGTGTTCACCATGCAAAAACCCCAGCAAACTGTTCACTTATGATTTGTGCCTGTTCCTATATCATAATTAAATGTTTACAGTTTTTTTTAACCTTAGAAGATTTCCTAAATTTCATATTTCACAAGTAATGAGGCTGAATCCTAATTTGTATTTTTTAAACTGTAGGAATATGGGAAGAAGTGGTCTTGCAAGAACCTTGGAAAATCAGGTTAATGGCTTGAATTCAGGGGGTGGGGGGCGTTCTCCAGATTCTAACATATGCCCCTTAACTCACTTGCTGGTTTTTGTCGGTAAAAAGGTGGTTGTAAGACATTTACCTCCTTGAAAATGAGGGGCCGTGTGGGAGGGCTGTTGAAGTCCTTTCCATTAAAATGGGTGATGGCATAGTGGTGAATAAGTGTGTCCAACTTGGAACAAGCAGAACCCCTCACTCACTTTGGCCCTATGTGTTGTAGAAGCACTACCTCAACTGTCCTATAATTCACCTGTATAATTCTTCCTTCAAAAATCATTCTTCTTGGGTCAGAACCAAATGTAAATATCTTTCGCTACCATACACCACCCTATCTTTGGTCTAATTATTCAAAGATTCTTAGTTTGGATTTCTCTTTGGCATTTTTGTAAAGCCACATATCCAAAGATGAGGAAGTAGATTTTGGTTGATTTTGGTTAGGAGCTGGGGTGGTTTTGAAACGTGGTTGCAAAATACCTCAACAGTTCCTCCCATTGAGAAAATGTCTCTTGTGCCATTCCTTGAAAACAAATGGTCTGTGACCCTCAGACCAACAGAGTGGGAGTTCTGAGGCTGAGTCATAAATGGAGACATAGCTTCTGCTTTGTTGGGATGCTGGACTTAGAGCCATGGGTTGCCCTGTAGAAAGACTGACTATCCTGAGACTGCCGTGTTGTAAGGAAGCCAAACCACATGGATATGCCACGGGGAGGCACTTCAGTCTTTGATTCTTCCCAGCCCAACATTTGTCCCAGATGACAAGTGAAGGAGCCTTCAGATGATTCCAGCCCTCAGCTATTAAAGTCACCTCCCTCCACCCCAGCCTTGAAGTTATCCCAGCTAAGGCCCCAGACATGGAGGGACAAGTCATCCCCACTGTGCCCTCACTGCATTCCTAGCCCACAGAATCCCTGAGCATAATAAAATGGTTATTTCAAGCCAGCAAGTTTGGGGTTAGTTATGTAGCAACTGAACTAAGGAACACTAAAAGTCGAGTGAAGTTTAGCCAATATCATTCTGCTAGAGAGACTGGACTCTGTATATACAAGGATGAGCCAGGCCACCTGAGATGTCAAATGGAGAAGTCTGGTGGGGCAATATCAGAGGGACGTGGATCCCAATGCCGCACATGGCTATTGACTGAGCTATAGTTCTATCATTCATCAGGAGAGGAATTCCAATGCCTTCCTTACCATTGTTGCAGAGTTGTCCCAAGAATCATGGAAATACATACGAAAGCAGTATCTTTTTTTTTTAATTTTATTTTATTATGTTATGTTAGTCACCATACATTACATCATTAGTTTTTGATGTAGTGTTCCACGATTCATTGTTTGGGTATCACACCAAGTGCTCCATTTAATACGTGCCTTCCTTAATACCCATCACCGGGCTAACCCATGCCCCCACCCCCACCTCCCTAAAACCCTCAGTTTGTTTCTCAGAGTCCATAGTCTCTCATGGTTCATCTCTCCCTCTGATTCCCCCCCGTTCATTTTTCCCTTCCTACTATCTTCTTTGTTTTTTTTTTTTTTTTTAACATATAATGTATTATTATTTGTTTCAGAGGTACAGGTCTGTGATTCATCAGTCTTACACAATTCACAACACTTACCATAGCACATACCCTCTCCAATGTCCATTACCCAGCCACCCCATCCCTCCCACCCCCATGACTCCTGCAGCCCTCAGTTTGTTTCTTGAGATTAAGAATTCTTCATATCAGTGAGATCATATGATAACTTGTCTTTCTCTGATTGACTTATTTTGCTTAGCATAATGCCTTCTAGTTCCAGCCATGTCATTACAAATGGCAAGATTTCTTTTTTTGATGGCTGCATAATATTCCGTCATATATATATACCACATCTTCTTTATCCATTCACCTACTGATGGACTCCTTGGCTCTTTCCATAGTTTGCTATTGTGGACATTGCTGCTATAAACATTGGGGTGCACGTACCCCTTCAGATCACTCTTTCTAAACTGTAAATCATCAAAGCAATATTCTTAAGAGTTACGTTTTCTCCTTGGTAAAGATTCTTTCATACTGATCCTATTGATAATTTCTTATCTTCTAGCCCAGGTGAGAGACCACAAGTATATCTAGAATGACTAGACAATTGCGAAGAACCATCATATTGGCCACTGAAAGATAAAGCATGGCTCACGGTCAGTTTTGAAACTGGTTCTTGTGATTGTCGATGGGCTGAGGAAGGAGCCCAAGTTGTAGCTGGAACAAGTAGCAGGCTGAATGTCAGGGCAGTAAGATGCGCATTTGTGGCCAAGGCACATCTCACTTCCTACATTTTTCTCACTCAAAGGAAAATGCTATTTGAAGAGCGCTAAAGGGAGAGATGGTTTTCGTAAGTGTTGGATCCTATTTCTTCTGTCACCGACATTTTAAAACTGAGAGGTTTGAGCTATCCAAGCTGTGAGGGAGAATTCCCCGTCGCTGGAAGTTAAAGACATCCCTAACCTCTTCTGACTACAGAAGACTTCAGGATGAATTATTATCAATAATCTGGCCATCATTGCCTCGTTTGGTTCTACTGTAAAATGGGTATAATATTCCTCAGCAGGAAAACTTTTAATTTTAGAAATGTTTGTAGCTCATGATGCAAGGAAAGGATCAGGCAATTGCTTAATACTGTAGCAGCTTTAGCAGGGGTAGGGCGCTAACCCCAATAAGATATAAGGGAACAAATTCTGAATGTCAGATTAAATTTGCTCTTGTACATCCTGTTTTTTTTTTTTTTCTTCCTCCAAACAGTATTGGATTTCATACATCATGTTAAAGTCTCCTCCCTGCATGGATGCTGGATTACATCCCCCACTCTGTATCTTTTAACAAGCTCTTTGGTGCAGCTGGAATTAATGCTTCCTGTCGTTTTAAATAATGTGACATTGAAATACCATTTTTTAATGTGCTGGCATTTAACATGCCACAATATTTCAGTTATTTTACATTCATTTGGGTGCTCTAGTGTTATTACAGCTGTTACGAAATTCTGACAAAGAGGTGCATTTCTTTCTTCTGTTCCACCATAATTGCTTTTTGCCGCATCTCTGAAGCGTAACCATGGCGATCTGCAACATTCATCAGAGGACCTCTTGTTATTTCCCTCGTGTGAATGAAAAACAAAGTGGTATAAATACTCAGGGAAGTTTTTAAAAGGCAGCTTTCTTTTCTTCCTTCCTTCCTTCCTTTCTTTCTTTCTTTCTTTCTTTCTTTCTTTCTTTCTTTCTTTCTTTCTTTCTTTCTTTCTTTCTTTCTTTTCCTTTCTTTCTCTTTCTCCTTCCTTCCTCCCTCCCTCCCTTCCATCCTTTTTTTCACTTTCCAAATGTGGAGGGATTGTTGGGAAATTAAGTTGCATGGTTAGAGATTTTTCATTTATATGTTTACTTTTAATGAGAAATCTTCTATTATAGGACCTTTCTGTGGCAAGCCCAGAGAGAAAATGAGAACTTTAGTCAGTGCCTTCAGGAAGAAGGAACTGCTGTCATCAAGGATGAAAAAATAAATGAAAGGTTTAGTCTTTTTTAAATTTGACTTGTTACAAATGAGTCCTTGTTTGAGCTGCTTAATGTGGAATATCATTACCATATTGGAACCATTTTGTTGTTGTTTTGATTTGTTCTTCCTTTTTATGGGGGATGGTTGAAATTACCATGTTCTGGTTGCACTTTAAATTGCCATTTTTCTGACAAATTGGAAAAGGTTGGGAGGTCAACCCTGTCCCATTGATCTGTACTCTCCACATCACTTTAGTCCTTCTATTCAGGCTTATCAGGGATGATGAAGATTCAGTAAAACTGGTACAGAATTCCCATCAGATATCGTCTGTGAAATGGTAGTGCAGGTAAACTGGAGGGGCCTTGCTCTCTTGGGATGCCAGCACCAGCAATAAATCTGAGAGTCGGCATTTGTTAATTCCCAATGGTCTGCTATTTCAATGATTTGAGGGTAAGGAGGTGGGGATCCCTCTTAATTTTGTTTTCCTAGAACTAACTTCAGAAAATTTACCCCATATATTTTTTCATAGTTTATCCAGCATTTCCTTTTGGGTACCTGAAATATTAAATACTTAGCCTTTTCTATTAAGTAGGAGATTTACAAGAAGGGATCTAGTTTTTGGTGGTATCTAAAGCTAATGGAATTAGTTCTGCCAAGTCTTAAATATTCTACTATACAATTTTACCATTGTATCTGTTGTGATCTACTCTTGCATTCTTGTAAGCAAGATATAGCAATAACATATTTTCAAGGCACCGTCATTGCAAAAACACATGATTATGAATAAGCAGTATCCATGCAATGGCTTGTAGCAAAGTTTCAGGATTTGTGGAAGAGAATTATTTTTATGGAAACAATATAATTCTGGGATTAAAGTGATTTAGGTTTGAACTGTGGTGCATTATGTTCACCTCTCCCCTAAAACTTTCAGCCATCCCAAAAGACTAATTCTGCTGGCCCATAGTAATAATGTGTGTATAGAAACTTTTAGTAATTATGATAGTCATGAGAATGTGCTTTCTGATGCCCAACTTCATGGAGTTTAAGTAGTCAAGATTTCCAGCTGCTATGCTCTGAGAACTATTGCCCTATTTGCACCCAGGCCACATTTCCCATGAACTACATGATTGAGCCAATGATTGAGTGTACATCAAGTTAATATTGTGCAAGCAACTCCTCTTTCTATACCACTAGATAAAGAGTATCTCAATTTTTCACCTGAGTATGTCATTACCTCCAACAATAATTCCATAGGTTGGTTAGGGAAGCCATTATTATCCTTATTTTGCAGATATGGACTCTAGAGCTCTTATGTAATATGACTTAATATTTAAGGCAACTTATTCCAGGTGTTCTAGACCCAACTCCTCTTCTCCATGAGCAAAACTTCATTTACTCATCCATTTATGTATTCAACAAATATTTGGTGAGTATCCACTAGGGCAGACACTCTATTAACTGATGGCAGTAAGTCACCAATAATATTTGTTAATGAGGAATATCTGTTGCTGTTCATGATCTGTGAACCCAGACACAGATGACCAGGTGATTCATTCAAACCAAAAGGGTTGGGGAGTGAGGTATATTATCAGGGCAGAGGACACGGATTATGCAAGACAGTATTTTGAGATGCCAAACACAGTTTGAGTATTTGTCTGATCGTCCAAACCTATCTCTTGCTTCTCTGCATTCTCTTCTAAGTGGACTCAGATAAAAGAGTCTCCAGTGAGTTGAGTCATAAACAGACAAGCCACCTACATGCTATAAAAATAGAAGGAAATTCATATGAAGAGCCAAAAGGGCTTTAAACTTTATTTCAGAGGAGAATTCTCTGAGGAAAAAGAAAAAACAAAACTGATACATAATTAAACATGAAAGTCAACTGGAAAAACACAGGAAAAGTAGGAAACATAACAATAAAACCAACACACACATATTAGGAGTAATAACAAGTGGGATAGTTGCTTCTGAGAATGGAAACCATATTTGAATTAGAATAGGCAAAATTAAAAAAAAAGAAACAGAAGTAAAAATAATTGGTTCATAGAGTTAAGGAAAGTTTCAGTAGCAGGCAGACTCAGGAATACCTCTAACAGTAAACCACAGTGCCAGGAATCCTCCTCCATCCACATTTCTGCTACTGGGCATGTTAGATTTATACCATAGGCTGACCATAGGCTTTCTTTCTTCATGTGGCCATTGATGGCTTCATCATCTCCATTGTGAAAATTTGCACCCACAAATAGAGAATGATTAGGTTTCTCAGTTACAGTTAGAAAAAATTCACGGAAGCATTCTGAACGAGACACTTCTTGACTGATTAACTGTAGCTGGGAAAGGGCAGGGCCAGTGACAGGAAGGTCCCCAGTGAAGGGGTAGCAGGTGCTGGGCAAAACCCAGAAGTTGTCCACTACAGAACAGTGATTGGAAGACATGTCAGATCCTGACAGCGTGCCATTATCAAAATAAATTACTGATTGAATAACATAAAATGTAAAAGAAAATATGTTAATGATTAAACAAGGAAGAAAAGGTAGTTTTTAAAAATACATATCTTTAGATGGAGAGAGGTGATCTAAAAAGAAGAATAAAAAGAGAAAAGTATCGCGTCGGTCATGTAAATTTCTATGTTCTCTTTGAAAAATATAAGAAAAAACAAAAGGCAAATATAAAACAGAAAAAATATTTTGCAAGTTATTACATAGAGTTGACACCTGTAATAATGTGTCAATCAATTTATCAATTAAATTAAGGAAAAGTTATGGGCAAGGGACATAGACCATACACAGAAAAAAATACATATATTAAAAAAAGTATTATAAACGTATCAACATCATTAGTAATCAAAGAATTGCAAAGTAGAACAATTAAATTTCATTTTTGTTCATTGAAATGGTGAAAACTTAAAAAACACTCAATGCTGGTGAACCTCTAGTGAGCTAAGCACACCCAAACAAAGTGTGAGGCAGGGCACCTGGGTGGCTCAGTTGATTAACCATCTGCCTTTGGCTCATATCATGATCTCAGGGTCCTGGGACCAAGCCCCGTGTTGGGCTCCCTGCTCAGAGGGGAGTCTGCTTCTCCCTCTCCTTCTGCCCCTCCCCCCTGCTTGTGTTCTCTCTCAAATAAATAAAAAAATTAACCCCCCCCAGAAAAAAACAAAACATAAGGAGGAATTAATATTACTTCTATGGAGGCAGCACAGCAGCATGTTTGCAATCTTGACAATATCTATGTGATTTGATTATTTAATTCCACTGGCTAAATCCACCTTATAAAATAAATGAGAAATGTAAGATCTGTATAAGGATGTTCACTGCAGTATGAGTAAGTGAAACAACCTAAGCATCTGACAATAAGGGATTAACTTTCTCTGTCTTCAGTCCTCTTATCATTTCCATTAAAGTGCAAGGCTCACTATTTTAATGGGTTTTTATCATTACTCCAAACTGTCTTGTCCTCTGGATTTTCATCAGTCCCGTGTCTGACAAATCTTCAATCCTAGATGATTCTGTCCACCACTGTTTAGTTAGTTCCAAGTCACTCTGATGAGCCATCACAGACACCAGTCTCTTTAATGAACCCCTGAAATGGGCTTCTAGCTGACCCTCTTGCCTCCACTTATGTTCCCACCCATTTTCTCCAGGACAGTCAGAATGATCTTTCTGTAACCTGCTAATTCTCATCTGCACCCTCCTCACATGGCTGCCTTCAGTAACTTAAAACACTCCACAGAATGACAAGAGATTCTTCTCAGGGCCTACAATCCCTAGTCGGTATGAATCCTACCTAGTTCTCTAGCCTTATTATTTACTTCTAGCCTTTGGCTTTTAGTTACATTCTCCTTACAGTTCCTTAGATATACCAAGATCTCCCTAGTCAATTGGCTTTGCGTATGCTATTCCCTTTGCCTGGAACAGTCTTTCTCACTTTGCTCCATGTATATTTTTATCAACCCGTTTCACTTCAACTGTTCCTTCAGATCTCCGTTCAATAGTCATTTTCTCATTCCCTAACCTCTCTAGCAGGGTCAATTCCTACATCATGAACTTCTCTATTTCAATGTACCTTTACTCTATGGTACCTCTTAGTTATAAATGCATATTGATGTGCCTGAGTCATTGATGAATGTACACCTCCTTTACTACTGTTTAATGAGGATCTTTAGATATAAGATCCATATATGAGGGTGCCTGGGTGGCTCAGTCAGTTAGGCATCTGCCTTTGGCTCAGGTCATGATCTCAGGGTCCTGGGATTGAGCCCCAAGTTGGGCTTCCTGCTCAGCGGGGAGTCTGCTTCTCTCTCTGCCTGCCGATCCCCCTGGTTGTGCTCTCTCATGCTCTCTCTCTGTCAAATAAATAAATAAAATCTTAAAAAAAACCCCACAAGATCCATATATGCACTCACTTTTCCCACTACCCCCACCCCTGCTTCTGGCAACCACCGATCTGTACTCTATTTCCATGAGGCCTTTTTCATTTCTTAAGATTCCATATATAAGTGAGATCATATGGCATTCATCTTTCTCTGTCTTAACATAATGCCCTTAACATTCATCCACGTTGTTACGCGGGGCAGGATTTCCTTCTTTTAGGAGATGTAATAGACAGACTGTAATTAATGGTACTACATTGTATATTAGAGAGGTGCCAGGAGAGTAGATCTTCAAAGTTGTCATGGCAAGAAAAAAATGGTAACTCTAGGGGCGCCTGGGTGGCTCAGTCATTAAGCATCATGACTTCAGCTCAGGTCATGGTCCCGGGGTCCTGGGATCGAGCCTCACGTTGGGCTCCCTGCTCGGCGGGAAGCCTGCTTCTCCCTCTCCCACTCCCCCTGCTTGTGTTCCCTCTCTCGCTGTGTCTCTCTCTATCAAATGAATACATAAAATCTTTAAAAAAAATGGTAACTCTATGAGATAATGGATGTTAACTAAACTTATTTTAGTAATCCTAACATAACCTGTACATTGTATCAAATCACTTTGTCTTACAGCTTAAACTTAAAAAATGAGAATTAAACAATGTTGTATGTTAATGATAGCTCAATGAAACTGGAAAAAAAGATCAGTGTAGGCGGATTTGCAAACTGCCATGTTCCCAGGAAGTAGCACACACATCCTGGCATGTAGTAATACTCAACATGTATTTACTGGGAATGAAGGGTCGAATTATGCTCTATCCTTATAAGGAAAAATTATGCATCTTTACAATTGAAGACTTTGTAAAAACGTGGAAACATTTTAACACAGAGACACAAAACATTTTAATACAAATACAATAATATTTTTTTTTCAAATTTTTTTATTGTTATGTTAATCACCATGTATTACATCATTAGTTTTTGATGCAGTGTTCCATGATTGATTGTTTGTTCATAACACCCAGTGCTCCATGCAGAACGTGCCCTCTTTAATACCCATCACCAGGCTGACCCATCCCCCCACCCCCCTACCCTCTAGAACCCTCAGTTTGTTTTTCAGAGTCCATCATCTCTCATGGTTCGTCTCCCCCTCTGACATACTCCCCTTTTCTTCCTCTCCTGTTATCTTCTTCTTTTCCTTTTTTCTTAAAATATGTTGCATTATTTGTTTCAGAAGTACAGATCTGTGATTCAACAGTCTTGCACAATTCACAGCGCTCACCGTAGCACATACCCTCCCCAATGTCTATCACCCAGCCACCCCATCCCTCCCACCCCCAATCACTCCAATAACACTCAGTTTGTTTCCTGAGATTAAGAATTCCTCATATCAGTGAGGTCATGTGATACATGTCTTTCTCTGATTGACTTATTTCACTCAGCATAACACCCTCCAGTTCCATCCACGTTGTTGCAAATGGCAAGATCTCATTCCTTTTGATGGCTGCATAATATTCCATTGTGTATATATACCACATCTTCTTTATCCATTCATCTGTCGATGGGCATCTTGGCTCTTTCCACAGTTTGGCTATTGTGGACATTGCTGCTATAAACATTGGGGTACACGTACCCCTTCGGGTCCCTACATTTGTATCTTTGGGGTAAATACCCAGTAGTGCAATTGCTGGATCGAATGGTAGCTCTAATTTCAACTGTTTGAGGAACCTCCATACTGTTTTCCAGAGGGGTTGCACCAGCTTGCATTCCCACCAACAGTGTAGGAGGGTTCCCCTTTCTCCACATCCCCGCCAACATCTGTCGTTCCCTGACTTGTTAATTTTAGCCATTCTGACGGGTGTGAGGTGGTATCTCATTGAGGTTTTGATTTGGATTTCCCTGATGCCGAGTGATGTTGAGCACTTTTTCATGTGCCTGTTGGCCATTTGGATGTCTTCTTTGGAGAAATGTCTGTTCATGTCTTCTGCCCATTTCTTGATTGGATTATTTGTTCTTTGGGTGTTGAGTTGGATAAGTTCTTTATAGATTTTGGATACTAGCCCTTTATCTGATATGTCGTTTGCAAATATTTTCTCCCATTCTGTCGGTTGTCTTTTGGTTTTGTGGACTGTTTCTTTTGCTGTGCAAAAGCTTTTTATCTTGATGAAATCCCAATAGTTCATTTTTGCCCTGGCTTCCCGTGCCTTTGGCGATGTTTCTAGGAAGAAGTTGCTGCGGCTAAGGTCGAAAAGGTTGCTACCTGTGTTCTCCTTTAGGATTTGGATGGACTCCTGTCTCACGTTTAGGTCTTTCAACCATTTGGAGTCTATTTTTGTGTGAGGTGTAAGGAAATGGTCCAGTTTCATTCTTCTGCATGTGGCTGTCCAATTTTCCCAACACCATTTGTTGAAGAGACTGTCTTTTTGCCATTGGACATTCTTTCCTGCTTTGTCAAAAATAAGTTGACCATAGAGTTGAGGGTCCATTTCTGGGCTCTCGATTCTGTTCCATTGATCTATGCGTCTGTTTTTGTGCCAGTACCATACTGTCTTGATGATGACAGCTTTGTAATAGAGCTGGAAGTCCGGAATTGTGATGCCGCCAGCTTTGCTTTTCTTTTTCAGTATTCCTCTGGCTATTCGGGGTCTCTTATGGTTCCATACAAATTTTAGGATTATTTGTTCCATTTCTTTGAAAAAAGTGGATGGTATTTTGATGGGGATTGCATTGAATGTGTAGATTGCTCTAGGTAGCATTGACATCTTCACAATGTTGATTCTTCCAATCCATGAGCATGGAACGTTTTTCCATTTCTTTGTGTCTTCTTCAATTTCTTTCATGAGTATTTTATAGTTTTCTGAGTACAGATCCTTTGCCTCTTTGGTTAGATTTATTCCTAGGTATCTAATGGTTTTGGGTGCAATTGTAAATGGGATAGACTCCTTGATTTGTCTCTCTTCTGTCTTGTTGTTGGTGTATAGGAATGCCACTGATTTCTGTGCATTGATTTTATATCCTGCTACTTTACTGAATTCCTGTATGAGTTCTAGCAGTTTTGGGGTGGAGTCTTTTGGGTTTTCCACGTACAATATCATATCATCTGCAAAGAGTGAGAGTTTGACTTCTTCTTTGCCGATTTGGATGCCTTTGATTTCTTTTTGTTGTCTGATTGCTGTGGCTAGGACTTCTAATACTATGTTGAATAGCAGTGGTGATAGTGGACATCCCTGCCGCGTTCCTGACCTTAGGGGAAAGGCTCTCAGCCTTTCCCCATTGAGAATGATACTCGCTGTAGGTTTTTCATAGATGGCTTTTATGATATTGAGGTATGTACCCTCTATCCCTATACTCTGAAGAGTTTTGATCAAGAAAGGATGTTGTACTTTGTCAAATGCTTTTTCTGCATCTATTGAGAGGATCATATGATTCCAAATACAATAATATTTTAATACAAAAACATAAAACTGTATATAAATATGATCATGTTTGTATAGTTAGCTATGTATGCAAAAAATGCTTAAATTTAATTATCTCTGATATACCTCTGGAATTCTATGGTGATGATTTATTTACTTATTTCTCATTATCTTGTCATTTGAAAAGTTTTTACAATGAGTTTGTAAGAGTTTTATTTAAAAGAAATTGAATTGATGTGGCCTGTAGCTATCTCAACTTAGGAGATTTGCTGTTTCAATAATTGGTAACCTCTTCAACCTCCTCTGTCTTGTATTGTGGAACTTCTGGTAAATAGATTTCTCCTGTTGGCCTACATTGTAGCCCCCGAGAGGCCTGATTTGTGGGCTTGGAATTCAGTAGGCACCTTCATGGGATGATTAGAACATCTTGCACTTAAATGCCCCGATTATTTTGGGCCCCCTCTTCTCAAGAGTATTGGCCCACACTGCTCACAGCCTTGAGGTCTTTGAGCCATAAACATAAGGGAGGTTGGCTTTTCTCTTAAAACTTTAGGTGACCTTTTAGAATGGCTGTCTTTGAAAACCAAGTGACAACTCTAAGCAATAAATTAAATATATATATATATATATGCAGATGATAGATAGGTAGATGGATAAAGGGGTAGATTTTAGGGAACAGAAGACCTCATCTCAAAAGGATTCACCTTGTTCTTATTTTATATCCTAAGGAAAGGTGGTTAATTCTCTTCTTCACAATTTTAAATCCTCAGGGTCCCAGTTTCCTTCCTCAGTAAAAATAACCCTCTAGACAAAGAATGGCAAATGTATTTCATCATAGTTGAAAATTCTGATTGACTATTAGTGGCTACTGGAGGGTATTTCTGAGAGTACTAAGGTCATGTCTGGGCTCAGGGGAAAAGTATGTTTTGGTCGAGAATGGAAGCTACTATGAATTTCCCGCACTTCTCCTTGTTCTTCTTACAAACAACCTCCCTCTGAATGAGGTTGACAACACCATGTTTGACAGTTCCCTGGGCTCATGGCCCAGGGTCTGTCTGAATTTACTGATTCCTTCTTTCTTTTTCTTTTTCTTTTTTCTTTTTTCCTGATTCCTTATTTCTTAGAGGCGACAGAGACAGCATGTGAAACTTCCTTCTGCCCTTTTAAAGAACACGATCTCATTTTCTGGCCCAGACAAATTTGAAACCCATACAGGGCGTCTAGTATTTTATTTTGATTTAATTTCCCTCTCTTTGGTTTCTGGCAACACAAGGCAGATCAAGGGCACAGAGTGAGGCATATGCCATCGAAAACTGCCCTGGCTTTTCCCTTCACAGTACACTGGGAGACACCATGTGGTGTGAGGCATTCATTTGCAGGTATAGAGTCTGTAAAATTGTATTCGAAAATTAAAAAAAAATTAATTAGAAGGCAGCATCTGTGAACCTTTCGCTGGAAGCCACTTTTTTTTTTTTCTGATAAATGATCCCAGCTCTGTGGCCCTTTATCCCCCTCCCCCCATGTCAGTGTTTATAAAACCGGCCATTCCTTTCATTGTGATACTAACGGTCAAATGGAGATTCCTCTGTTTAATACTTAACAAGCTATTGATGTCTCCCAGAAAACTTTGAAAAATATTTAATTCAGAGCCACTTCTTTCTTGACAGATTCTCTTGGCTGCCGTGTTTTCCTCTCAATTCCTTACTTCCAGAAATTGTGTGAATTGAATAGTGTATCAGCTCCATAATTCCTACCTGATGTCATCCTCTGCTGTTTGAGACAATACAGTCCACTCCAGCAGCCAATGCAGGGAGCCATGGGTAAAGAAATTTTTATTTCAAGTGGGAGCTATTTAATCAGGTATGAAAAAAAAAATCCTCCTAACAACAATGGTGTTATGTTCTCTTTCTCTGAGCTGAGATGGGTAGGTGTTGACAAGGACAGCTATGAGCCACCACTACAGACAATACTGCTGGCAGGCCAGAGGTATCTGTGGATGTTGAGGGTCTGAGTAATCAGAGTTCATGGCCAGGTTATTTGGAGATGGAGGGTAATATGTGCAGGTGGGTTGTCTGGGTCTTAGACCCAAGTGTGTTGAAGCAGAAAGAAGCAGGTGGGGAGAGAGATATGAAGACCAGCTGTGTCTGAATCCGTGAAATGAACACGGAGGAACAAGAGATGAGTGCTGAGAGTCTAATTTCTAGGGCAAGGAATGATAAACCAGCAGAGATGAAAGTGACAGAAATAGATTAGAAGTAGCCCAAGGAGCAAAAAGGAGAGAATATAGATTGGAGAGGCTGGGTGGCAGGGCTTTGTGAACCTTACTAAGTAGGTGTGATGGGTTGAATTGTATCCCTGCAAAAGATGTTGAAGTCCTAACACCCAGTACCTGTTTTGGAAATAGAGTCTGCGGGTAATCAGGTTAAGGTGATGTCAATAGGATGGACCCTAATCCAGTAGAACTGTGTTCTTATAAAAATGGGAAATTTGGACATTGAGGCAGGCACAGGGAAAACACCATGTCAAGATAAAGGCATAGATTGGGGTGCTGGATCTACAAGCCAAGGGATGCCAAAAATTGCCAGCAAATCATTGAAAGCTGGGAGAGAATCACAAAGATACTCCTTTAGAACCCTCAGAAGGAACCAAGCATATGGACACCTGATCTTTGACTTCTCGCCCTCAGAACTGTGAGACAATAAATTTCTATTGTTTGAGCCAGTCAATTTGTGGTACTTTGCTGCAGCAGCCCTAGGAAGCTAATATAGTAGGATTCACATCCACTAAGCATATATGGCTATCTCCCAATATCCAGACCCCAGTCTTTTTTAGTAAAAGAGTTTTGATTTTTTACTGGTTCCATTGCCAACTGAAATAATACCTGTATTTCCCATTCTTCTTTGCAGGTGGCTGTACCAGGAAAATGTACTGTGACAAGATATGGGGAACTTTAGGAAGGCTTCTTAAAAGAAAGGGAGCAGTAAGGGTTTTTTCCTTTCCTCCCTCCCTTTCTCCCTTCCTTCCTTCCTTCCTTCCTTCCTTCCTTCCTTCCTTCCTTCCTTCCTTCCTTCCTTCCTTCCTTCCTTCCTTCCTTCCCTCCCTCCCTCCCTCTGTTCCACCCTTCCATCCTTCTGTGCTTCCATTCCTTCTGTTTTTAAATTTTCAGTTATATTGAAAATTTCTTTCTTTTTTCTTGTTTTGTAGGCTACTCTGTTTCTAATTCTGGGATCCAATTCAGGTGTGAGGGCTGGAGCTACAGGAGCCATGAAAGTCAGTACTGGAATGGTAGGGCAGAAAGATGGAAGGCGCTGGGTTCTCTGCTGCTTATGGGGTAATTCTGCACTGCCTTCCTCCATTCTTCTTTGTTTTCCCCTTCCATTCTTATTTGATATAAAAGAGAAATAGAGCTGTATCTAACTTAATAGTTGTTTGGAGCTTACTGTGTTAAGAAGTGTAGCCTATCCCTTACCAATATGTAGCAGTTGTACGCATGAGGCGATGGATTCATGGAGGGGATGTGGTTCACCCATGACCATGTGGCCTTAGTGCTTGGCAGAATCTCAAATGAAAGCCCATATTTCCTTCCATACACCGCCTTTATCAAAATGTGGTCCATGTACCCCCATTTAGAATCATTGAGAGTGCTGGTTAAAAATACCAAGTTATGTCTGTACTTAGCCCTTCTGAATTTCAGCCTCTGGAATTGGAGCCTGGCAATTTACATTTTAATCAGCAACTATGTTGATTCTTTTTTTAAAAAATTAATTAATTACTTTTTTTTAGGGAGAGAGAGAACCTTAAGCAGGTGCCACACCCAACACGGAGCCCCATGTGGGGTTCAATCTCACAACCTTGAGATCCTGACCTGAGCCAAAATCCAGAGTCGGACACTTAACCAACTGAGCCACCCCAACCACTAAGTTGATTCTTAAGTACAGTGAAGATTGAAAACCTCCCCGAATTCAAACCACTTCATACTCAGTTACTGAATCTGGGAAGCATTGTTGGGGATGGCAGACATTATTCCCTATTCCTGGTTTTATAGTTCACTGACCTGAGGGCATGATTGGGGTGATCTCTTCAGTAGTGAGTGAGAGAGAAGCACAGCCCTCTACCACATTTGCCTTAGTAGAGGATGGCATGTTAGGGGACTCCTACATTTCCTTGGGTATGTGGGAAGGAGCAGAGAAAAATCGTGGTTACAACAATTCCCAGGCGTTCTTCCATACTCCACAGCGTGAGGTGACTGTGACTCATCCTGGCTCCCTACTGCTGCTTCTATGTGATTGTTTTTTCTTTCCCCCAGAATCTCTGATTCTTTGTCTCCATCTGCTTATCCCCTCCTTCCTTTCTTCCTCCCCATCACAAACACTTACTATCCTCTTCACTCCTCTTTAAACATCAAAAACTTCAGCAACTCGTGTATAGGCTCCCTTTCCATCTCAACTCAAAACCCTGGCCTCTTGCCTTTCAACTTCTCTTTTCCAGTGGTCTCCTCCTTTTCACCTCAGCCACCCACTTCTAGTCTCCTGCTCTGAAACTTATTAGCGGAGGTTGCACCATTTCTGAAACCACCAATCAAAACAGCTGTTTCTCCCAAGATGACCCTTTATTCTCCGAGCTCAAGGACCTCTACTGTAATGCTTCATCAAACCTGAGTTTCAATCTTACCCCTCTCCATTCTTTCCATCAATTAGCCTGTCTTTTATTCAATTTGTGTGCATCCAGTTTAGAGTGCCTGCTCCATTGAGGCTTGCATTCTTCTGCAAATATACATACCTCCCCTGCCTCCTTGTCCATTCTGCATGAACAAAATCCCAATCCAGAGCAGACCCAATCACTTTCGTTCTCCAGCTCATATCCATCCTAAAAATTAAGCCCTACTGGGGGGAAAATCACACAATTAGGCAGATTAGAATCATTATGAATTCATAATCTTTTAATCACTTGCCTCAGCTGGGCTCTCATTAAAGTCTAGCAAACAATCTATTTCTCTCATCAGCTTGTACCTCACTTTCCTATCAAAGGAAGATCCATCTGCCTGTGCACTGGCTCCCAGAGATTGCACTGCCTTATTATTTCCTTTTTGCCCAATATCTTAATCATCATTCCCACTTCTGCATCCTTCCCATCAGCATATAAGCTTGCTTGAGACTCTCTCATCTTTAAAAAACAAAAGCAGGTGTGAAAGCCAGAAGCTTTTCTTGAACCCTACATCATTCCAGCTACCACCATTTAATTTTACTCACCTTCAAAGAGTTTTTTTAGACAAGCTCCCTTCACATCAGTAGCTCCCAATCATTTTGTAATCTGTTGAAGTCTGCTTTTACCCCTGCTACCAAAACTGTTCTTACTATACTCCTTAGGACTCTTCCCATCCTTGGATCCAATCATAGGAAAGTGGAACAGTCCTCACTTTATGTAGGACATGGGTTTCTGTGACTCTGTTTCCTGTTTCATTCCAGGGTCCAGGTTGTTGGCAGCTTCTCCCTGGATTATGCCCTGGGACATACTATTCTCATCACGGAGGGAAAAAGGCAAGGGTCAGCTGAGCAAAGGCTTTTATGTCTTCTATCGGGATATGGCAAAGGTTAAGTCTGCTTACTTCACGTTGGCCAGATTAAGTCACTTGCAAAACCAGGCCCAACATCAATGGAGTGAGTGGGACCGTACCCCTCTCAAAGGTGGGGGCAGGTAACATGGCAACACGTGTACGCATGTGTAGCATGTACAGCAACAGGCAAGAATGTATATTTCTCTTACAGGGAAAGAGTGGGTAAATATGTGGGAGAGTGCTACAGTCTGCCACAATGATTTGAACTCCTTGGTTCTTCCCTGTTCTCTTATTCCATCATGAATGTCAGTCTTACTCCCCTCTGTATTTTCCTGAACCTCATGTCAAGGCATTCGCAGTAATTTGCAAATTCCTACCACTTGACTGTCTGCCATTTCCATCTTGCCCATTAATTCCCTCTATGTTTTTTCTTTCTTTCTTTCTTTCTTTCTTTCTTTCTTTCTTTCTTTTTTTGGCTCTATTGTTCTTGTGCATTGATAAATAAGAGGGAAGAGAAGAAACAATTATTGATTGAGTCCACCATGTGGCTATAATGCTGGGGCTTTCGTTGCTATAGTTTTTCTTCCATTTGTTATTGACCTCATAATGCATATGTTAGAGTGGCTATTAAGATAACCTCCACCTTCTCTGTCTCTGTGTCTCTCCCACTGTGAATGTCATCATTTCAGTGTATAAAGAGGTCTTTGGATATGCAAAGATGTTTGGAGCCATGGGACTTGAGTTGCATCAATTGTCTTCCTTGCTAACTCCCAATACTATTGCATATTCTCCCTCTTACTCTCCTTCATCCTTCACAGCACAGGGAGTGTTTCTCTTTCCGTAAACATCCAATTCTTCTCTCCTGTGCACACTTGTGACAATATTACAACCTTATCTTATTCCACTTAACACTATTTACTGAGAATGCCTTAATGAGTGGTATATGGAAAATACGAATAAATAATGTGACTATTTTCCCAAAGACAACTGGGGTTACATATGTGTCAAATAAAACATAATAGATAGGGATTTATTTCTCCATTAGCTTTTTAGGTTTGCTTATCTTTCAGAGTAATTTAAATTGAAATGGAAGACAAATCCTTACTTGATTGTTAGGCAATTCAGTTCTATTTATATTGTGTGAGTTGGTGTGGGATCTAAGTGCACTGTTGTTAAAAGGCTATTTAATGTTGCATAGAGGGCCTATTAATTTTTTCGATAAATTGCTGGCCTGTCCAGCCAATTGCATACATTTACTAGGGAGAGTCCGTTCTTCTAAAGTCTGTCTCTATACTTTGTGGTAATGGTGCTATAGTTTATGTGCTGTTAGACATGCTAAGGCACTGACTTTGTTATCAAAAGTCTGGAGATAAATCTCAAGTAAATGTGTGATTCTGTTGGAAGAGGGTCAAGAGAATGATAGAGCTTTGCAGTCCAACTTATAGTCACCAGTCATAGAATAGTGGGACTTTAAAAATAATTTCTGGATAATTTGCTTTGTATGAATAATGAAATGCATGTTCATTAATGTTGAATTTTAACATAATGCTGGTAAGGAAGCATACTTATTTAGACTTGAAAATAAGACCTTGTCATGTGTATTATTTTTTTACTTGATCTGAAAGACTGGAACTCACAAGGTTGTTTTCCTTTTCTTGTGTACAATTGTTTTATAATGCTAATTAGCTATGCTTATTTCAGGTATATATGCATTGCTTGTTGAGAACAGAGAATAGGAAAGACAGGGACCAGATTATAATAAATTTCAAATATAATCATATATTTACAACTGACTACTTTTATTTTTCATATAAATTTTTGACAAACAATGTAAGATAGAATAGAGTGTCCATCAATCAAGAGTCTTCTCTGTTTTGTTTGTTATTATTTCCCTAGAACCTAACATAATACTTAGCACACAGTATAGTCAATAAATATTTACAAATAAATGAATGGATAAAGATATGATAAAGAAATACAAATGGCAGTTATGGTTTTAAAATGACAAAGTAAAGATGCTATCTTCTTTTCTTTCTAAATGTCAGAATATTCACCAGAAGAATGTCGGCACAAAGCAGATGAACATTTTGACAAAATATATTGCAACAGCAACAATAATAGTAATACAAACTTGTGGTTGATAGTAAGTAATAATGAACTTGTGGTCTTAAATTTTTTTAAAAAAGCATATTAAGAAAGGATATAAATATTCAGGGGAGATAGAACAAGGCAACAGAAGAGATAAATCATTGAGCTGGCAACCCCTGGGGTGGCATGAAGAAAGAAAAATAAAATTATCACAGAAACAAGGGCCATACTGCCAAGAGCATGAAGTAAAATGGCCTTGTTGAAAATACAGCAAGAAAGATGGGGACAGATTAAAATACACAGGCAGAATAAAAGAGAAATGAACGGAGTTATAAAGACTATAATAAACAAAGAATAAAAGAAGATCCAGGGCGCCTGGGTGCCTCAGTTGGTTAAGCAACTGACTCTTGATTTTGGCTCAGGTCATGATTTCAGGGTTGTGAGACTGAGCCTCGCATTGGGCTTTGTGCTCAGCGCCAAGTCTGCTTGAGATTCTCTCTCTCCCTCTCCCTCTGCTTTTCCTTCACTGGCATTTTCTCTCTCTCTAAAGTAAATAAATAAATAAATAAACAAAATCTTTAAAAAAAAAAAAAAGAAGATCCAGCCCACATATTATTGGAATTTCCAAAAAAGAAAGCTGAATTAATGGAACAATCATCCAACTAAATAATTTTTATTTTTTAACTTGCTTTTAAAAGATTTTACTTTTAAGTAATCTCTACACCCAACATGAAACTTGAACTTACAACCCCAACATCAAGAGTCTGCATGCTCTACTGACTCAGCCAGGCAGGTGCCCCTAAATAAATCATTTTAAAAATTTTCACAAGTAAAATAACCCTTGAATCTGTAGAGTCATAGTGCCCAAGGAGGAAAAAAATTAACACAGGATAATCCAACAATAAGACTTAGACAAATAAAGTTATTGAACTCTAAAGATAAAGAAATTTTTTCTTCTGGAAATCCAAGTAAAAATATTCAATCCATCCCTAAAATGGAGAAAAACTGGCCTAAGTGTTCTTGTTCTCTCTCCATCTTTCTCTCTCTCCTCCCATCCCTCATATTGTATATATACTAGAGACTGTACCATGAATTATATATATGTGTATATATATAATGTATATATATATATAGATACACACACATATGTTCATATTAAATATTTACACATATTTATGTTACAAGAGATTGGAGTAGTGGTCATAATATCATCAAGGAAAAAAAAAGTGACCTCAGAATTTTATACCCAGTGAAACTACTATTACCATATAAATGAAACACACACTTTCAAACATGCAAGAATTTAGGAAATAGACTTATCATGAGACTGTATTAAAAAAATCTAGAATTTTATGTAGAAAAAAATAAACAGAATTTCCAGGCAAAATTACAAAAGAAAATAATGAAAGAGAACTAGCCATACTAGATGTCACACTTATTACAAAGAATCGAAATAATTAAAACAGTGTGCATAAGAGAACACCCAAGTATAGCTGAAAGCTATATAAGACTTCTATATATAATGACAGATGTACTGGTGAGCAAAATCTGAATTACTGAATAGTGGGTAGATTCTGATCTGAATTAAAAGGAAAAAGCTGGGTTTCTATCTCACACTTTATACCAAAATAAACTCTAAATTCATAAGTTGTAAAAGTTAATGCTAAAACCATAAAATACTATAAACAGTATGGGAGAATTTACATTTATGATGGTATAGCAGGGAAGGTTTTTCTAAGAATGCTAAAATCTCAAAACTTAGAAAACAGATAAATTTAAATAGATAAAAGTCAAAAATTGCTACATGACAAAAAATAAAAGGTCAGAAAGTAAAAATACAAACCACAATATTGGAAAATAAATATTTTCAACTCATGAACTAGGCCTCAAACTATTTTCCTTAGCACATTAAGAGCTCCTGGTAAAAACAATGAAAGACTAAGGACCTAAGAGTCAAAGGGCAAGCATTAGACAACTAACAAAGTAAAATGAGCAGGGCTATTAAATCTATGAAGAGTGGCTCAAACAATAATTCTTACCGTAAGGTAAATGTGAATTAAAACTATAACAAAACTATAACTATGTATAATATTGGCAGTAAAAAAAAATTGAAGTTGAAGACAGCCAAGTAATATACACACTTTTGTATTTTGCTATTGGAAATAAAAATTGGGATGCCTCCAAGAGAGAAACAGTAAAATATATTAAAATTTAAATTTGCATACTTCTTGACCTGGGAAATTTTACTTCTAAGAATTTATACTACTGACAAAATATACAAAAAAAATACATACAAAGATATTTATGGTTTAATAAGTTTGTAAAAATCCAAAATGCCCATAAATGGGGGCTATAAATAAATTATAAAACAGTCATACAATGGAATTCTAGAAAATAAAAGAAAAAGGCAGTTCTATATAAAGTGGTATGGAAGGAGTTCCCAGGGTTACCATTAAATGAGAAAAGAGAGGAGATGGAAAATGTACAACATGTACTGTCATTTTTCTTTTTTCTTTTTCTTTTTAAGGAACATCAGCATATGGCTGTATATCCAGAGATATCTGCAAAATTTAAAAAAAAAGAAAGAGTAATAGCCTCTGGTGTGAAGAATGAGGGAACCAGGAAAGAGTGTGAGAACATCTTAGACATTGATTCCATCTTGTTCTAAAATAATTACTTAAGAAACACATCTAGGTGTATTTAGATTCTTTTCTAACTCATCTACAAAAGTTTTGATCATAACTCTTTTATTAGTGACTTCAGGTGAAAGCATTTAACTCTTACTCTCATGGCAGAACTCACTAGATTTTCACATAGCTTGGCAACACTTGGTTAGGATCCTACTCTTTACCTGGCATGTGAGGATGTTTATTCTGGTAGTATTTCTTTCTTTGGTGCAAGAAGGAACTGGCTTTGGTGGAGGGCACCAGGGAGTGGGGTTCAGCATTCCAGCTCTTGGATCTCCATGAGAGCCTACTATTTCCTTAATTTCCTAGGTGGAGCAACACATTTTTCTTTGGCTGCCCTTCCTCCCTTTTCATTTGGAACTTCCTCAACCTCAAGACTGGGAACCTAAGGATGTAATGTTCATATATGTTTGCTCTACATTTCTTAGTGAAGAAACTGATTATCTTTTTTTTCCTGCAAAGTGCATTTATTAGTCCCCTGATACACTCCAAAAACCCCTTCCTATCTCATTAAGAGAAAAACCCTCAAAACAAAAAACATCATTGGATTGTAGAAGTTCAGTTTAATCATTAAGCCTCGCATTAGCAATGTTGTGCCTTCCTGACAGTGGAGCCTGATTCATGGAAGTTGTTGATGGAACATTTGGAATTAACAAGGGAATTTTCAGGAGGCCCCCAGTTAACTGTTACTTGGTCACTTGCAGATTAATGATGTTCTTCATTTACACCCATGCCAGACTTATTTTGGTATTGTAAATTCCTATCCCAGGGTGGATGGCGCCAAAGGGAGGGTCATGACTATTTCTATACCTAGGACCTCCTCTGTGCTGCTAGCCTCCTTAGCAGTCTGGCATCCCTGTCCCTCCCACTTTCATAGGTATCTATTTTTTTTTTTTGAGACAGAGAGAGAATGAGCAAGTAGGGGAGAAGGGCAGAGGTACAGGTAGAGAGATAATCTTAAGCAGGCTCCATGCCCAGCACAGAGCCCAACACAGAACCCAACGCAGAGCCCAATGCAGGGCTCGATCTCAGGACCCTGAGATCATGACCTGAACTGAAATCAAGAGTTGGATGCGTAGCTGACTGAGCTACTGAGGCACCCCCATAGATATCTATTTTGAACACATTTTCTCAGAAGCATTTTCAGAGACAACTTTGTCCTTGGAGTCTTTTTTTTTTTTTTAAGATTTTATTTATTTGACAGAGAGAGAGAGAGAGACAATGAGAAAGGGAACACAAGCAGGGGGAGTGGGAGAGGGAGAAGCAGGCTCCCGGCTGAGCAAGGAACCCAGTGCGGGGCTCAATCCCAGGACCCTGGGATCATGACCTGACCTGAAGGCAGACGCTTAACGACTGAGCCACCCAGGCGCCCCTGTCCTTGGAGTCTTGACCTGAGGAGACAGGCTGCTGGACTGTGAAATTTCTGATTTAGTCCTTCAGGTTAGGCAGGTGACATAAGCTTTTTGTAAATCAAGTTTGCTGGAAACAAGCACGTTTATGTATTGGCTGTAGCTGCCCTCACCCTATAGTTGCGTGCCAACTGGTTGCAACAGAGGCCAGATGGCTTTCCAAGCCTGAGGTACTTACTAACTGGCCTTTCACAGATGAAGTGTGTTGACCTCTGCCCTAGATTATTTGGAGTCTATAATTGTGTAGCTGCAGTGTAGTTGGAGACACCTATTTTTCTGAATACGAGCCACATCCTTAGCCCCCTTCTGAGGGCAACTCTCTTACAGCTGGTTTCCTCTCATGCTCTCCTGAGATAAATAACCCTCAGGAAGAAAGGAATATCCTGAGGCAGGGAAGAGAAAGGTACAGAGTAGATGGGCTGGTCTCTGGGGGCTGGGTGTTATCTGGATTCCATCACCTCCCATCTGAATGGTCTTGCACAAATTATATAGCCTCTCTTTAAAAGAAAGGAGTAAGTATGTACTTCATAAAGTTGGTATGAAGTTTAAATGAGAGCTTACACTTAAAGCACTTAGCTCACTGGCTCACAGTAATGGTCATTTAATGTTAATTATTACTGTTGTTCCTCAGACCCAAATAACCACGTTATTTACTATTTGGCTGCAACATCTTGGCCAGCCACTTTGTACCAAAGAAAAGCCTTTAATCTAAGAGCAAGGAGGTCCACTCTATGGGCTGCAAAGAGTCAATGAAGTGGCCAGGAGCCAAGTGTTTGTCTATCCACTGTGGCTTATCCTTGGGGAGACTACAAAGACCCCGGTTTATCCAGGACAGTCCCCATGTATGCCTGTTGTCTTTGCATAATTATTAATAGCTTACCTTTTTATTTTTAGAGTGTTCTGATTTGGATAATAAGTGATGTGGTCCCTGTATCTTTACTGAATGGTGACTGACTACAGCAGATAACTTCAGGGATGAGTTAATATTGGGAGAAGGGAGGGACCCAGAGGAATGTCAGTAAGCAAGGGCTCGTAGACTTCCAAAGACTCCACAGGTAAGCAGGCGGTGTGAGGAGCCCTTGATAGAACAGTCAGGAAAGAGTCTGCCATAATATCTAAATCTAACTTCTGAGATAAAACTTGTACATGTGTGGCTGTGGTTTGACACACAGCAACAAAATGAGGCTTGTCAAATCCAAGTAGAGAGAGAGGAGAATTGCAAGGCGGTGGGTTGGTCTGAGGTCAAAGTTTCCTGTAGTTAATGAGGACCTGAGGGGACCTAGACCAAGGATGGGCTTATCAAAATGACTCACAAGGATGGCGACTCTTTGTGTCAGGGCTGTTGGGACTCTTGGGATGGGGCTCTCCATCCTCAGTGAACTTCCATCTTTTTTTGAAGTGTCAATCCTCAGATACTTTTGACTATAAATGAACCAACTTGATAATAGCTTTTTGTGGGGAATAGGAGTGGATGTGTAGAAATAAGTGAATTTAAAAAAAGCAAAAACACAGAGACAAAAACCATGAAATGTACTCATTTATAAGACAAATCCTGATTTCAGAAATATTAAACTATAAAAATATATTTGAGATTTATAGAAGTATGATTTTTGGACTGAGGCAATATGGCTCTGAAACCTCAGGTTGGCTGTTTAGAAGGGGACTGTGGGATGCGGCTTTAGGCTTGTGCCAGGGTGGGGAGATCTGAAGGGATGGACCCATTTGTAAGTACGGGCTCTCAGGATCCCACTGAACAGACCAATGTCTACTTGTGTGCACTAATCCCAATCATGTAGATGCAGCACTAGAGGGTTCACTAGGGGAAGCCCAGCAAGGGTGACACAGATGGTGGTCACCCAGGACATCTGCCATATTCAGCATGACCCTTGAGACCAGGTAGAGTCTCAGGAGGTGGATCTTGTCCTTTAAGGGTGAGGTGATCTTGGGAAGGATGAGAAACCTTCTGTCTCATTTTCTTGTGAACTTGGACAAAGAAAGGGCTGGATTGACATTGACCTTTTTGGGTGAATTACATTGTGAGATAACATAAAGCTCTAGGCAGCTATGGAAGGACCTCAGCTTGTGATGAGCTGGGGACAACCTCTGGCAAAGAATTAGTACAGTGAACCTTCTAGATTGTTCCATGTAGTTTAATGAAGAGCTTCCTTTGGGACCAGAAAGGAACATACCCTGCTATTCAGGAGTTACTCTTCTACAAGGTCAAAGATGGAAGAGATAGAGAGAGGAAGAAAGAGGAAAAGGAAGAGGGGTAGGGAGGGAGAGGAAAGAAGGGGGAGAAGACAGAGGAAGGAAGGAAGGAAAGGAGGAAGGGAGAAAAAAATGACACTGAATTATGCAAAAAAATGAAATAATGCAATACAATGTTACAATAAAGTTAATTTGATGAATATTGCATCAGTGAGGGTTGCATCAGAAAAACAGAACCAATATAACATATACATATGTAAGATATTTATTGCAAAGAATTGGCTTATATTATTATCAGGGCTGCCTAGACTAGTCGGAAATCCAAAGGGCAGACAGGCAGAGCAGGCTGGAAACTACCCAGCAGGGGCTGACTGCAAGCCACTGGCTGACTTTCTTCTTCCTGATCCTTAGATCAGGACCACCCACATTATCCATGATAAACTCCTTTGTTAGATAGTGTATATATAATATATATTAATCACATCTACAAAATGCCTTCACAGCAACATCTAGATTCACATTTAATTGAGTAACTAGGACTGTAGCTTAGTCAGGTTGACACAGAAAACTGACCATTGCCATGTATTTAGTGATTTCTATAATTATATCTGTTATACTTAAAAAATTACAAGTAAGTGCTTCTCAGGTGCGAGCCAATCTTTTGCTCTTGTACAGAGTCAAACCAGACTTTTACAATTTTTTCTAAAGATTTTATTTACTTATTTGACAGAGAGAGAGAGATAGTGAGCTCAGGAACACAAGCAGGGGGAGTGGGAGAGGGAGAAACAGGCTTCCCGCCAAGCAAGGAGCCTGATGTGGGGCTGGATCCCAGGACCCTGAGATCATGACCTGAGCTGAAGGCAGACGCTTAACGACTGAGCCACCCAGGCGCCCCCAAACTTATATAATTTTAATACATTGTGTTGACAAGAGAGTATCAGGGTTAGGCATTTTTCTAGACTAGGAGTGTTCCACATTCCTCAGTGGCTCCTTGTCTCCAAATGTGCCCCACCCGGTCCCAATCTACCATTCCCAATCATGCTTTTACTCCATGCTTCCTCATTTCAGCTGCTCAAACATTTTACCATTGTTTCTTGAGGGTGCCATATTCCTCTATGACACATCTGGTGATGCTCTTGTGTGAGCCTAGAATGGAGGGGAAATACCCAAATGAATGAGTGGGAGAGAGAGAGATATATATAGAGAGAGAGAGTGAGAGAGCAGGGGTAGATAAACAAAAGCACAGACATGCAAGATGTCCAGAGGCTCAAGAATTCAAGAGCACATGAATGCTGGAGTCCTTAGGTGAGCCCAATCATGCTGACTCTCCTCATCATTTATCTTGAGTCAGGACCCTGGCTCCTAGTGATTTACACAGCATGTTATTGCCCAAATCCACACATCTTCTGCCTGGGACCCAAGTGCTCTGCACTGGACCAGGGAAGGGACTGTATGAGCGCTCCTCACTGCAGAAGAGCTATGAGAGCCCTAACCTGGTTGGTTAAGTAGAAAATGGGAGGCAATGGAAGCCCTTATAAACATTCCTTTTCTGAAGAAGGCAGTGGGGAGTTCTGTCATTCTTCCCACAGGCTCTGTGGTCTGAGCCTAGAAAGTGCTAAAGACATCTTCTGAGTTCTCTGTCCCCAAGCTACAGGGAAGTCTACCCGAGCTTCCTCTTTGGGGGTTAGGGGAGTTTTTTATGGCAGGAGAAACAGTGCCTCCTCTTTTCTGTAAGGTGTCAAATAGAGCTGAGTATTTTTTTTACTCTTGGAACTCGAGTTTGGATAAGATTAGTTAAGATGTTTGAAATGGCATTAACTGGGATTCAGAATTAGGCAATCTTAATTAGATGTTAACTTTTCCAGTGATTAAATGACTTTAAATATCAGTTTTACAGGATGTCTGAGTTCAGGGAAAGGGTCCGTGAGTGGGAGCCAATGAATCTTTAAATCAGGGCCAAAGATAAACTATTTCCACTGGTAACCAAGTTGAGGCCCACCTAACTGATTCTTATGCCTGTGGCCATTAGACAATTTCCTGGAGCAGCATTTCTGATAGGTTGAGACCATCCTCAGCTTAGAGAAAACCTCATAGGCAAGAAGATAAGGAGAACACCTTGCAGCTCTGGTCACTGGGGCACTTCTTCTGCAGGATTCCAATGTGAGATCTTGGACAAATTCACATTTTTTGTTCCTTATCTATGATGGAGATTTCTTTGTGCTTCGTTCCTCAAGTAGATGAAAAATATGGGTGCTCCAGACAGCGAAGTCAAAGGTGAGAACCTTCTAGTTTCTGAAGTCTTGACTATTTTACTGAAGAGGTTGTTAAGAGAAATGGTTAAGAACCAGGCTACAAAAGTTCAAATCCCAGCCCAGCCACCAGCTAGCTGTGTGGCTGGCTCTCTATGCCTCAACTTGGTCATCCACAGAAAAGATTTGGTGGTGATATTTTATTTTATATTTCCAAGATAAGTTTTAATCTTAATCCAAGCTTCCACACACTGAGATGTGAGATGCGTGAATATATGCCAGCCTTGGAGTGTCTCCCCTTTCTAGGGTGAAACAAGAAAAATGCAGGGATGAGGGCTGGTGTACCCATGTCTGTTTCACAGAGAAAACACCTCTTGACTGATGGCCTGACTGAAGTGTTCATTGTCCAGATCCATTGTCTGACCTGTCACTCTGTCCTCAAGCCAATATTAGAGGTTATTGCCCTCTCCATTTTAGGTCACCCCGTCTGGAGTCCTGATACTCATCCAGTCTCTGGAGCTGGATTTGAGCTCTCTCAGAAGAAAACAGGGGAAATAATTTAAGAGATTGTTTTTAATCACATATTTAAAAAGATTTCAGGCAATGGCGATGTCTTGAACATGGTAGAATTGTTTAGGAGAAATTGGGGTGGGGGCAGAAATCGATCCACTCTTGAGACGCTAGTTGGTGTCCAGTCAGGGAGAAGCCATTCTTCCATCTCTGCAGAATGCAGTGATGTTTGGCAACCAAGGGCTGGAAGTTTCCAGAGCATCTGGTATCCTGTATCGAGTTCCCATGATGAGCAGTAATAATCAGGCTGAGGCCTCGTGGACAGCAGGTGCGGACAGGTGGGAGAGGCACAGGGAGCAAGCCCAGTGTGCTATGGAGACTGTGGCACAGAGAGTGGTTTAAGGAGCTCCCAGAAATAACTGGAGGGTACTTGGAGGTATATTAATTTTTATCAGTCAGGCCTGCAGGGGCTCAAATGCCATAATAAGGTCATTAAAAGTAAATGGGATAGAATTTTATATTGAACCAAATGGTTACTCAAAAGGGGCTATGGAATAAAAATATTTTCAGATATTAAAATGGAGATGTAAAACTTCATTTTATGCAGAAACAGGTAAGGTTTGGACATCCATCTTCATATTTATAAATAAGTCCATGTTTCAAGCCCATGGAATGGTACCCAGTCTCAAGATCCAATGCCAATTACTCCCTGTACAAAGCTGGGTCCTATATCACCTAAAGTCAGATTTTAAAGAAAGCAGGTGGGCACTGGCTTGGGGACCATAACTGACTACACACTGGACCTGCTTGGGCAGGAGAAGCTCGGTCTGGCTGTCCCGGGAGTCTCCAGCAGGGTGAAAAAGTGAAGATTTTCTGGAGAATTTGACATGCAGGCCTGGATCCTCTTCTGTCTGATTCAAGTGAAAGAAACATCTCAAGGGTGTGAGTCTGGCCATGGTGGCTAGGGCAGCTACGTGGGGGAACTTGGGGAGATGCATGCGCTCCAACAGACAATGGGCAGTGTGGACACCATGAGAGTGGGGACGTTACCTGGGGGCAGGTGCGGAAATAGGACTCTCATCAGTAAGGGGCTGGGGGTGAACCTCTTAATATCCACACAGAAGACAGGCAGTCTTCTGAAATTTTCCTGGAGCAGCATTTCTGATAGGTTGAGATCATCCTCAGCTTAGAGAAAACCTCATAGGCAAGAAGATAAGGAGAACACCTTGCAGCTCTGGTCATTGGGGCACCTCTTGGTAAAGTTAAGGGACCCCCACTAATGCCGGGGAGAGACATGTCTTGAAAGTGCTAGGAAAGTCATCAGCAGCTGCCTCAGTGGTTGGAAGAAACAAAGTTAACCTGGTGGGAATCAGATAAAGCCTTTCCCGTCCCTTGCTTCTTGTCCCCGCTTGCTCACCACTCAGAACCCCCCCTAAAACAAGATCAACCAAAAAAAAAATTCCCCCAAACTCACACAATAACAGAACAACTGTTGGAATCAGAAACCTTTTCAAGCAAGGCAGACAGGGGAGGAGGAGGCACAGGTACAAAGAAGCCGACCACACACCACCTTCCTGATGGCCAGTTGGTTGGTGGAGTGGGGAAAATAACATTTTTTTTCATTGCACCGTACAATCCTTAGTGTTAGTCACAGCCACCCACAGACACATCCTTTATGCTCATCAGCTTCTGCCCCTACATCACTTTCCTTGTCTCTATCTTTGCTGAGTTTCCCAAAGTTACAATGGCATCTTCCCTCGTTCCTCTGCCTAACTCTGCTGCACAGACACATACTCCTATACACAGCCCTCCGGGCCCTTGGGCACAACCCTATGCCCCACCTCACTCGGCTGGGGCCCTGAGATGCCACCTAGATCTCCCTGCCTAGGAAATTAGGTGATGCCCAACACAGCCCAGCTCCTGGCTGAGGTCCAGCGAAGGTGAAGCTTCCGTCTTCCTCTCTCTCTCCCTCCTTCTCCTAAGTCCTACATTACTGCCAGATTGTCATCAGTCCTGTCTGAGCCTCTCCATAATGACACTTGAAAATATGACTTTTGGCTATTCTGGTTTGAGAATTTCTTTTAGAGCCTGTGCTATGGAATTTTTTTTCCTTTTTTTCTCCCTCTCTCTCTCTCTCTCTCTCTCTCGAAAAACCTTGCTCAGTGTGCCTATGTGCATGTGAAAAAAAAAAAAAAGAAAAGTCTTGCCCATTACAATAGGCAGAAGAAAAATTATTATATTTCCTTACTACTTACAGCCCACTAACAAGTCCTTGAAACAAGCAGTATGACATTCCTCTAAGGACTCAGCTGCCTCGATGTTAATACTTCGCTTAGGGCACCCGGTGATCTTAGCCCAACCCCCAGGATCCTGTAAGTCTACTTTAACACATAAAAATTCCTTTGGAAACTTCCTTTATCTCTACTTCCCAAGAAACATGTTGGCAGTCATCCCCCAAGCATATGGCCCACCGATATACATCTGAAGGGTCTCATGACTCAGGTTTTATTAGACAGTAGTAAATGACCTTTTCCCAACAATAGCTAGCCCCCTCAAGGTCCTAGAAACCTTGCTTCCAAAATTCCTTAGAGACTTAGGCTATCCCTAAGCCTTTCCCAACTGGAAAGTATGTAATGGGCCACTGCCCATGACCGCAGTGCAGGTCTTTCTGTACCCGTGTTTTAATAAAACCACGTTTATACACCAAAGACATCTCAAGAATTCTTTCTTGGCCATTGGCTTCAAACCCCAATGTCTTTTTCTACCTCAGGCAACACCTCTTTAAAATGCATCATGTATTTCTCATTTATAACTAAAGTCCATTATATTATATCCATTCTACTTCACTTAGAGGGACTATCTTAGAAAGAAGTGATAGTTTATTTATTTATTTTTCTTAAAAATTTTATTTATTTATTTGACAGAGAGAGAGACAGCGAGAGAGGGAACACAAGCAGGGGAAGTGGGAGAGGGAGAAGCAAGCCTCTCGCTGAACAGGGAGCCCGAAGTGGGGCTTGATCCCAGGACCCTGAGGTCATGACCCGAGCCGAAGGCAGTCGCTTAACCAACTGAGCCACCCAGGCGCCCCAGAAGTGATAGTTAGTTGACAGAATATATGCTGTGTTTAGTTGAACCTAAAGTTAAGATGGGGAGAAAAACAGACAAAAAAACCCCTCATACTTTAAATTCAAATTTAAACATATATGTATTTAAAATGATAAAAAAGGGGGGACTATAATTATTGTGAGTTCCAGTTGAGTTTCAAAGGTGTGGGTGGTCTGAATCTTTCAATATTCCTGTTTCTTTGGTCACTCTGACAGCTAAATTATTAGTAAGTATGATGAGAACATGCTTTATATAAAGAAGGTGAATTTCTTAAGAAATAGACTAATATTGAGGTTAAATCTGGAATAAACATTTTCTTAATTTCCTCATGATTAGCCCTGAGCTCTGGGAATAAAAACAGTTGTTTTTTGTTTTTTGGTTTTTTTTTTTTAATCTTGTTACTTTTATCCTCTCTAAATCATCTGGTAGTAGAGCTACTTTTGTTCCTCATATTTTTTTTTCACTTAAAGAAATGTTGAGCTTGTTTTTGGTTCTTGTTTTATTTCCTTATAAATATTCAAATTATGGACACTAGTTTAAAGGCCTATTAGGTGAACAAATGAGATTGCCAATATAGGATTCCTGAATTATAAAAAAATAAAGTAATTCCGTGTTGTTCAGTTGAATATATAGGTCTTGAGGTTGGTTACTGGCCAAAAGGTGAGATTAAATCTCCTTTTATAGATAATATCATATATTCTTTGATTCCTACAGATTCCTTCTATGGCTCACTGCATTAGTGATGATTTGAGCTCAATAAAGTGTATACACTTCAAGCAGTGGACATAGTAGGGAATCAAAAACATGAATTGTATGGTGGAAAATACAACATTCAAAACAACCAGTTGAACATCTTGTTTTAAAACTGTATTGAGCTGACTACATCCCTGAAGAGACCATTCATGTTGAAACTGATGATTGAGGGGATGAGAAAACCAACTCATTCAAAAGCAGTCTGTTCAGTCGTTAGCAATAAATCTATTCAATATGGCTGTGAAATTTGTTGGAATGAGCATGGAAACTCCTTATAGTTTCCAGGAGAGACAACACTGACAGAAAAAGGACAAACTTGCTGAAGTAGCTAGAGATTCTTATTACTTCCATATTATTATCACCAGGGGAAACTGGAAAAACATTAACTGGGAGTTTCCCATTATCTTACTTGTTGGAATTCATCATGTGTACTAAAACATTATTGCCGTTGGTATTAACACAAGGCCTTATGGCTAGAAATGGGGGGATTCAAAGGACCAGGTAGTCTGGAAGGAGGTAGAAGTTGGCTAACAATGGCCACCTCCTGCTGATGCATGGAGGAAACCTATCTGCCGGTGCTCTGGGAGCAGAGAGGAAATGGATCCAGAGTTACAACTGAGGCTCAATTCACTGTGAACAGCAAATAGGTAAATGGAGCCAAGATAATCAAGTACCTTTAGATTGCAGAAGCCAACATTTCATCCTGGAGTTAAAATACAGCTGATCAAAGACAGTTAATTAGATTATAGAATGGGAAAGCATATCAATCAGGGTTTAATCAGAGGAGTAGAATCACTAAGATAGATAGGTAACTAGATATAGATACATAGCTGTAGATACATCACAGTGATATGACCTTACACAGCTGTAGTCTCTGTAAGGCTATAGTCCTCATGTCTGCTGCTGGAGCTTAGAGACCATGCGGCGGGCAGGAAGAGAAGATGGACAGGTGTCTGTAAGGTGGGCAAAAGCAAAACCAAGCAGAAACCCAGAGCCATGAGCTGCAACCCATGGAGGATGGACTAAACCCTGATCAGTTCTTGTTCTCCCTACTCTTGTTGTGGGCATTGATGTGGGCGGCCTACAGAAGATGGGTCCTTCATCCTGGAGCAAAACATGCATCCGGTGTAGGAGTCAGGGAAGTTCTGAGAGGGTCCAGGAGAAAGGTGACCGTGTTGCAGAACTGCCTTGCACTCAATGAAGAGAGTCAGCCGTCAGCAACAATGTGTGTGGGCTACAAAATGGCAGCCGCTTCACTTCCACCCTCCAAATCTTACACAGGAGAATCTCCTGTGGCCTGCTTGAGAAGGACGCATACAAGTAATGAAATTTTGGGAAGCATGGTTCAGCCAAGGCAAACTGACACATAACAAAGCCATTACAAAAGAGTTAACAAATTTGGGGGGAGACTGATTTCCATGTATTTCCCAAATTTTATCTGCTGGTAGGCACTCCCTGCCTATAAACTGCAGGCTGCTGGATACAGTAAAGGGAAGGAGAAAGAGCAAAGGGTCGGGGACTGGCTAGTCTCCTTCATCTGCCAAAACATGATGTTTTACATTGCTTTGAGACACAAGCCATGAAGGAAGTCTGTAAGACCAAGAATGGGCAGAGCACCCAATTGGTTGCTAAGAGACAAATGTGCAAAGGTGGGCTCCTTATTCAAGAAACACGATTCAGCAAGATTTTTGGTGTTAGTTATCAGAACAGACTCCAGAAATCAAGCAAAGGCCGTGTGTTTGCAGAACAAGTCCAAGCCTGGCAGATAGGGACCTGGGATTGCTCCACTTCTAAAGCCATGTCCTTGTCCTTAGAACCTACATCCAAGTGGCTGCTCCCCAAAAGGAGACGGGTCCCTCTTGCCCTTCTCAGGTGTGGCCATGGAAGGAGATGGATAAATGGGATCCTCCTGGTGACCTAGGTGTAAGGACTGCCTGATGTAGGATCTCACCCACAGGCCCCAAGAGTAAGCCTTTGCAAACTCTCTCCAACAGTGCTGTCCTACATACCAATAATAATGGGAGACTGTTTCCTTTTTTCCAAATTGGGATATTATTTGTCATTATCTTAGTTATTGGGCTCGAGGCTTCCCCATTTGGACCTAAGAAGAATGAGTGTCATCTATGGAGCCTGGACTTTGAGCCAGATGAAGCATGGAGAAGTGCTTTTGTGAAGTCTCCCTTTGGAAAGGAGGTGAGTGGCTTGCAGTTCTTCATGTCAAGCAAGACAATTATTTTAATTAATTGACTGATTGATTAGGATGTGGGGCAGAAACAGAGGGAGAGAGAGAATCTTAAAGTAGGCTCCATGCCCAGTGAGGAACCCAGTGCAGGGCTTGATCTCATGACCGAGAGATCACAACCTGAGCCAAAATCAAGAGTTGGATGCTTAACCAACTGAGCCACCCAGGTGCCCCAAGAAAATTATTTTAAATAAATATAAAGTAAAATGGTAGGAACATGGATGCTGAATTGCCATAAGTGAAATTGGTGGATATGTAATATTTTTGTCTGTTCAATATCACTTCCTCTTTTAAAAAAATGGACTCTTCTCCCAATCTGGGATTTAATGGAACTTCAGTCACAACCTTCATCCCACTTCCAGGTCAAAGCCATGACATGGGATCCAAGATTTATTTCCTTCCTTCCTTCCTTCCTTCCTTCCTTCCTTCCTTCCTTCCTTC